>NC_090655.1:172406170-172729920 GCF_040937935.1 Hyperolius riggenbachi
ATATATATATATATATATATATATATATATATATATATATATATATCCTACTAATATAATAAATGGGAAAGTTCGGATGTTTGGATGTTTGGATGTTTGGATGTTTGGATGCTTGTTACTCGATCACGCAAAAATGGCTGAACAGATTTGAATGAAATTTGGCACACACATAGTACATTACCTGGAATAAAGTATAGGATACTTTTTATTCCCATAACCAAATAGGGGGCGGAGACAAATACAAATTTCCCTGGAAAAAGTAAACTGCAGCCATTCTTACACTGTTAATGGTAGGGTTCTCAAACTTTGCACAGTTCGTCGTTGGGTGACTGGGATTAATATTCAGAAAGGTGGGTGGAGTCTATAAAAGCCATTTAAAATTAGCCTATTGATTTTCAAGGGGAATATTTACATTGCTGCCATTCTTGCACTGTTAATGGCACAAGCCTCAAACCTGGTACAGTTGATCATTGGGTGACTAGGGTTCAATTTCAGAAAGGGGGTGGAGCCGCAAACAGCCAATTAGATTTGTTTCATTTCAATGCAAATTATTGATGCCAAACACCGCAAAGATCACAAACTTGGTAATTGATTAATTGTGTGTTAGGGTTAGAAAAGTGGGCACAGCCAATGCCAGCCAAATACATAAGCGGGCAACGCCGGGTCATAAGTGGGCGGAGACTAATACAAATTTTACTGGGAAAATGTAAACAGCAGCCATTCTTACACTGTTAATGACAGGGTTCTCAAACTTTGCACAGTTAGTTACTGGGTGACTGGGGTTAATTTTCAGAAAAGTGGGTGGAGCCTACAAAAGGCAATCAAAAGTTACTATTGATTTTTCAGGGGAATATTTAATTGCTGCCATTCTTGCACTGTTAATAGCACAAGCCTCAAACCTGGTATAGTTGATCATTGCGTGACTGGGGTTTACATTCATAAAACAGGGTGGAGTCACACACAGCCAATATGATTTGTTTCATTTTAATGCAGGTAATTGATGCCAAAGACCGCAAAGCTCACAAACTTGGTCATTGAGTAATTGATTAATAGTGTGTTAGGGTTAGGAAAAATGGGCGCATCCAGCACCTGCAAAATACATAATCGGGCAATGCCGGGTCATCAGTAGGCGGAGACAAATGCAAATTTCACTGAGAGTATGTAAACTGCAGCAATTCTTACACTTTTAATGGTAGGGTTCTCAAACTTTGCACAATTGGTCACTGGGTGACTGGGATTAATATTCAGAGAAATAGGTGGAGCCTACAAAAGCCAATCAAAATTCACCTATTGATTTTCAAGATGAATATGTAATTGCTACCATTCTTGCACTGTTAATGGCACAAGCCTTAAACCTGGTACATTTGGTCATTGGGTGACTTAGGTTCAAATTCAGACAAAGGGGTGGAGCCACAAACAGCCAATCAGATTTGTTTATTCTCAATGCAAATTATTGATGCCAAAGACCGCAAAGCTCACAAACTTGGTTGTTGAGTAATTGTGTGTTAGGGTTAGAAATAGTAGACGGAGCCAACACCAGCCAAATACATACCTGAACAATGTTAGGAAATAAGTGGATGGAGAAAAATACAAATTTCATTGCGCAAATGTAAACTGCAGCCATTCGTACACTGTAAATGGTAGGGTTCTCAACCTTTGCACAGTTGGTCACTGGGTGACTGGGATTAATATTCAGGAAAGTGGGTGGAGCCTATAAAAGCCAATCAAAATCCACCTATTGATTTTTAAGGGGAATATTTAATTGCTGCCATTCTTGCACTGTTAATCACCTGTACCTGGTACAGTTGGCCATTGGGTGATTGGGGTTCAAATTCAGAAAAGGGGTGGAGCCACATCCAATCAGATTAATTTTATCTCATTGCAAATTATTGATGCCAAAGACCGCAAAGCTCACATACTTGGTCATTAAGTAATTGTGTGTTAGGGTTAGGAAAGGTGGGCAGAGCCAACACTAGCTAAATACATACCCGGGCAACGCCGGGCGTCCAGCTAGTATATATATATATATATATATATATATATATATATATATATATATATATATATATATGTATATATACACACACACACACACACAGTAGCTATACATACTGTTTATAATTAAACATGAGATACATCGTATTGATTATGCAAGCATATATAAAGGACGTATTGTTAAAGCAAAATGAAACAAATTCACTAAAAGGTGTTGATTGGTATAAGGCACTGAACACATAAAAGGGCTCTCTGCCTTTACTGATTCACAAGGTGGAATAAAGCTGTAAACAAAGAGGAGTACTCCACTCCCTGTGGCCGCTCAGCTTTAAGGTGCCCCTATATATCTAGCGTTGTATGGGCAGATTGACCAACAGACAGATCTCTCTCTGATGGAATCTGAGCAAGGAGAGTCCTATTGGCTGCCCATACACCGCAGGCCTAATACTAATTGGTTTCAGTATGAAATAAATAGAAATAAATAAAAATACATAAAAAACCACCACCTCCTCCAAGTGCTAATGGACCCCCTGTGCCTGTGCATTAAAATCTCACCTGTTCAGCAACTGCAAGTCCAGCTGCTCCTTCTTCTGTAGCATATTTGCAGACCAAGTGCAGCTGTGCATAGCTCGTGGTGCGTGTGTTATGTTACACATGAGCCAGTGCTGTACATTGGATACAAATATGTGTGGAAGAAGGAGCAGCTGGACAATTGCGAAGGCCGAACAGTAAGAAATGGTAATGCACAAGTGGCACATTAACATGGGGGGGTGGGGGCTTAGCAGCCAGAGGTTCCGTTGCACTCTACATTTGTCCCAATATCACATGCCATTACCACCGCACAGCTGATCAACTATGTTGGCCCGAGATTTTCCAGCTTGTTTAATCAATACATTTGACCAATTCTGGCGCAAAATTAGTTCAGTTGTCAATCTGGGTTGCTTGTTGCAGCACCAATTTTCATTTAATTAGATAATAATTATTGAATGGGATGATCGATCACCCACAAAATTGCTAGATGTATGGCCACCTTTTAACTACTGGTATGCTAGTGTAATGTGTGGAGCTGCAAAGATCATGCAGTATGCAGCTGGCTGCATGGCTGAATTACACATGGTGAGTGCTCATTTACTCAGCATTCTATTGTTTGGAGATAGGATGTAACAACTTAAAAGCTTTTAATAGTGACAATGCATTTCTTGAGTTACTGGTTCCTCACTTCATCAGGTACATAAACATCACATAACAGAGCTCCACTAAACAGGTAGTCACCAACTTACAAAGGCCCGGATTACGAATGACCTGCACGGATGAATAGAACGAAAATGGGAACAAGTCAACATTTGGAGGATGGAGGAGGATGGAGGGTGGGGCTAGTCTTAAATAAATAAAAAAAAATAGCAAAATGTATTGAAAAATAAATTTAAAAATATTTGTATAAAAATAAACAAACATCCCAGCAGGGATGAGACCCCACCAACAGAGAGCTCTGTTGGTGGGGGGAAGGGGGGGTCACTTGTGTGCTGAGTTGTGAGACCCTGCAGCAAGGCCTTAAAGCCGCAGTGGCCTATTTAGTAAAAATGGCCTGGTCACTAGAGATGCGGCGAACATCTCTGGGGCTTTTACTACTTCCGGGTCGCACTAACCCGGAGTAGTACACCTGTGCTGCCCGGCAGAGCGCATCCCAGATCGCGCTCCTGTTGCCGGGCACTCTCTGCGCATGAGCGTGACGTCGTTCATGACGTCACGCACATGCGCAGAAAGTGCCCGGCAACAGGAGCGCGATCTGGGACGTGCTCCGCCGGGCAGCGTAGGCGTACTACTCTAGGTCAGTGCGACCCGGACGTAGTAAAAGCTCCAGGGATTTGGAGATGTTCACCGCATCTCTACTGGTCACTAGGGGGGTTTAACACTGCAGTCCTCAAGTGGCTAATAACACTGAGCACTGTCTATCAAAATTAGGATTTGTTAAAGGGCTCTGCCGAAGCCATCCTAGAGCGCACATGTATAGAGACTCTGTTGTGACAACATTGGACTTGTTTTCTTTTATTTAGATACACAGAATTTTTAAAACTGGGATTAATGACTGGGAGTTAACATCTTGTAGCGCCAGGGACGGATCTAGACCAAGTTGCCCCAAGTTGCGCCTGGGGCAAGGTCAGGTTTTGGCGCCTAAACTGCCATTCCCCATCCAAATTTTGCCGCCTTTTTAAGAAGTCAACAAACTGCGCCTGGGGCAAGAGACCTGCTTGCCCCCCCCCCCCCCCCCCTAGATCCGTCCCTGTGTAGCGCTTTCAGAATAATTTGTATCTAATTGTGATTGCAAAAATTAGCACATTATGATCATCACTAGGAAAGAAGGAGGCACAAAGGGGGATAGAAAGAGGCACAAGGGACAGGGGGTCAGAGGTGGCATAGAGAGACACAGAGCCAGGGCAAGGTCCTCCAGCGCCCACTGCTGAGACACCAAAGGGCTCCTCTCGATCCCACCCACCCCAAGCTTCACACACTGATTGCTATTAAACTAATAGCCCCCAACACCCTCAACACCTTAATCTCTAGTTATCTGGCTTTCCCTTTCCTTGCTTCTCTCTGCTTTAAACACAATAGGAGAATGATAGCTAAGTGAGTTGTGCACCCCTCCTACACTGCGCCCTGAGGCTGGAGCCTCTCTCGCCTCTGCCTCGGCCTGGTCCTGGAGAGACACAGTGGGGGCAGAGGTGGCACAGAGGGGGGCACAGAGGGAATGGGGGAGAGAGGTGACACAATGGAGGGGGAGCAGAGGTGGTACAGAGTGGGGCACTGAAGGCACAGGGGAATAGACGTGACAGAGAGGAAAACTGGAGGTGAAGGGGAGGTACAGGAGACAGAGAGAGATTGCCCAATATTCCAACTTAAGAACAGATTTTGGTTACAAATGAACTTATAGTCCCTATTTCATTCGTTAACAGGGGACTACCGGTATATTAAAAATAATATCAATTAAACCCTCAACTGCTATGCTAATTATTTAGCAGTGGTGCTCGGATACCTCTTTTTGATATCCGAGTAGAGATGGCCCAAACTTCCGATTTTAGGTTCACTAACCTACCGCGAAAGTTCGATTTGCGTGAACTATCGCGAACTGCAATAGACTTCAATGGGGAGGCGAACTCTGAAAACTAGAAAAAGTTATGCTGGCCACAAAAGTGATGGAAAAGACGTTTCAAGGGGTCTAACACTTGGAGGCGGGCATGGCGGAGTGGGATACATGCCAAAAGTCCCGGGGAAAAATTTGGATTGGACGCAAAGCAGCGTTTTAAGGGCAGAAATCACATTGAATGCTAAATTGCAGGCCTAAATGGTCGCCGTGCTGTGGTAGCTCAATGATAGAACAACAGTGACTGTCCAGCTAATCAAATTTGGTCTGACCATAATGAAGCAACGACCTTATTATCTTTGGTGTGCCACCCCCCGAGACACTCATATAGCTGGCGGTCATTGCTTCATTGTGATACGCAAGCCCCTTCACCGCGGCAAGGCAATGATCACGAAGGGGGATCGGCACATGTACATGCTTTTTGTTTTGTTGTTTCAGCCGCCCGCAGTGCAGCCAGAAAAATTAGGCAGGCATGTACACGCACTAGAAAAATTATTCTAGCAGCCGCCTTAGAAATTCAGGAATCCGCCTGGAGTCCTGGACCCTGTTGGTGGTGGTGGAGAAGGCAGTCAACCGGCCAGCAGGCAGAGGTGCTGTGTGGGGAGCGACTTAGTCTTGGGGGAGGGAGTCACACAGCGTGCAGGCAGAGATGCTGTGTGTGGGGACTGACTTAGTCTTTGGGCGGTGTCACAGGGCCCCTAGTCACTGGACCGCAAAATGCCTTCCAATCGGTTTCAGCACACAGATCATGCAAGCTGTGGTCGCAATCGGTGCGCAGAAACCGCTGGAATTTTGGCAGCAGACCGACTAGAAGGGAGCCTGCGAGTTACGGTAATTATAAATTACACACTATTTCATGGTATAACTTCCACCACCTCTGTTATCATGGGACAGAGGCACCCACTGACTGGCTGAGCCTAGACCTGCAAATAAAACAGTTAAACACACTCTATTCTGTCTAGCTAGTGACAATAGTAGCGACTCTTCAGAGACCATGTTCAGTTTGTGCGGCTGAATAGCAGGGTAGCTGAATAAGCAAGATGACGTTAACTCCGTTTTATTAAAATGCAATATAAATATACAGAAAATTATTAAAATCAACAATTATAGAAACATTAATAGCCAGTATGAAAATAAAAAGGGAGAAGATACTTAGTTTGTGGAAATATGTCCTTCTGGGAAAACTCATAAAGTTCTTGGTTTCTGTTCAGTTCAGTTCAGTAGCAAAGTCCAAACAAACCAGGTGCCAGCATGTCCTCAAGCTGGCAAGGACATAATCAGGATGATGTTCAAAGTGGAGGACTGAGGTCCGCCTGCTGGCAATGTGCTTTTGATGAAGCTGGTTTGGGGGTGTGGCAACGCCTGCCCCCTCTGAATTACAAACCAATCACAGTTCATTCCCTCTGAGAGAGATTTAGGTTTAAACTTATAAAACACTGTAATTCAAAGCCGATAAATGCCACATTTGCGCTGATAACAGATTAATATTCCTCAGCTGACGACAATTCCTATGACATCAGACTTGATTAGGGTAGGGGGTCCAGTTCCTGTGAAGTTAATAACTTGGTTGTAGAGGCACTTTGCCCCTCTAGACTGGTATCAAAAGATTCAGCACTACAAATCCAATAATACCGCTCTCATAACTATCCTATTTACGGTATTCCATAAATATGCAAAAAAATCATATACCACATGCATCTGAATCTGCCCCTAGCTGTGCCAGGGAGTCTGGTTTCAAGCTGTGACTAGCTTCCTGTACTCTCCCTGTATGAAAAGACTCTTGGTTTGTTAATTAACATCTGAGTGTGAGTGTAACATCTATGGCTGCGGGCACGCCGGGTGTCTCCCCAGCCGCCTCGGGTCCCTGTTCAGGGGTGTTTTCTGTTCCGTCGGCGTCTAGCACGCAGAGGACGAAATTGTCTTTTACACAGAGGGTTGCTGTATTGCGCGGCCGCGCGCGTAGACAGGACCTTTATGCTGGGAGGAGGCGTGTCAGCTGACCCGTTGGTCGGCTGACGTCAGAGGGGACTCACACCGCTCTGGATTGGTTGATTATTGGTGGGCGCGGCTGTGAGGTCTCCTCTGCTTCTTAAGCCTTCTCTGCTCACTCGCAACCTGTCTGCATTGATCTGGGAGGAAACCAGGGATTTCGCACAAGACTAGGATTATTGTTATTACTGTAAATTTGATACTCTGTGTATGACTCTGGCTATCTCTGACTCTGCTCTTGCTTATTGATTCTGTACCTCTGCCCATCTGATCTAGTTGCTGAAACACTGTCTGAAAACTTACTACTCTCTTGCTTACTGATTCTGTACTGTATCTGTCTCTCAGTTGCTGAACCCAACCTGTCTGACTCTCTACTCACCAGTGGGCCCTTGCAACCGGTGAGGTGTTCTAACAGTACCCACCAACTCCTCTGGTGAGGTTCTGCCAAACTAGTCAGTTACTGTGTTCTAATAGTACCCACGAGCTCCTCTGGTGAGGTTCTGCCAAACTAGCCAGTTACTGTGTGCTAACAGTGCCCACCAGCTCCTCTGGTGAAGTCCTGCCAATAGTTCCCACCAGCTCCTCTGGTGAGGTTCTATCTATCTATCCGATACTGTGTTCTAATAGTGCCCACCAGCTCCTCTGGTGAGGACTAGTTATTCTACTGTTACTGTTGCACCAAGCACTATACACTATTGCATTATCCTGTTAGCTATACTAGCATTATTGGTGATTCTGCAGATCACCATATAATCAGGTATAGTGTCTGTATTATTGGTGATTTTGCAGATCACACATAATCAGACATCTGTGTTGCTACACCGATTGTTACAGAACCGCAGACTAAAAAATTATGGAGACACTGTGCAATCGGGTTGAACTGTTGACCACAACCGTTAACGATTTCATCAAGACTGTTAACTCACAGCAGACCCAGATTGACCAACCAGCTGAGACAGTTAATCGTCTTAAAAATCCCAATGCACAAGTGTCCTCCCCTCTAGTTATTGAGCCCAGGATGCCTCCTCCTGAAACATTTTCAGGGCATCGCTCTGACTTTAGAAATTTTAAGCATCAATGCCTTTCTTATTTTGAGTTACGACCAGTATCTTCAGGCATGGAGAGCCAGAGAGTCACACTGATAAAGACTTTATTATCAGGTGATTCACAGTCCTGGGCCTACAGTCTCCCTGAGGGGCATGAGGCGTTGACCTCTGTTCAGGATTTTTTTAAAGCACTGGCAGTTATATATGATGATCCGGATTTAGCTATGACATCAGAAAGGAGGCTTAAGACACTCAGGCAGGGTCATAATTCAGTTGAAAATTATGCCGCTGAGTTTAGAAGGTGGGCGGTTTTGGCCAGATGGGGGCAGTATGCCTTGTTAGAATGTTTTTTTGTCAGGATTATCTGATGCAGTGGCTGATCTTATGCTAGGTCACCCTAAACCTAAGTCTATTGATGAGGCTATTTCCTTGGCAATTAAAATTGATCGCCGAATGCGATACCAGAGGCAGACTCGAGGCAGAACATCGGGGAGACTTGCTTCTGGTGTGTTTTCTCCTCCTGTTCCCCCTTCTCCTCCGCCTGATGAGCCGATGCAAATTGGACAGGCCAAGCTCACTGAGGTGGAGAAGAACAGGAGGCGTACCGAGAAACTCTGTCTCTATTGTGCAGAGAAGGGGCATATTGTAGCGAATTGTCCTAAGAAGGCGGAAAACCCCATCGGCTAGGTGTAGCTGGAGGTACTACCCTAGGTGATCCAGTCTTACCTCTAAAGAATTAGCGTTTACTTCTCCCGTGTTCTATAACTTGGGAGGGTCAAGTCCATTCCACCCAGGCCTTTGTAGACTCGGGTTCTGCAGTTAATGTTATGGCATATGACTTTGCCATTAAGTTTGGTTTTCCTCTCCTTCCTGTGGGACGTCAAATTATAGTGACTGCAATGGATGATTCACCATTGCAAGGGAAATTACCACTCACTCAGACTCCGTTATTACTGTGTCAGTTGGGGGTGTTGCATAAAGAACAGATACAGTTTTTGGTTCTGGAGATGTCCATCTCCACAGTGATTCTCGGTATGCCGTGGCTTAGAAAACACTCCCCTCAGATTGACTGGGGTTCCAGACAATTGTAAGCCTGGTCCTCATCATCATTGTTTGGAGAAAGTCACAGTGGGGGCTACCGAGATCCAAGTGGAGGGGTTACCGTCTCACTCCTCTGGTTCCACTGATAGTGAGGCCCAGGGAGACTGGGCAACCATGCTGAGCCCAATTCAGCAGGAAGTCCCTGAAGGGAAACCAGATGGAGTTCTATTTGTACTCCTCCAGTTCAGATTTAAGATTCTTCATGTGTTTCATTCTCATAAGAATGCAGTTCATCCTGGTGTTGCCCGTACGCAGCATTTATTGGATAGATGTGTTTGGTGGCCCTCCATTGTGTCTGACTGTAAGGACTTTGTGGGGAGCTGTTCCATTTGTGCCAGGAGCAAACCCTCCAGACAAGCTCCTGTTGGCACCTTACAGTCACTACCTGTGCCAGAACAGCCATGGACACACATAACCATGGACTTTATAGAGGAACTACCTAGGTCTCAGGGAAAGACTGTCATATGGGTGGTAGTCGATTAGGTTTAGTAAGATGGCCCATTTCATTCCTTTGGACGGACTCCCCTCTGCTCCAGAACTGGCAGAGCTCTTCATTCACCACATTTTTCGTTTACATGGTATCCCTGAGAATGTGGTGTCAGATCGGGGAGTCCAGTTTGTCTCCAAATTCTGGAGGGCCTTTTGTAATCATCTGGGCAGGAACCTATCATTCTCCTCCGGCTACCACCCACAGACGAATGGCCAAACAGAAAGGGTTAACCAGTCCCTAGAACAGTTTGAGATGTTATGTGGCTGACTCCCAGACTGAGTGGACCAAATTCTTGCCGTTTGCAGAATTTGGCCATAATAATTTGAAGATTTCTTCCTCAGGGTTCTCTCCATTTCAGATTGTGACAGGGAGAGCTCCTAAGTTTTCTTCTTTGCCTGTGGTGGCATCTCCTTTCCCAGCACTGGAGGAGTGGCAGGGAACCTTGAAAGAGATCTGGGCTTTGTTTCAGAAAAATCTCAAGAAGGCTTTTGTGACCCAGAAAAAACAGGCTGACAGGAGATGTTTGGGAGGGTGGGACTTTGCACCAGGGGACCTGGTGTGGGTGTCTACTCGACATTTGGCCCTGAAGCAGCCCTCTGCTAAATTGGGTCCTAGATATATAGGCCCATACCCTGTTTCCAAGAGAATCAATAAGGTCACATATGCTGTTTCACTTCCGTCCGGTTGGAAAGGTGTTAAGACATTTCATGTGTCTTTGTTAAAACCCGCAGTACATGTGGATTCCTCTCCCATGGTGGTGATTGATGGGGAACCTGAGTATGAGATAGAGCAGACTTTGGATTCTCGGTTTGTGCGCAACTCTGTACAATACCTGGTTCATTGGAGGGGTTATGGGCCTGAGGAGAGATCTTGGGTCCCTAGTCATCGTATGCATGTGGAAGAACTTAGAGAAGAGTTCCATAGGTTGCATCCTGACAGACCTGGTGGCCCGTGTCCGGAGTCCACGCCTCAAGGGGGGGGTACTGTAACATCTGCGGCTGCGGGCACGCCGGGTGTCTCCGCAGCCGCCTCGGGTCCCTGTTCAGAGGTGTTTTCCGTTCCGTCGGTGTCTAGCATGCCGAGGACGTAATTGTCATTTATACAGAGGGTTGCTGTATCACGCGGCCACGCGCGTAGACAGGACCTTTATGCTGGGAGGAGACGCGTCAGCTGACCCGCTGGTCGGCTGACGTCAGAGGGGACTCACACCGCTCTGGATTGGTTGATTATTAGTGGGCGCGGCTGTGAGGTCTCCTCTGCTTCTTAAGCCTTCTCTGCTCACTCGCAACCTGTCTGTGGTTGCGAATACATGTGTTAGCGCTCAGACCTTAGACTAGTATCCGATGTGCTTTGATCTGGGAGGAAACCAGGGATTTCACACAAAACTAGGATTATTGTTATTTCTGTATATTTGATACTCTGTGTATGACTCTGGCTATCTCTGACTCTGCTCTTGCTTATTGATTCTGTACCTCTGCCCATCTGATCTAGTTGCTGAAACACTGCCTGAATACTTACTACTCTCTTGCTTACTGATTCTGTACTGTATCTGTCTCTCAGTTGCCGAACCCAGCCTGTCTGACCACTCTACTCACCAGTGGGCCCTTGCCACTGGTGAGGTGTTCTAACAGTTCCCACCAGCTCCTCTGGTGAGGTTCTGCAAAATTAGTCAGTTACTGTGTTCTAACAGTACCCACCAGCTCCTCTGGTGAGGTTCTGCCAAACTAGTCAGTAACTGTGTTCTAACAGTACCCACCAGCTCCTCTGGTGAGGTTCTGCCAAACTAGTCAGTTACTGTGTTCTAATAGTGCCCACCAGCTCCTCTGGTGAAGTTCTGCCAAACTAGTCAGTAACTGTGTTCTAATAGTACCCACCAGCTCCTCTGGTGAGGTTCTGCCAAACTAGCTAGTTACTGTGTTCTAATAGTTCCCACCAGCTCCTCTGGTGAGGTTCTATCTATCCGATACTGTGTTCTAATAGTGCCCACCAGCTCCTCTGGTGAGGCCTAGTTATTCTACTCTGTTACTGTTGCACCAAGCACTCTACACTATTGCATTATCCTGTTAGCTATACTTGCATTATTGGTGATTCTGCAGATCACCATATAATCAGGTATAGTGTCTGTATTATTGGTGATTCTGCAGATCACACATAATCAGACATCTGTGTTGCTACACCGATCGTTACATTCAGACTTTAAAGTCTGAAAACCACTGCGCCTGCGTTGCCATGTCCTCGCTTCCCCTGATGTCACCTGGAGCGCACGGCGCAGGCACATACAATACTGGGCCTGCGCAGTAAGTTCCTGGTGACATCAGCGGGAGCAAGGTCACGGCAACGCAGGCACAGTCGTTTTTTAGACTTTAAAGTCTGAAGTTTCAGAAGTGAACCGGAGGTGGGGCCGGAGCATTGGGGAGTGGCTGCGCAGGCACAGGATGTCTGTGGGGGACCATTAGAAGCCCCGGGTAACTTCAACTCATTTTCCCCTGACCCCCTACAGTGTCCCTTTAAGAACAACAAAGAAATAGTCATAAAACCTGCTGATAAGGGGGCGGTATTGTTATCATGAATACCGCCAACTATATTACAGAAGCCTACAGATTACTGCATGACCCCATATACTACACAACACTGACACTGTCATTAGAATATAAACTCAAATATGATAAACTTATCACGTCAGCATCAAAGGAAGGTATTATCTCAAAAGAAGAAAGAATTCTTAACCACGGCATATCCAAAATTACCATTCTTCTATTTCCTCCCCAAGATTCATAAATCAGTTACAAATTCCCCTGGTCGCCCCATTATTTCAGGTATATCTTCATTAACATCACCCCTATCTAAATATGTGGACCATTTTTTGCAGAAATACGTCACTACTCTACCATCATATTTAAAAGATTCCAGTCAACTCTTGGAATAACTTCAGGGGCGTAACTAAGACCCACTGGGCCCCCCTGCAGAAATTTTGAGCGGGCCCCCTACCCCCCCTGGACCCGCTCAGGGCCATTTTGGGGGGTTAGAGGGGTCACAGCATGAGGGGAAAGCTATGGCCACACTCGACGGGGAGGGGGGACGGTCCCCCCTTCCCTCACCTCGGGCTCTCCCCTCTGCGCTGCCCTCCAGCTTCAATAACCATATGTGTGCAGTGGCGGGCAGTGGCAACTATATACCTTCCGTGCGCTCCAGCGCAGACACTTCTCTCTCTAGTGTCTGACATGACTTCTTGTTTATACAGGAAGTCGCGTCAGAGGCTAGAGAGAAAATTTTCAAAAAAACTTTATAGTTTTTGAGAAAATCAATTTTAAAGTTTCAATGTATATTCTCCTTCTGACCGTGGGAAAATATACCCCTGCCAACTTTAACGGTTAATAGCAAAGCCCCTTTAAAAGCTTGCAACACAAAAATTACTGGGAATGTTAAGAAGAACAGTGGGAACAAGAGGACATTTTTTTTTTCAAAAAGACCTTATAGTTTTTGAGAAAATTCGATTTTAAAGTTTCAAAGTAAAATGAACCGATTCATTAAAAAGAACCGGATGATTCATGAACCGTTAGTATAGCAGATAATGCATCCTAAACAGGACGTGAAGCTGCCGGCTCCGCTGCTGTCTCTCCCCACCTGCCTGCACCTGTCACCCTCACCTGGCCTGGCACCCGGTGCACCCATGGGTCGATTCATGAAAAAAAGAACCGATTCATTAAAAAGATCCTGCTCATTGATGAGCCGTTAGTATAGCAGAGAATGCGTCCTCGGCAGGACGCATAGCTGCTTGCTCTCGCTGCTGTCTTTCCCCACCTGCCTGCATCTGTCAACCATGGGTGCACTGGGTGCCAGCTTAGGTGGGGGTTGACAGGTGCAGGCAGGCAGGTGGGGAGAGACAGCGGGAGCTAGCAGCTATGCGTCCAAAAGGACGCATTCTCTGCTATGTCGGTGGGGGGCTTCGGAGATCTTCAACTTAATAGAAGATCGCAACATAAGAGGATACTGGCATGGGAACATTTACCGTGGATATTGGCGTGGGAATTTTTTTTTAAAGGTACAGGTAAGTATTTCTGGTTAATTAAGAAAATTAAAAGACTTTTTTTGTGGCATTTCTTCTGGGAGGGGGTGGGCATCTGGGGTCCCCTTCTTAAAGGGGACTCCCAGATGCCACCATGAACCCCCCAGGGAGTCGTCGCCCCCACTTCCTCCTGGGGCACCGGAGGTGGGGAAGAGCCCCTTGTCCATGGATTGGACAAGGGCTCCGGGGGGGGGGGGAAGGCTTGGCTGCCCCTCCCCTCCCAGAGCCCCCCATACCATGGACCATGCGGGCTGGTATAGCTCAGGGTGCGAAGCCCCAGTCGGCCGGGGCTCCGCATTCTGGCTATCCCAGCCTGCATGGGGGACAAGGGCTCACAGAGGCTCGGGAGGGGGGACCCCACGTCATTTTTTTTCAGATTTCCCACACTCAGCACATAAAAATAATAATAAAAAAAATGTATATATATATATATATATATATATATATATATATATATATATATACAGGGTTTTTTTTGTAACCGCTTAACGACCACGGTCAGCCGATTGGCGGACCTGGGTGTTAAGTGGTTTTACATGGAAACAGCCGCTCGTTCGAGCAGCATTTCTATGTCAGTTCACGGAGGGTGTCTCCGTGAACAACCTGCGAGCCGCCGATCGCAGCTCGCAGGCTAAATGTAAACACGCGGGGAAAAAAATCCCCGCTATTTACATCATACGGAGCTGCTGTGCAGCAGCACCGTAAAGGAGATCATCGATCCCCGGCCTCTGATTGGCCAGGGATCACCGGCAGCTGATAGGCTGCAGCCTAATAGAGGCGGTGCAGGACGGATCTCCGTCCTGCGCCGCCCAGGGGAAAGAGGAGAGGGAGAGAAGGGGAAGGAGGCGGAAAATCGCTGCGGAGGGGGGCTTTGAGGAGCCCCCCACTGATTGAAAATAGCCAGCGGCGATCAGACCCACCCAGCAGGACATCCCCCTAGTGGGGAAAAAAGGGGGAAAGTCTGGTCACCCTGGCTGTCTGCTGATCTGTGTTGTGGGCTGGAGAGCCCACGCTGCACAGATCAGCGCAAACAAGCCCGGACTTACGAGGCCACAAGTATGAAAAAAGTTAAATACCATTTCATAATCCAGATCCATGGAGGACGCCATCTGCGCCGTCCCGTTCATTCCGCCATGACACCCGCAGTAATAACGGCCCGGTCGGGTCTGACCCCTTTAAATGGGTTGGGTTCTTATTCCCCCCTCAATATGGCCGCCACAGATTGCTGCGGCTTCGCAGTCCGCATAGATGTAATTGCGGCTGCGCAGCTCTAGGGCCTCCTCCCGATGCGTCCGATGTATGCACGCATATTGATGACGCGGCAGGAGGAGGCCCTAAAGCTGCGCAGCCACAATCGCGGCTATGAGGACTGCGCATCCGCGGCAATCTTTGGCGGCCGTATTGAGTGGGGAATGAGAACCCGACCCGTTCGGAGAGGGTCGGGAGTCGGGACCCGACCGGGGCCGGTATTACTGCGGGAGCTATGGGGGAATGAACGGGAGGGCGCGGATGGCGTCCTCCATGGATCTGGATTATGAAAAGGTATTTAACTTTTTTCACAATTGTGGCCTCGGAAGTCCGTTAAATATTGTTTCCTGCTATCTTTTTAACATATCCTGCAAATTTGGTGTTGCTAGGATGTAAGGGACCTTTGCTATTAACTGCTAAAGTCGGCGGGTGATGATAACCAACCAGAATTATAGGGGTGCAAAAGTGGTATAATCCCCCATAGGCTTTCATTAGGCCCCTATTTCACTTTCCAAAATCTCAAATCTTTTCAAAGGGCAATGGCTCAGCAGTGGCACATTTTCTAGCATTGTAGGAACTCTTAGGGGGATCATAACTGGTGAGTTTCGGGGCCCTAGGCCAAAGAGGTCATAGCCTAGGGTCACAAAAACCTGTTTGTTTGGGCAATGTCAATGGTGGAGATTCTGACGAACATAAATCGCAGCCATGGCCGTTAGCAACATCTGAATCTCACGACATGTCTCATGCAGGTAGAAGGCATATTGTTATACTTGGACTCCAAAGATGGGTTCCCTACATCTCTGCAAAACAGAGTTACAAGGGTGCAAAAGTGGTAAAATCCCCCATAGGCTTTCAATGGGCCACCTGCCGGCCCCTAGCCAATCGGAAGAGGCAGAGAGGAGAGAGGCGGCGCAGCGGGAATGGAGGACGCCGCAACGTCATAGCTGGGGGTGGTGCTGGGCACAATGCGTCAGCGCACGCTGCCCGCCACCCCCTTCGCTCGCCGGAGTCTTCTTCTATGCCGCGCATCCAGCGCGGCCGAAGGAGGGGAGACCAGGAGAAGCTCCGGACACTATCCACCAGGCTTCCCAGGATGTAAGTCATGGAACTCTTTCTTTAATTCTTCCGCATGCATGCGACAATCTGGCACCCAAGATCTCTCCTCTATGCCATATCCCTACCAGTGGACTAGATACTGTACGGAATTCTGCACCATGCGAGAATCCAGAATCTTTTCAACCTCATACTCTGGTTGGTCATCCACCAACACAGGGTGGGGGGGGGGGGGGGGAGAGGAGTCCACCTGTACTGCTGGCTTCAACAGGGACACTTGAAATGATCTCACACCTTTCATACTGGCTGGGAGATCAATGGCATAAGTGACATTATTGATTTTCTTGGCCACTGGAAAAGGTCTTATGAACTTAGGGCCCAACTTGGGTGACAATTGTTTTAAAGGGGAACTGAAGAGAGAGGTATATGGAGACTGTCATGTTTATTTCCTTTTAGACAATACCAGTTGCCTGGCAGCCCTGCTGATCCTCTGCCTCTAATACTGTTAGCCATAGCCCCTAAACAAGCATGCAGCAGATCAGGTGTTTCAGTGGTTCAGACTTATAAGTCTGATCTGACAAGACTAGCTGCATGCTTGTTTCTGGTTTTAATCAGATACCACTGCAGAGAAATAGACTAGCAGGGCTGCCAGGCAACTGGTATTGATTAAAAGGACATAAACATGACAGCCTCCATATACCTCTCTCTTCAGTTCCCCTTTAAGGCCAAGTGACGAGTGGACACCCACACCAAATCTCCTGGAGAGAATCTCCACTCTACAGACCGATGTTTATCTGCCTGCTTCTTCTGGGTTTGAAAAGCTTTCCCTAGGTTCCTCTCAACCATTGCCCAAATATCTTTCAGAGCCCTTTTCCAATCCTCCAGAGCTGAGAAAGGAGTGGAAGCGGCTGACAAAGAAGCAAACTTAGGTGATCTCCCACCTGGAATGGAGAGAACCCAGAAGAAGAGCTCTTCAGGTTGTTGTGCGCAAACTCTTTACCCAATCGGTTTGCGCATCAGCAACGTAACACCTGAGAAATTGTTCCAACGATTGGTTAACTCTCTCAGTCTGACCGTTGGTCTGTGGGTGGTAGCCTGATGAAAATGCGAGTTCCATGTCTAATTGATGGCAAAAGGCCCTCCAGAATTTTGAAACAAATTGGACTCCCCGATCTGACACTACATTTTCCGGAATGCCATGCAGCCGGAAGATGTGCAGGATGAAGAGATCAGCCAATTCCTGGGCTGAGGGGAGTCCTTTCAGAGGGACGAAGTGTGCCATCTTACTGAACCGGTCCACTACCACCCAAATGACTGATTTGCCTTCAGACCGAGGAAGTTCACCTACAAAATCCATGGAAATATGAGTCCAGGGTTCATTGGGGACTGGCAAGGACTGTAAAGTGCCAACGGGGGCCTGACGAGAGGGTTTACTTCTTGCACACACAGCACACTCTCTCATAAATTCCTTACAATCTGTAGCCAGAGTGGGCCACCAGACACATCTAGCTAGTAGATCCTGAGTTCTGGTGGCTCCAGGATGACCAGCATTCTTGTGAGAATGAAAGAATTGTAGGATTTGTAAACGGAAAGGCAACGGCACAAACATGACCCCCTCAGGCTTTCCCTCTGGTACATCCTGTTGGTAGGGACTCAGGGACTCAATGTGGCTGTCCAATCTCTCCATGTCTCAGTGGCTGCCAAAACTACCTTTGGGGGTAGGATGGTTTCAGGAACTGCGAGCTGCACTGACTCGGGCTCAAAACACCTGGAGAGAGCATCGGCCTTGACATTCTTACTTCCGGGAGTATATGTGATTACAAATCTGAATCTTGCAAAAAACAGGACCACCGGGCCTGGCGAGGGCTAAGTCTCTTAGCCCCCTCAATATACTCCAAATTCTTGTGATCTGTATAAACTGTAATAATGTGTTCTGCACCCTCTAACCAGTGTCGCCATTGCTCAAACGCCAATTTGATGGCCAGGAGCTCACGGTTGACAATGTCATAGTTTTTCTCAGCGGGTGAAAATCTGCGAGAAAAATAGGCACATGGGTGCAACTTGCCTTGCAAGCCTAACTTCTGAGATAACACAGCTCCCACCCCCACCTCTGAGGCATCAACCTCCACAATGAAGGGGAAGGCGACATCAACATGCCTCAGTATCGGGGCAGAACAGAACAGTTTCTTTAGGGTCGAAAAGGCCGCATGAGCCTCTGGTGACCAATGATGAGTATCAGCCCCTTTCTAGGTGAGACTGGTGAGAGAAGCGATGATGGTTGAGTACCCCTTAATGAACCTTCTGTAGTAATTGGCAAACCCCAGGAATCTCTGAAGTGCCTTCAGCCCCACAGGCTGAGGCCACTCCAGGACAGCCGAAACCTTCCCTGGGTCCATCGAGAGACCAGATGTGGAGATAATGTACACCAAGAAGGCCACTGACTCTACCTCAAAGAGGCATTTCTCTAGTTTTGCATAAAGTTGATTCTGTCTTAACTTTTTCAAAACCCATCTGACATGCTGGCGATGTTCAGAGAGACTGGACGAAAAGATCAGTATATCGTCCAAGTAAACCAGAACAAACTTCCCCAACACTTCCCTGAACACCTCATTGATTAACTCCTGGAAGACGGCCGGCGCGTTGCACAACCCGAAGGGCATCACTAGGTACTCGTAATGCCCGTCGGGTGTGTTGAAGGACGTCTTCCACTCGTCACCATCCCTGTTATGGACTAGATTGTATGCACCCCTAAGATCTAGTTTGGAAAAAATCTTGGCATTGGTCACCTGCGTGAACAAATCATCAATCAATGGCAAAGGGTAGCGTTTTTTCACTGTGATCTTATTCAGCCCTCGGTAATCAATACAAGGACGGAGGCCTCCGTCTTTTTTCTTTACAAAGAAGAAACCTGCCCCTGCTGGTGAACGAGAGGGACGGATGAACCCTTTCGCCAAGTTTTCCCAGATGTAATCTTGCATGGCTAGTTTCTCAGGTCCAGATAGGTTATACAGATGACCCCTGGGTGGCATACAACCAGATCTCAGATCAATGGGACAATCGTAGGTACGATGTGGGGGAAGTTTGTCCGCTGATTTAGGATAGAAGACGTCAGCAAATTCTGCGTATTGTCTCGGCACACCTTCAACCTGAATGTTGGTATTACCCATGGTTACTTTCGCTAAACAATGATGATAACAATGGGGCGACCAGCTCGTTAGCTAACCTGAAACCCAGTCTATCTGAGGCGAGTGAATTTGTAACCAGGGCATGCTAAGAATGATGGTAGAGGTTGCCATATGCAAAACCAGAAATTGCAGACTCTCCCCACACTGAGTTGCAGACTAGGAGTACGGGATAAAGGGTGTCTACTCTGCAGAGGAGAGTCATCTACAGCGGTGACCCAGATCGGTTGATCTAAGGGGAGCATGGGTATTCCCAATCTTTTAGCAAAATCGTAATCAATGAAGTTAGCTGCGGAACCGGAATCAATGAAAGCTTCAGTGGAGACAGTCTGACTTTCCCATGTGACAGAACAGGGAAGTAACAGACGATTGTCATGTAGAGGTAAAGACTGCGCACTTAGGGTATTACCACTGACTACTCCCAGGCGGCAGCGTTTCCCGACTTCCTGGGGCAATTCTGCACTCTATGACCCTCCTCTGCACAGTATAAACAGAGCTGTTCTGTTTTCCTGCGATTCCTTTCTGACCGCGTCAATTTGAACTGGCCAATCTGCATTGGCTCAGGTGGCGGTGAGGCAGATGGAGGTGTGGCCAGGAGACATATCTGGTCCGGTCCTTATCACGGGTTTGTTTTTGATATCGTAAGCGACGATCAACCCGTACTGCCAAAGAGATTGCTTCCTCAACAGTTTTAGGTTCAGGGTATCCCAACATCAATCCTGAGACTGCGTCTGATAACACTGATAGAAAACAATCTAGCAATGCAAAAGCCCCCCACCTAGCCGACACCGACCATTTCCTGAACTCGACTGCATAAACCTCGACTGGATCCTTGCCTTGACGCAAGGTTTTTAACTTCCGCTCAGCGGTAGAAGAAATGTCTGGATCATCGTAAATTATGGCCATCCACTTAAAAAACTCCTCAACTGACCTGAGTGCTTCGTGCCCTGACTCTAAATTATACGCCCAGGTTTGAGCATCCCCTGAGAGCAAAGTCTTAATAAAGATAATTCTCTGTGCTTCTGTTCCTGACAGATTAGGCCTTAGTTAAAAATACGACATTACACGATTCTTAAAATTCTGAAAGTCAGATCTATGGCCAGAAAACTTTTCGGGTACAGACATTCTCAAATCTGTAACTGGAGGGGATCGCACTGTATTTACAGTCGTCTGAAGGACTTGTAGTGACCCAGATAAAGCAGAGATCTGGGCCTGCTGATCGTCCATCACTCTGGTGAGGTTTTCCACCGAAGTGGTGAGTGTGTCAAGATGACTGCTAAGTGCGTCCATTTTGGTTTAGTCTGGCGTTCTGTAACGATGGGTGTCAGCACGCAGAGAGTATCTGATTATTGGTGATCTGCAGTATCACCAAGAATACAGATATATACCTGATTATTGATGATCTGCAGAATCACCGATAATACAGATATATTGCTAACCTCTGGACACCTGAAGCATGTAAGTGTTTGGTGTAACAGTAGGATCGGACCACCGGGGTAGCAGGTGGTCCAATAAGTAGAAACAGACTCTACTGCAGTCAAGGGCTCCAGGAGGGAGCAGACCTTGACTGGTTTGCAGCAGTGCCCCCTCTGAGAGGTGAGGCACTCCTGCAGGAGAACTGAGCACCCAAGGGGTGGGTGACAGTCAGACAGGTCGGGCAGGCCGGGTCGGCAACACACAGACAGATCAGGTACAATGGCAGAAGGCTGATTCGGTAACCAGGGACAGGCAAGGTTTGGCAACAGGTAATCAGATATGCGTAGGTACCGAATCAGAGATCAGAAGAGTAGTCAGGAAGGCATTAGGTCATAACAGATATCAAACAATGCCTAGTCTGGGTGTGAGGTCCGTGGTCTCTACACCCTGGAACTAATCTGATGTATAACAGAATGATAACACAAGTTCCCTAGTCTGGGTGTGAGGTCCGTTGTCTCTCCACCCTGGAACTAGTCTGATGTATAAAAGAATGATAACGCAAGTTCCGTAGTCTGGGTGTGAGGTCCGTGGTCTCTACACCCTGGAACTAGTCTGATGTATAACAGAATGATAACACAAGATCCCTAGTCTGGGTGTGAGGTCCGTGGTCTCTACACCCTGGAACTAGTCTGATGAATAACAGAATGATAACACAAGTTCCCTAGTCTGGGTGTGAGGTACGTAGTCTCTACACCCTGGAACTAGTCTAAGGAATAACACAGATGATACACAGTATTCCTAGTCTGGGTGTGAGGTCCGAGGTCTCTACACCCTGGAACTGGTCTAAGGAATAACACAGATGATACACAGTATTTCTAGTCTGGGGTGTGAGGTCCGTGGTCTCTACACCCTGGAACTGGTCTAAGGAATAACACAGATGATACACAGTATTCCTAGTCTGGGGTGTGAGATCCGTGGTCTCTACACCCTGGAACTGGTCTAAAGAATAACACAGATGATACACAGTCAACTGGCTAAGTGTGGATTCCCAGATCCACCTGGTTCCACCACACTGAAGGATCTGACTAAGGTCTGAGTGCTAACACATAGGTATTCGCAACGCCAGACTAGCAACTGAACAGCAAGAGATATATATATAGTGAAGCGCTCCTCAGCGCCGCCCAGCTCCCATCAACCAATCATCTGCTGAAATGGGGTCAGCTGCCCGCTGCGATCAGCTGACCCTTCTCCTATTGGCATAAAGAGCCTGTCTTGCGGCGCGCGTAGCTCTCCATCTGTGTGCACTACTAGGTCCAGATAACCCAGACACATGTTGCTTCTCCGCAATTCTTCACACACCCACACCTAACTACACTATACCTGGCTAACTATACTGAAGGCTCCTACACCTAACTACACTATACCTGGCTACCTATACTGAAGGCCCCTATACCTATCTACCTATACTGAAGGCACGTATACCTAGCTACCTAAATGTTGGTAAATCTCCTGGGCTTGGCAAATTTTTAAGTAGCTCGCGAGCCGAAAAAGTGTGGGCACCCCTGCCCTAGGCTATGACCTCTTTGGCCTAGGGGCCCGAAACTCAGCAGTCATGATCCCCCTAAGAGTCCCTACAATGCTAGAAAATTTGCCACTGCTGAGCCATCGCCCTTTGAAAAGATTTGAGATTTTTTAAAGTGAAATGGGGAGCCTAATGGAAGCCTTTGGCAGAATTCAGCACTTTTGCACCCCTATAATTCTGGTTGGTTATCATCACCCGCCGACTTTAGCAGTTAATAGAAAAGGCCCCTTACATCCTAGCAACACCAAATTTGCAGGATATGTTAAAAAGATAGCAGGAAATAATATTTAACGGACTTCCTAGGCCACAAATGTGAAAAAAGTTAAATACCTTTTCATAATCCAGATCCATGGAGGACGCCATCTGCGCCCTCCCGTTCATTCCCCCATGGCTCCCGCAGTAATACCGGCCCCGGTCGGGCCCCGACCCCTACAAACGGGTCGGGTTCTCATTCCCTCCTCAATATGGCGGCCACAGATTGCCGCTGCTGTGCAGTCTGCATAGGCGCTGCGTAGCTCTAGGCCCTCCTCCCGCGGCGTCATCAATATGCGTGCAAACATCGGACGCATCGGGAGGAAGTGCTAGAGCTGCGCAGCTGCAATCGCGTCTATGCGGACTGCGCAGCCGCGGCAATCTGTGGTGGCCATATTGAGAGGGGAATGAGTTGAGAACCCGACCCGTTCAGAGGGGTCGGAACTCGACCGGGGCCGTTATTAGTGCGGGAGCCATGGCGGAATGAAGGGGAGGGTGCGGATGGCGTCCTCAATGGATATGGATTATGAAAAGGTATTTAACTTTTTTCACATTTGTGGCCTCAGAAGTCCTTTAAAAAATGTTTTTATTTTTTTTTATGTGCTGAGTGTGGGAAATCTAAAAAAAAAATGGCGTGGGGTCCCCCATCCCGAGCCTTTTTAACCCCTTGTCCCCCATGCAAACTGGGATAGCCAGAATGCGGAGCCCAGGCCGACTGGGGCTTCGCACCCTGAGCTATACCAGCCTGCATGGTCCATGGAATGGGGGGGATCCAGGGGGGGGGGAGGTGCGGCTAAGCCTTCATGGTTCATGGTGGCATCTGGGAGTCCCCTTTAAGAAAGGGACCCCAGATGCCTACCCCCCTCCCAGGAGAAATGAGTATAGGGGTACAAAGTACCCCTTACCCATTTCCACAAAGGGTTAAATGAAATAAAAACACAACCACGAGAAAAGTATTTTGTTATTCTAAATTAACCATAAATACTTACCTGTACTTTTAAAAAAAATTCCCACGCCAATATCCACGGTAAATGATCCAACGAACTGTATCCTCTTATGTTGCGATCTTCAATTACGTTGATTGAAGATCTCCGACGCCTCCCACATAGCAGAGAATGCGTCCTTTTGGACGCATAGCTGCCGGCTCCTGCTGTCTCTCCCCACCTCCTCACCTGTCACCCTCACCTAGCCTGGCACCCATGGGTGCACCGGGTGCCAGGCCAGGTGAGGGTGACAGGTGCAGGCAGGTGGGGAGAGACTGCAGCGGAGCCGGCAGCTTCACGTCCTGTTTAGGATGCATTCTCTGCTATACTAACGGTTCATGAATCATCCGGTTCTTTTTAATGAATCGGTTCATTTTACTTTGAAACTTTAAAATTGATTTTCTCAAAAAGTATAAGGTCTTTTTGGAAAAAAAAAAATTCCCTCTTGTTCCCACTATTCCACTTAACATTCCCAACAATTTTGGCATTTCTACTATGTAAGGGGACTTTGCTATTAACCGTTAAAGTCGGCGGCCATTAAAGTCTATGGGCGAACCGAACTCGGTGAACGCGAACCACCAAAGTTCGCCTGGAACCGTTCGCCGGCGAACCGTTCGGCACATCTCTAAAGATCAACATTTAACAAACATTGGACGATCCTAGGCAAAGACCCCTATTTATGTCCAAAATTAGATCCCAGACCTAAACTGATCTTTAGGAGGGCAAAAACTCTTTAAAATATATTAGCACCCAGCAAGCCCCAAGCACTCACCCAAGATAATTCTGTTCCTAACAATGTGCCATGTATACAAAGATGTCGTTCCAGCAAATGCCTAGCATGTGTATACCTACATCCTGGTATTCTCTCCTTCACATGTAATATCACTCAGGAAACATTTAACATCCTTCAATCATTCAGCTGCAACACCACATATGTCATTTATCTCATAACCTGTCCCTACGACAAACAATATATAGGCAGAACCAGTCAACCAATGAGAGCACGTATCGGCCAGCATAAGAGAAACATCAAAAAAGCATATGCAAAACATAGTTTATCCAGGCATTTTGCACAGTACCATGATTCCGATCCAAAAAACTTTTCACATCCATCCCAATTGCACACATATCAGACAAACTGTCCCCCACACAAAGGATGGCCCGGCTAAGAGCACGCGAGATGTTTTGGATTTTTAATCTCAGAACACTAAAACCTGAAGGGCTCAATTAATGCTTAGAGCACAGTTATTAAATGTCTGCGAACTTATTTTATATACAAGTAATTATGTAACTTCAAGTTAATTCAACCCACAAAGAGAACCAATCATCTCTCTCTATTCAATCACGATCACTTACTCTTCTTAAGACATTGTAATGAATGGCGGAGATGCCGCCGCGTGGTCTGGCGGCGGGGCGCTGTCTCCGCGTTCAGACCGGCGGTTTCCGCACAGCGACATGTGTCTGGTTTGTCTGAGCCTTCTAGTGCACACAGAGGGAGTGTAGGACAGGACCTTTATGCCAACAGGAGAGGGATCAGCTGATCCGGACGATCAGCTGATTCCAGCGGAACTCCTGATTGGCTGAGCGGCTGGGGGCGGCGCTGAGCAGCGCTGGAGTATATATAGATCTTGCCTTTCAGTTGCTGGTTGTCTGCCGTTGCGAATACTTACGTGTGAGCACTCAGACCTCAGTCAGATCTTACAGTGTGTTAGAACCAGCAGGAGCTGGGAATTCACACTTAGCCAGATTACCTTTGTCATTACTCTGTTATACTCTAGACCAGTTCCAGGGTGTTGAGACCAAGGACCTCACACCCAAGCTTAGGATTGCTGTGTCATTACTCTGTTATACTCTAGACCAGTTCCAGGGTGTTGAGACCAAGGACCTCACACCCAAGCTTAGGATTGCTGTGTCATTACTCTGTTATACTCTAGACCAGTTCCAGGGTGTTGAGACCAAGGACCTCACACCCAAGCTTAGGATTGCTGTGTCATTATTCTGTTATACTTTAGACCACTTCCCAGGTGTCGAGACCAAGGACCTCACACCTCAGATTAGAATTGTGCTTATGTATATCTGTTATGACCTTCTGCTTTGCTGACCTCTCTCTTGCCTTCTGATTCGGTACCTCTGCCCATCTGTCTACCAGTTACTGACCCTGCTTGTATCCGGTTACCAAATCAATCTTCTGTCTTTGTACCTTATATGCTCGTGTGTTGCCGACCTGGCCTGTCTGACCTTCCTGACTGTCACTTGTTCCCCGAGTGATTAGTCTGTCTGTACTTCCTTGGCACTAATCCACCAGGTGTCAGTTAGCTGCAAGGACCTCCTGTACCTCAGAGGGGCCTTCCTGCAGTGCAGTCAGTGGTCTCTTCCCATTAGGAGTCAATTGGCTGCAGTACAGTCTGATTCCATTCCATCAGGGAACCATTGGCTGCTGCTCTATCTCATCTCTAGAGATAGCTCCTGCTCGGCCATAGGTCACCTGCTCCTCAGGTGTCCACTGGCTGCAGTAATGTCTGTATCTCCCGCTCCACGGGAGATAGCCTTCTACTGTTGCACCCAAACACTTACACATTATTAGGTGTCCAGAGGTTAGTCATACTTGTATTATTGGTGATTCTGCAGATCATCAATAATCAGGTATACATCTGTATTTTTGGTGATACTGCAGATCACCAATGATCAGATTCTCTCTGTGTGCTGACACCAATCGTTACAGACATACAGGCCAATTTTTTTTTCCTTTACCCCCTTTCCCTCACCTCCCACCTTGCCATCCCTGCATCCTTTTTCCTCTGCCTCACTTTCTCTCCCTCACCCTCTATCCCACACACCCTCTCACACCGATGGTGTGCATGTGTGTGTTTTTGTGTGTGTGTGTACATGTCTGTGTGAGTGTGTGTGTGCGTGTGTTGTGTGTGTACATGTGTGTGAATGTGCATGTGCGTGTGTACATGTGTACACTCATGTCATCCTGTGTGTGTGTTTTGTGTGTGTGTGTGTGTTATATGTGTACATGTGTGTGTATGTGCATGTGCGTGTGTACATGTGCATACTCAGGCCATCCCATGTGTGTACATGCTCCCTCGGGCATATGGACGTTCACCGAACATCCTCAATCATACTTACATTCATATTCATTCTAGTCTCAATTAGGGGTCGACTTGTACACGACTCACTGGCAACACACTGAGTAATGTGTATACTAATAGTGACATTCCCATTTACAGCAATGTACCCAGTGGTAAGTGATACTTTCTTGATAAAGGAAATGCCAAGAAAACACAGGTCTGAAAGTCCTGGCCACAACAATTAACAAGGAAAGGGGCAGAGGGGAAATACTGGGCTGCAGGAAGGGGAGTGAATCATTACTGCACTTGGGTGCCTGGAGGAGGTATTGGATGCACTTAAGGGACAGGAGGGGTCAATGGCTGCAATACTGTATGCAATGCAGTCATTAACCCCTCCTGGGCCCCAAGTGCAACCATTAACTTTGCTGGGTAGACTTATACTGGAGTCAATAAAACATTCCAGCTCAAGAGGGTTGAATATTGGAGTCAACTTGTACACGAGGTCGACTTGTATTCGAGCATATACGTTATATATATATATATCTACATGACCACCAGAGCAATATTCACCTTTCAGCGCTCCTTCCATTCATTCGTCTATAACTTTATCATTACTTATCACAATGAATTGACCTATATCTTGTTTTTTCCGCCACCAATTAGGCTTTCTTTGGGTGGTACATTTTGCTACTTTTAGCTACTTTACTGTAAATGCATTTTAACAGGAAGAATACAAAAAAAACGGAAAAAATTCATTATTTCTCAGTTTTCGGCCATTATAGTTTTAAAATAATACACGCCTCCATAATTAAAACCCACGTATTGTATTTGTCCATTTGTCCCGGTTATTACACCGTTTAAATTATGTCCCTATCACAATGTTTGGCGCCAATATTTTATTTGGAAATAAAGGTGCATTTTTTCAGTTTTGTGTCCATCCCTAATTACAAGCCCATAGCCCAAAGTAACAGTGTTGTACCCTCTTGACATAAATATTTAAAGAGTTCAGTCCCTGAGGTAACTATTTATGTATTTTTTTTTATTGTAATTTTTTTTCTTTTTATTACAAAAAAAAAAAAAAATTGGGCCGTGTGGGAGATAATGAGTTAATTTATAATGTAAAACTAGGTATTTATTTAAGAAAAATGTTTTTGGATGTAGTTTTACTATTTGGCCACAAGATGGCCACAGTCATTTTTTGTTCATGCGACCTGTAAGCGCCCGGAAGTACGCTTACAGGAAGCATAATGAGGCTGGGAATATCACATAGAAGCAGCTGATCATTGCTGGGGGGCAGAGATCAACAAATGGGAATGGTTTTTCCCGTTCATTGATCTCCGGGCGAGCGGGCGGCAGCGTGCACAAGCGAGGACAGCGGTGGTACCACCAGGGGCGGTACGTGTTTCTACACCCCTGGTGGTAAAGTGGTTATATATATATATATATATATATATACTAGCTGGACGCCCGGCATTGCCCGGGTATGTATTTAGCTAGTGTTGGCTCTGCCCACCTTTCCTAACCCTAACACACAATTACTTAATGACCAAGTATGTGAGCTTTGCGGTCCTTGGCATCAATAATTTGCAATGAGATAAAATTAATCTGATTGGATGTGGCTCCACCCCTTTTCTGAATTTGAACCCCAATCACCCAATCGCCAACTGTACCAGGTACAGGTGATTAACAGTGCAAGAATGGCAGCAATTAAATATTCCCCTTAAAAATCAATAGGTGGATTTTGATTGGCTTTTATAGGCTCCACCCACTTTTCTGTCACCCAGTGACCAACTGTGCAAAGGTTGAGAACCCTACCATTTACAGTGTACGAATGGCTGCAGTTTACATTTGCGCAATGAAATTTGTATTTTTCTCCATCCACTTATTTCTTAACATTGTTCAGGTATGTATTTGGCTGTTGTTGGCTCCGCCTACTATTTCTAACCCTAACACACAATTACTCAACAACCAAGTTTGTGAGCTTTGCGGTCTTTGGCATCAATAATTTGCATTGCGAATAAACAAATCTGATTGGCTTTTTGTGGCTCCACCCCTTTGTCTGAATTTGAACCCCAGTCACCCAATGACCAACTGTACCAGGTTTAAGGCTTGTGCCATTAACAGTGCAAGAATGGTAGCAATTACATATTCATCTTGAAAATCAATAGGTGAATTTTGATTGGCTTTTGTAGGCTCCACCTATTTCTCTGAATATTAATCCCAGTCACCCAGTGACCAATTGTGCAAAGTTTGAAAACCCTACCATTAAAAGTGTAAGAATTGCTGCAGTTTACATATGCTCAGTGAAATTTGCATTTGTCTCCGCCTACTGATGACCCGGCATTGCCCGATTATGTATTTTGCAGGTGCTGGATGCGCCCACTTTTCCTAACCCTAACACACAATTAATCAGTTACTCAATGACCAAGTTTGTGAGCTTTGCGGTCTTTGGCATCAATTACCTGCATTAAAATGAAACAAATCCTATTGGCTGTGTGTGGCTCCACCCTGTTTTATGAATGTAAACCCCAGTCACGCAATGATCAACTATACCAGGTTTGAGGCTTGTGCTATTAACAGTGCAAGAATGGCAGCAATTAAATATTCCCCTGAAAAATCAATAGTAATTTTTGATTGCCTTTTGTAGGCTCCACCCACTTTTCTGAATATTAACACCAGTCACCCAGTAACTAACTGTGCAAAGTTTGAGAACCCTGTCATTAACAGTGTAAGAATGGCTGCTGTTTACATTTTCCCAGTAAAATTTGTATTTGTCTCCGCCCACTTATGACCCGGCGTTGCCCGCTTATGTATTTGGCTGGCATTGGGTGTGCCCACTTTTCTAACCCTAACGCACAATTAATCAATTACCAAGTTTGTGAGCTTTGCGGTGTTTGGCATCAATAATTTGCATTGGAATGAAACAAATCTAATTGGCTGTTTGTGGCTCCACCTCCTTTCTGAAATTGAACCCTAGTCACCCAATGATCAACTGTACCAGGTTTGAGGCTTGTGCCATTAACAGTGCAAGAATGGCAGCAATGTAAATATTCCCCTTGAAAATCAATAGGTTAATTTTGATTGGCTTTTATAGACTCCACCCACTTTTCTGAATATTAATCCCAGTCACCCAGTAACAAACTGTGCAAAGTTTGAGAATTCTACCATTAACAGTGTAAGAATGGCTGCTGTTTACATTTTCCCAGTAAAATTTGTATTTGTCTCCGCCCACTTATGACCCGGATTTCCCCGCTTATGTATTTGGCTGGTGTTGGCTGTGCCTACTTTT
This sequence comes from Hyperolius riggenbachi, assembly GCF_040937935.1. Lineage (NCBI taxonomy): Eukaryota > Metazoa > Chordata > Amphibia > Anura > Hyperoliidae > Hyperolius > Hyperolius riggenbachi. Next base: position 172,436,076 of record NC_090655.1, read on the forward strand.
CTAACCCTAACACACAATTAATCAACTACCAAGTTTGTGATCTTTGCAGTGTTTGGCATCAATAATTTGCATTGAAATGAAACAAATCTAATTGGCTCCACCCCCTTTCTGAAATTGAACCCTAGTCACCCAATGATCAACTGTACCAGGTTTGAGGCTTGTGCCATTAACAGTGCAAGAATGGCAGCGATGTAAATATTCCCCTTGAAAATCAATAGGCTAATTTTGATTGGCTTTTATAGACTCCACCCACCTTTCTGAATATTAATCCCAGTCACCCAACGACGAACTGTGCAAAGTTTGAGAACCCTACCATTAACAGTGTAAGAATGGCGGCAGTTTACTTTTTCCAGGGAAATTTGTATTTGTCTCCGCCCCCTATTTGGTTATGGGAATAAAAAGTATCCTATACTTTATTCCAGGTAATGTACTATGTGTGTGCCATATTTCATTCAAATCCGTTCAGCCATTTTTGCGTGATCGAGTAACAAACATCCAAACATCCGAACTCTCCCATTTATTATATTAGTAGGATGTATATATATATGTATGTATATATATATATATATATATATATATATATATATATATATATATATATATATGTATGTATGTATGTATGTATGTATGTATGTATGTATGTATGTATGTATATGTATATGTATATATATATGTATATATGTATGTATGTATGTATGTATGTATGTATGCATGTATATGTGTATATATATATATATATATATATATATATATATATATATATATATATACACACACACACAGGTATGTGTGTATATATGTAGCAATAGCACCCCTTTGATGCACTATGCTACTTTAATCCACACCAATTACTCATAATTACCAATATTAAGTCACTCATACTAAATATGTAATAAGTAATTTATAAAAATATAATATAAAATATGTAAAAAGCAAATAATAAAATGTTTTGCTACAATACACAACAATTCCCATTCACGTTAAAGGGAACCAGAGATGAACGATTCACACAAAATAAACATATCAGTTGATAGCTTGTAAAGAATAAATGCTCTACCTGATAATTTTGCCGTTCCGGTGTGCCTTTTTGAGTGTTTTTTATCCATTATTGCTCCAGGAAAAATCAAATATGGCCGCCGGCTCATATCTCTTCTCCTTACGGGTTATGAGTTGTTCTGGATGTGCTGTCTATGCCATATGAGACTATGCTGCTATCTAGGCTAAATGCAGCCTTTCATCTATGTGCTTTCATTTTAGTATGATGTACAGCTGCCTGTAGGAAGTGTCTCTCATAGGAATGAAACTGCCATTATTATCAGTATCTAGTGCACACAGAGCACACAGGGATCATATTACAGCCACAGAGCTTCTCTCTCAGGAGCAGCAGCCTCTCCCATATCATCACAGCTCTCAGTATGCAAAGCAGGAAATCTAAGCCAGGAGAGGGGAAGGCTTGGGCTTGAAAAGACTACACAGAAGAGTGACTCAGCTATAATGATTCCAGGTCAAACCTCGACTGAATAGTCGGTGGATTCTTATCACAGTTGCTAATAGACTAATTAAGCAGATAACAATGAAACTAAAAGCAGCGTAGGTGTTTACTGTCATGTTCCCACTGATAAATGTAATAAAATACATGAGGGTGCTTCATCTCTGGTTCTCTTTAAGCTCTTATGTTGCTATACTTAATCCCTTATACTACGCTGCCACCTAGTGCTCCAAACTTGCCATAACATGTTTTTCATTACCAGTAGAGATGGCCCGAACGGTTCGCCAGCGAACGGTTCCAGGCGAACTGTGGGTGGTTCGCGTTCGCCAGCGAAGGCGAACTTTTGCGGAAGTTCAGTTTGCCAATCAGGCTACACTCCCTCATGGAGCCCCACCCCCCCTTATAAAAGGCAGGGTTCTCCGGCCGTTTTACTCACTCGTCTGCCTACAGTAATTAGTGAAGAGATAGCTGCTGATAGACTCTGCTAGGGAAAGCTTAGTTAGGCTCTTGTAGGCTTGTTAGCATGCTCCTGGCTGATTGTTATTCCTTATATAGCACCCCACAACGGCTCCCTCCTCCTCCTCTTGTCTTCCAGGGATCTTGTCTTCCAGGGATGTGTAGGATGTCAAAAGCACACTCACATACATTGGCCAGGAATCAAACCCAGGTCAACTGCTTGGAGGGCAGCTATGCTCACCACTATACTACCAACACTACAGGCTGAAGCCAGCCTCGCTGGCCTGGGAAGGATGAAAAGCTTTCAAAATGCTTTAAAGAGGAGCTGTTAGGTATAAGGTCTCAGAGAAAATAAACACATATATCAGTAGCTAAATATAGGCTGTACTTACATTACATATGCATTTCACTGTCCACGTTTGGATTTCACAGAATTTTTATATAGTATATGCAGAGAATGATGCTCCTGACAGCTCATGGCAGGCTCCATGTTTGTCTGTCTCCTATGAAGCCAAATGTGTCGTCATGTCCTCCCTGCTTCCTGATCACAGAAAAGCTCGTACTGAATAACACTAGTTTGCAGTGAATATTAATTAGCCATGTGGCTAGGAACAATAGCGGACTCCTGCAGTGTACTCTGCCTGGAGATTTATCAGTGCTGTGCTCTGGACTGAGTTACATGCTATTGTTACTTGACCCTGTAACTTCTCATTAGCAGCCGAGGGGAGGGCCCCAGAATGCTTTGCAGTATGGTTTGCGGCTTGCGTCCTCTTAAGAGCTTGGGTCTAACAGCTTTGCTGATAAGCACACATCAAATGAAAGAGAGATTTTTATCTTCACTATTGCCTTTTTGGCTTCCGTCTAAACTGTTTAACACAGGAGAATAGAGGTTTAAATTAGCTTCTGCAGCCTGACAGTTACTCTTTAAAACCATTTCTAACCTTTAAAAACACCTTCTAGCCTCTTACCCACCTTCCTTGTCCTCCCAGGATTTGTAGGATGTCAAAAGCACACTCACATACATTACCCAGGGATCAAACCCAGGTCAACTGCGTGGAGGGCAGCTCTGCTCACCACTATACTACCAACACTACAGCATGCTCACATACATTAGCCAGGAATCAAACCCAGGAATTGAACCCAGGTCAAATGTGTGGAAGGCAGCTATGCTCGCCACTATAGTACCAACACTACAGCATGCTCACATACATTAGCCAGGGATTGAACCCAGGTCAACTGTGTGGAGGGCAGCTATGCTCGCCACTATACTACCAACAATACACGCTGAAGCCAGCCTAGCTGGCCTGGGAAGGATGAAAAGCTAGGTGGCCATACAACCATTCCTGCTAACCTAAAGCTTACTTGTGTCTTACAACACACTGGCTTAAGTCTTTACCAAATCCAATGCTTCAACATGGGGAAGCGTCTCTGTTTGCTGGGTTTTTTTTAAGTGTGGTGTCACAGTTCACTCATCTCTTCAACTACAAGAAAGGCCCAGCAGTAGTCTTAACTACCGTAATATTATTGTTACGGCAGGGCCCTTATTACACTTTCTTTTACAGGGCTATGGAAACCGTTTTGCCCATGCGATAAAGTGAGGTGCAAAAATGAAATCATGCCTAGCATAGGATGGTTTCGATCCATCAACCTCTGGGTTATGGGCCCAGCACACTTCCGCTACGCCACTCTGCAGTCTGCTTACATTTGTATACAATCTTCATGTTTAAGAAGGGTACGTTATTTGAAATATTTACACTACAGTCTATGTTACAGCAAGGCCCTAATGACACTTTCTCTTAAGGGGCTATGGCCGCCATAGCCCCGTAAGAGAAAGTGTCATTAGGGCCTTGCTGCAACATAGATTGTAGTGTAACTATTTCAACTAATGTACCCTTCTTAAACTTGAAGATTGTGGTGGTGAGCATAGCTGCCCTCCAAGCAGTTGACCTGGGTTCGATTCCTGGCCAATGTATGTGAGTGTGCTTTTGACATCCTACAAATCACTGGAAGACAAGATCCTCCTCCTTCGGGGGAGGAGGGAGAATTACACTCCCTGATTGATGTGCTAAAACATTGCTTTGTGTGAAAACTACAATTTGTTCCGGGACTTTTGATGTCTATCCCAGTGAACCATGTCTCCCTCCAGGTGTTAGATGCTTTGAAACATCTTTTCCATCACTTTTCTGGCCAGCATAATTTTTTCAAATTTTCCAAGTTCGCCTCTCCATTGAAGTCTATTGCGGTTCGCGAAAGTTCGCGCACACCTAAAATCAAATTTGCCACTACACCCTTTTCTATGCAAGTCCATTCACTTGCATTAGCATACTAGCAAATACAATTTCAGCCTATACGGCAACCTTAACAAATATGGCGGCACGCGTACTTCCGGGGGGAAGTGACATACACGATGATGTCATTGCACACATGCCACCCCCCCCCCCCCTCACACGAATGGCGAGCACGCAACCCAGCGGCGGCCAATCATAATAGAAAACTTATATAGCCAAGCGCGGGATTCCCCCCGCTAGAGGCTCCCTATGCTGGACTTTTCATTTGGTTTGGTAAGCAAATTCCTTTTGCATACAACTGCTCTCCATGCTATCTGTCTCTTATAGGGAAGATCCGCGCAAAATAAAAAGACAAACTCCACTTACCTGGGTTATCTACCAGCCCCTGTCAGTCGACATAGCGAGGTCGGCTTCTCCAGCACAGGACGCCGGGAGTGAGAGGAGCTGCAGCGAGGGCACAGATCGACTGACTGGCTGGAAGAAGCCCCAGGTAAGTAGAGTTTTTTTTATTTTTTTTTTTTTATTTTGTGCAGATCTTCCCTTTAAATGCTCCCCCTGCTGTCATAATCAGATACTTCATAATCAGATACAAAACACTGGTTTTACATACTAGTGACTAGCCACTTTTTAATATATAGGCAAGCGCAGCTTATATAGCCTAGCATTTCCTATAGTATGGTATTTGATCCCATGTAGCTGGCCAAGTCTTTTCTGCATAATATCTTTATATATTTTTTTATTCATTTATCTATATATTAAGATTGTATCCTATTAGCCCTTATCAGTTTTTTTTTCTGTTTATCATATGCCATCCTATGACCCACATGTATTTTTGACATAGGTTTATAATAATAATAACAATAATTTAGTTAACTTATGTAATATATATATATATATATATATATATATATATATATACTAGCTGATTGCCCGGCGTTGCCCGGGTATGTATTTGGCTGGTGTCGGCTCCACCCACTTTTTCAAACCCTAACACACAATTACTCAATATTACTCAATGACCAATTTTTTTGCGCTTTGTGGTCTTTGGCATCAATAATTTGCATTGAAATGAAAAAATCTGATGGATTGTTTGTGGCTCCAACCCCTTTTCTGAATTTGAACCCCAGTCACCCAATGACCAACTGTACCTGGTTTGAGGCCTCTGCCATTAACAGTGCAAGAATGGTAGCAATTAAATATTCCCTTGAAAAGCAATAGGTGAAGCTTTACACACTTTTGTAGGCTCCACCCACTTTTCTGAATATTAATCCCATTCACTGAGTGACCAACTGTGCAAAGTTTAAGAACCCTTCCATTAACAGTGTAAGAATGGCTGCAGTTTACATTTTCCTAGTGAAATTGGTATTTGTCTCCACCCACTGATGACCCGGCGTTGCCCGGGTATGTATTTCACTGGTGTTGGTTCTGCCCACTTTTTCTAACCCTAACGCACAAACACTCAATGACCAAGTTTGTGAGCTTTGGGGTCTTTAGCATCAATAATTTGTATATTCCCATAGAAATTAAACAAATCAGATTGGCTGTTTGTGGCTCTGTGGCTCTGCCCCTCTCCAGCATCTGAACCCCAGGCACCCAATGACCAACTGTAGCAATTTAAATATTCCCCTTGAAAATCAACAGGTGACTTTTGATTGGCTTTTATAGACTCCACCCACTTCCCTGAATATTAATCTCAGTCACCCAGTGACCATCTGGGCAAAGTTTGGGAACCGTGCCATTAACAGTGTAAGAATGGCTGCAGTCTACATTTTCCCAGTGAAATTTGGTTTTGACTCCGCCTAATTTTTGTAACCTGGACATACAGTCACTTAATGACCAAGTTTGTGAGCTTTGGGGTCCTTGGCATCAATAATTAGTATTTTCCCAAGAAATGAAACTGTTTGTAGCTCTGTCCCCTTTTCTGAATTTGAACCCCAATGACTAACTGTACCAGGTTTGAGGCTTGTGCCATTAACAGTGCAAGAATGGCAGCAATTTTAATATTCCCCTTGAAAATCAACAGGTGATTTTGATTGGCTTTTTTAGGCTCCATCCACTTTTCTGAATATTAATTTCAGTCACCCAGTGACCAACTGTGCAAAGTTTGAGAACCCTGCCATTAACAGTGAAGAAGTGCTGCAGTTTATAATTTCACAGAAAAATCTGTTTTTTGTCTCCACCCACTTTTTTGTAACCTTGACACACAGTCACTACTCAATGACCAAGTTTGTGAGCTTTTGGGTTCCTGGCATCAAAATTGTGTGAATGGAAGCAGTTTATCCAGAAAAGCAAATCTGATTTGCTGTTTGTGGCTCCACCCCTTTAGTGAATTTGAACCCCAGTTACTTGATGACCGACTGTAGCAGGTTTGAGGCCTCTGCCATTAACAGTGTAAGAATCACAGCAGTTTCAATATTCCCCTTGAAAATCAATAGGTGAATTTTGATTGGCTCTTGTAGGCTCCACCTACTTTTCAGAAAATTAATCCTAGTCCCCCAGTGATCAACTGTGTCAAGTTTGAGAACCCTGGCATTAACAGTGTAAGAATAGCTGCAATTTATATTTTCCCATGTAAAAAGTTAGTGGTTTTTGGCTCTGCCCACTATTTCTAACCTGGACATACAGTCACTCAATGACCAAGTTTATGAGCTGTGGAGTCTTTGTAATCAATAAGTTGCATTTTACCATTGAAATTAAACAAATCTGATTGGCTGTTTTTGGCCCACTCCCTTTTCAGAATTTCAACCCCAGTCTCCCAGGGACTGACTGTACCAGATTTGAGGCCTCTGCCATTAAGAGTGTATGAATGGCAGTGATGTAAATATTCCCCTTGAAAATCAACAGGTGAATTTTGATTGGCTGCTGTAGGCTCCACCCACTTTCCTGAATATTAGTCCCAGTCACCCAGTGGCCAACTCTGTCAAGTTTGAGAACCCTGCCAATAACAGAATGGCTGAAATCAATCTAAAAAAATCTGATTGGCTGTTTGTGGCTGCACCCACTGTAGTGAATTTGGACCCCAGTCACCCAATAACTGACTGTATCAGGTTTGAGACCTCTGCCATTAACAGTGTAAGAATTGTAGCAATGTAAATGTTCCCCCTTGAAAACCAATAGGTTAATTTTGATTGGCTGTTTTTAAGCTCCACCCACATTTCTGAATATTAATCCCAGTCACCCAGTGGCCAATTGTGTCAAGTTTGGAAACCCTGCCATGTAAAAAATTAAGTTGTTGGCGCCGCACACTTTTTCTAACCTTGACATACAGACACTCAATTATCAAGTTTATCAGCTTTGGGGTCCTTGGTATCAATACTTTGTATATTCCCATTGAAAAATAAACAAATCTGATTGGCTGTTTGTGGCTCCGCCCCCTTTCTGAATTTGAACCCTAATCACCCAGTGACCAACTGTACCAGGTTTGAGGCACAGTATAAGAATGGTAGCAGCTTAAATATTCCCTTTGAAAATCGAAAGGTGAATTTTTATTGGCTGTTGTAGGCTCCACCTACCTTCCAAATTCTTAATCTCATTTACCCAGTGATCAACTGAGCAAAGTTTGAGAACCCTGCCGTAAACGGTGTAAGAATGGCTACAGTTTATATTTACCTAGTAAAATTTGTTTTTGGCTCCGCCCACTTTTTGTAACCTTTACACACAGTCACTCAATGACCAAGTTTGTGAGCTTTCAGGTTCCTGGCATCAAAAATGTGTGAATGGAAGCAGTTTATCCACCAAGAAAATCTGATTGGCTGTTTGTGGCCCCGCCCCTTTAGTGAATTTGGTCCCCAGTCACCCAAAGACCGACTGTAGCAAGTTTGAAGCCTCTGCCATTAATAGTGTAAGAATGGCAGCAGTTTAAATATTCCCCTTGAAAATCAATAGGTACATTTTAATTGGCTGTTGTAGGCTCCACCCACTTTCTTGAATCTTAATCGCATTCACCCAGTCACCAACTGTGGCAAGTTTGAGAACCCTGCGATTAACAGTCTAAGAATGGCTGCAGTTTACATTTTCACATTTAAAATGAATGGCTGAAATTTGATTGGCTGTTTTATGCTCCGCCCACTTTTCCTGGATTTGTAACCTCGGTCACCAAGTGACCAACTGTGCCAAGTGTGGGGACTCTGGCTTGATTACTGTGAGAATTGCAGCCTTTTACATTTTTTCCATTGACTTGAATGGGTGAAATCTGATTGCCCCCCCCCCACGTGTGCAGGGGGGCCGCGAGACCCCCAGAACAGATCATCCCAGGTAGTAAGGGATCTGTATACCAAGTTTCATTCAAATCGGTCAAGGCGTTTTCGCGTGATCGCGGCACATACACACATACGAATATATATATATATATATATATATATATATATATATATATATATATACACAGTACAGACCAAAAGTTTGGACACACCTTCTCATTCAAAGAGTTTTCTTTATTTTCATGACCATGAACATTGTAGATTCACACTGAAGGCATCTAAACTATGAATTAACACATGTGGAAGTATAGTACATAACCAAAAAGTATGAAACAACTGAAAATATGTCATATTCTAGGTTCTTCAAAGTAGCCACCTTTTGCTTTGATTACTGCTTTGCACACTCTTGGCATTCTCTTGATGAGACCTGAAATGGGTTTTCATTTCACAGGTGTGCCCTGTCAGGTTTAATAAGTGGGATTTCTTGCCTTATAAATGGGGTTGGGACCATCTGTTGCGTTGTGGAGAGGTCAGGTGGATACACAGCAGGCGCGGAGCTAGGGGGGGTCGGGGTAGGACAAGTGCCCCGGGGCGCCGGGTCCCCAAGGGCGCCCAGCTGAGCTTCGGGTTTTGTTTTTTTTGTGGGGCTGAGGGGAGCAGAGAAGAGAGAGAGCTGTGCTGACGGTGGGGAAGGGGGGCCATCTCCCCCCTCCTTCCCTCACCTTAGGTGCTCTCTCTCTCCCTCGCTGTCCCCTCCAATGTCTGTCCGGTGGCTGGCAGCGGCGGGCGGAACTCACCTCCGTCACGCTCCAGCGCCGCGTCGGAACACCGGCCGGAAGTTCGGGTGCGCAGCCGCTGCTCTGGTCTGGACCAGACCAGAGTAGCGGCAGATCCATCCGGCGCTGCGACGAGACGGAGGTAAGTTCCGCCCGCCGCTGCCAGCCACCGGACAGACATTGGAGGGGACAGCGAGGGAGAGAGAGCAGCTCTTCTCTGCGCTGCTCCCCTCCTGCTGGGGAGGGGGACACCTGGCTACCTACTCTGGGCACCTATATCTCTGGCTACCTACTCTGGGCACGTATACCCCTGGCTACTGGCTACCTACTCTGGGCACATATACCCCTGGCGACCTACTCTGGGCACATATACCCCTGGCTACCTACTCTGGGCACATATACCCCTGCCTACATATATTGGGCACATATACCCCTAACTACATATACTGGGCATATACCCCTGGCTACCTACTCTGGCCACATATAACCATGGCTACCTACTCTGGGCACATATACCCCTGCCTACATATAATGGGCACATATACCCCTAACTACATATACTGGGCATATACCCCTGGCTACCTACTCTGGGCACATATACCCCTGGCTACCTACTCTGGGCACATATACCCCTGCCTACATATACTGGGCATATATACCCCCTGGCTACGTGGACTGGGCATATATACCCCCTGGCTACATATACTGGGCATATATACCCCTGGCTACATATACTGGGCATATATACCCCCTGGCTACATATACTTGGCATATATACCCCTGGCTACATATACTGGGCATATATACCCCTGCCTATATATACTGGGCATATATACCCCCTGCCTACATATATTGGGCATATATACCCCTGGCTACATATACTGGGCATATATACCCCCTGGCTACGTGGACTGGGCATATATACCCCCTGGCTACATATACTGGGCATATATACCCCTGGCTACATATACTGGGCATATATACCCCTGGCTACATATACTGGGCACATATACGCCTGACTATATATACTGGGCACATATTATTCTCCTGGCTACATATACTGGGCATATATACCACTGGCTACATATACTGGGCACATATACCTCTGGCTACATATTCTGGGCACACATACCCCTGCCTACATATACTGGGCACATATACCCCTGGCTAACTGTTCTGTGGACATCTCTACCCCTGGCTACCTGTTCTGGGGACATCTATACCGCTGGCCACCTATTCTGGGGACATCTATACTGCTGGCCACCTATTCTGGGGACAACTATAGACCTGGGGCTACCTATTTTTGGGGAACCACGTCAGATTGAGTGTATTTTGGAGAACTGCTGCCAGGTGAGAGGTGTCTACCATATTAAGGGGGCATTCTACCTATTTATGTGAAATGCTGTCTATTTATGTGACTCATGACTGCTGAATTTGTCTTTTTGGGGGCCTCATGGTTACTGAATTTGTCTTGTTGGGGGCCTCATGATTTGTTGGGGGCCTCAAGATCGCTGAATTTGTCTTGTTGGGGGCCTCATGATTGCTAAATTTGTCTTGTTGGGGGCCTCATGATTGCTGAGTTGGTTATGTTGGGGGCCTCATGATTGCTGAATTTGTCTTGATGGGGGGGGGGCTCATGATTGCTGAATTTGTCTTGGAACATGCTGGAAGGTACATACTGAGGGAGGGTGGGTGAGCGTGAGCCTGCTAACCTCCATATACATTTGGCTCCACCCATAACCACGCCCACATTTATTATGTGACCATGCCCCTTTTGGGCGCGGCGCGCTGCGCGCGCCGCAACCTTGACTTTGGGGGGGGGGGGGGGCGCATTAATAGTCTTTGTCCCCGGGCGCTGAAAATCCTAGCTACGCCTCTGATACACAGCCGATAGTCCTACTGAATAGACTGTTAGAATTTGTATTATGGCAAGAAAAAAGCAGCTAAGTAAAGAAAACGAGTGGCCATCAATACTTTAAGAAATGAAGGTCAATCAGTCTGAAAAATTGGGAAACCTTTGAAAGTGTCCCCAAGTGCAGTCTCAAAAAACATAAAACGCTACAAAGAAACTGGCTCACATGAGGACCGCCCCATAGTCATGAAAATAAAGAAAACTCTTTGAATGAGAAGGTGTGTCCAAACTTTTGGTCTGTACTGTATGTATGTATGTGTATATATATATATATATATATATATATATATATATATATATATATATATATACTAAGAATATGGTTTCTAGCAACACTTACCTATTTCATTTAATTATTTATTTATCCAATTATTTATATACTTACTTATTTATATATTTATGATACATGCTCAATGGCATTTAAATACCAGCAGCCTTATTAATTAAAGTAAATATTAATGAAGATACCCTCTACATCTAATATAAGCACATACTAATAAACACTACTATTTATAATTCACCAAAAGTAGCGATCCCTAAGAACCAACGTATGAAATGTGTAATAAAAGGTCCGCAATTAATTTAGCCATGCAACAACAATGATCATATGGTTCTATTATATTTGTATGCAAATTACATGAAGGTATCAGTGTATTGAGGAGTTTCCCTTTCCTTCTGTAAACGTAGGCACTGTTATTGGCCTGATGAAGCAGGCTGAGACCCGCAAAACGCGTTGCCTGTGCTATCACTAATAAAATCTTTTGTACCACAAAGATTTTTCGTCATTGAGGTAAGCTACCTCATTTCCTTATCGGTTTTAAACGTTTTTATCATACACCAGGGCGCCTCTTTTACCTAATTAGTGCTTGACATACCCCCACATGCCACCCATCTGAGGGGTGGAAGCAGAGTATCCGTGGTCTTACCACGGTCGAGATCTGTTTCCTATCTTTCTTCAAAGACAGTGACTGCATCCAGGTCCCCGGTGACCTCCTCGAGTGGAGTCGGGTTTATTGTCTCCACCTGCTTCCTGTGGTCGGTTGCCCCCCTGCAACCCACCTTTGTGAGTAGTTCTTATACACATTTTCTACCATTATATTGTTGTTACATACTGCATCGGGCTCCCTTTTTTGTCTCCTGTGCCTTTTCCTAGAGGGTGTTCTCACACCCACAGCCCACTACTTCATTATTGAGGGACTCACTGTTCTGGTGGGAAATACAATCATTTGTCAGCTGAGAGACCACACACACATATACAGTACACAAGTCAGTAAAACAGGCTTTTCCTCCTGCAAACCAGTGATCACTAATCAGGATGTTGGACAGAATGCTGTTGGGTGGAGGAAGGGGTGGGGGTTGGCGGCATGGGCCATGTGCCTTGGAGAATACCAATCCTGCTCTGATCAGGACTTATGAAATCAGGAAAAATACAGTGGGATGCAAAAGTTTGGGCAATCGAATTTTGCTATATAAATAGTTGGTTGTTACAATAAAAATTGTCAGTTAAATATATCATATAGGAGACACGTATAGAAGACACATATTTGAGAAGTGAAATGCAGTTTATTGGATTTATCAAAAGTGTGCAATAATTGTTTAAACAAAATCAGCAGGTGCATAAAAAAGAAATGAAATCAATATTTAGTAGATCCTCCTTTTGCAGAAATGACATCCTCTAAGCGCTTCCTGTAGGTTCCAATGAGAGTCTGGATTCTGGTTTATGGTATTTTGGATCATTTCTCCTTACAAAACATCTCTAGTTCATTCACGTTTGATGCCTCATGAGCATGGACAGCTCTCTTTGGGCTTGATTCACTGACCGGCGCTAACCTGGTTCGAAAAAACCTAAAGACTTTGTGCGTGCAAACTAGGGTGCTAGGTACTTTGCGTGCAAAAAGTTGATTCGCCCAAAATGGTGCGCCGTTAACGTCGCACCGATGTGCGTGAAACATCGCTTGCGGTGCGCCGAAAACATTGCATATGGTGCCCCTGAAACGTCACACCAGTGTGCCCAGTGGTGCAAACTTTTGGTGCGACGGTTTAGGGGCACCATATGCCACGTTTTCAGCGCACCACATGCAATGTTTCGTGCGCACTGGTGCGACGTTAACGCCGCACCGTGCTGTGCATGAAGTGCGACGTTTTATGCGCGATGTCGTTTTGCGCGACTATTAGTGCGTGCAAAGCTACTGTTACATAGTTACATAGTTACATAGTTATTTTGGTTGAAAAAAGACATACGTCCATCGAGTTCAACCAGTATAAAGTACAACACCAGCCTGCTCCCTCACATATCCCTGTTGATCCAGAGGAAGGCGAAAAAACCCTTACAAGGCATGGCCCAATTAGCCCCTAAAGGGAAAAATTCCTTCCCGACTCCAGATGGCAATCAGATAAAATCCCTGGATCAACATCATTAGGCATTAGCAATTGTAGCCATGGATGTCTTTCAATGCAAGGAAAGCATCTAAGCCCCCTTTAAATGCAGGTATGGAGTTTGCCATAACGACTTCCTGTGGCAATGCATTCCACATCTTAATCACTCTAACTGTAAAGAACCCTTTCCTAAATAAATGGCTAAAACGTTTTTCCTCCATGCGCAGATCATGTCCTCTAGTCCTTTGAGAAGGCCTAGGGACAAAAAGCTCATCCGCCAAGGTATTATATTGCCCTCTGATGTATTTATACATGTTAATTAGATCCCCTCTAAGGCGTCTTTTCTCTAGACTAAATAAACCCAGTTTATCTAACCTTTCTCGATAAGTGAGACCTTCCATCCCACGCATCAATTTTGTTGCTCGTCTCTGCACCTGCTCTAAAACTGCAATATCTTTTTTGTAATGTGGTGCCCAGAACTGAATTCCATATTCCAGATGTGGCCTTACTAGAGAGTTAAACAGGGGCAATATTATGCTAGCATCTCGAGTTTTTATTTCCCTTTTAATGCATCCCAAAATTTTGTTAGCTTTAGCTGCAGCTGCTTGGCATTGAGTACGATTATTTAACTTGTTGTCAATGAGTACTCCTAAGTCCTTCTCCAAGTTTGATGTCCCCAACTGTATCCCATTTATTTTGTATGGTGCTAGACCATTAGTACGTCCAAAATGCATGACCTTACATTTGTCAACATTGAATTTCATCTGCCATGTATGTGCCCATATAGCCATCCTATCCAGATCCTGTTGCAATATGACACTATCTTCCTGAGAGTTGATGATTCTGCACAATTTTGTATCATCTGCAAAAATAGCAACATTGCTCACTACTGCATCTACTAGGTCATCCTACTAATATAATAAATGGGAAAGTTCGGATGTTTGGATGTTTGTTACTCGATCACGCAAAAATGGCTGAACGGATTTGAATGAAATTTGGCACACACATAGTACATTACCTGGAATAAAGTATAGGATACTTTTTATTCCCATAACCAAATAGGGGGCGGAGACAAATACAAATTTCCCTGGAAAAAGTAAACTGCAGCCTGTAAGGCTTGGTGGTGTATTCTCCACAGTCAGCATGCAACGCATGAGCTGACGTGGAGGAGGTACACACACTAGCACAAAGAAACAGGCTATCCCTAGTATAGTGGAGGGGAGGACTGACTCCAATAGGAGATTGTGGCGCATAGAGCCGGTGCAGATCTGACAGCCACAAACAATGCTTTCGTTATAACGTCTCAGCGCAAAGTAGCGCTGAGCGCATAAACCAGAACTGAGGAGATCAGGACAGGTAGACAGAATGAACGCTTGCTAGCTAGCGGCTACTTAGCGACAGCAAGCGTCCAAAACCAGACAGACTGGAATGAGGCAGCCAATCCGTTGCGGCGATGGCGTGCCTCACAAAGACAGGACAGGATAGTCAGGAAATAGCAGGATCGAGATAGATGAACGTAACACAGATAAATATACAATAAGTATGTTTTCCTAGCGTATTACAATTACAGCTATCAATGAAACTATTTGTAACGTCTGACTAACATATGTATATATCGGCAATGAACCGATATATGACATAAGCAGGAACGCTGACTAGGACTGGAGTAATACAGGGAACAGGACTCAGAAGGATTCGCTATCTCTTCGCAGAGATGAACGCAATCCACAAACAGTAACAGAACAGGATTCAGAAGGATTCGTTATCTCTTCGCAGAGATGAACGCAATCCACAAACAGGACCATAAACAGGATAACTAGCTCAGCACGGGTGCTCACGGTACGCGCAAACTACCAAAACGTGCTGGAAAACTGACTAACTGAACACAGGAAATAAACAGTTCGTGTACGTATATATCAGCGACACTGATGTATCAACGTAACACGAATACAAGGAAAATAATAAACGTGCTGGTATGCATATATATTGGCAATGAACCAATATATGATGCAAAACCAGCAAAGTATCTTTAGAACAAGAAACACGATCGGGGGCTGAAGCGACAGCAAGACGGGCTTAAACTGAAGCTATGAAAACCCAAGGAAACCCTGCAGGAAGCAGATCTTTATACTGAGGTCATCCAATGGGAGCAGACATGCAGATTCCCACACAGGTGAATGATAATCAGTCACAAGCTGACAGCAGGGAAAGACAGACAAAGCTATGCAGCTTGCATGGAAATAGATCAGAACTGCCTGAGCTGCAACACTACTACTTCCAGCAACAGCTGCTGCAGCAGCGATCATCACAGTACCCCCGCCCTTAAAAGCGGATTCCAGACGCTTTTCAAAACTGAAATTCCCAACAAAACAGTCCGACTGATAATTCATGATGACCGGGACAGCCCGGCAAGACCGAATTCCAGAATCAGTCCCCACAAGACTGGACCCATCAGAACCAGAACCTACAGAACCATGCCCATCAGTACTACAAGCCCCAATGTGACACCCATCAGAACCATGATTTCCAGAAGAAAGCCCTCTGAAATTCCCTGAGCGATACCCACCGCCTTCCAGGAACCGTTCAGAAACGCCAAAGCCTTTGCAATGCCCACCGGTACTGTCTTTACCAACACAAAACCCACTGTTGAACCAGTCCAAGGCACCAGGACAAGTTTTCTCAGAGACCTCCCAGAACACCTTGAAGCTCCAAAGAGATCCCCATAGGTCAGAATGCCCCTTAGGCTCACATGGAGAACTATCAAGAACCCCTATGGAACCTAGGGCAATTCCCGAGTCAGGGCCACAAGGACAAACATCAATATCAGGGCTTTCAGGGATCAGAACCATCTCTGGGCATGCAGGCAGACTGGCAACATCAGAACGTGTTCCCACTAAGGAAGCATCAGAGCACACTAACACCTTAGACACACTTGGGCATTCTGGCACACAAAGAACATCTGGGCACACCGGCACAAGAGAAACCTCTGGGCATGTCAAGGAACTGTGAGCCTCAGGGTCAGCCAAGACAGGACCAAAACCAGGACTGGCCAAAAAAAAAATCATCATGACTAAACTTCGCAACTACTGGACTTTTACACGAGAATGCTGGATCAGACTTAGATGTCGCTGATTCCAGCAAAGTCAGTAACAAATCAGATTCAGGGGCACTAACAAGACAGGACAAATCTTCTGATGTATGCACTGAACCAGATAGGGACTCCACAACTACCTCTGGACTGGACAGAGACTTATTTAATACACTGGATTGGAGCTCATGAGGCGCTGCAGAACAAGTCAGTATTGCAGCAGCCCCCACTGGACTAGGCAAAACTGAGGAATTCCCTGAACAGGAAGGGGACTCTGGAACCTCTGCCACAGCGGCCAGAGAACCAGAATCTTTCAGGATACAGGGCTGGGTTTCAGGAACACTCATCAGACCGGACTGAAATTCTGAGATTTCTATTATTTTGACCAGAGAATCAGAATTATCCATGTTACAGGGCAAGACTTCTGAAACATTCAGAGGACAGGGCTGGAGTTCCTCGGCTGTTACAACACTGGAGAGGGACTCAACAACATTGGTTAAATCAGACTGTGTACAGGGCAAGGTATCTAACACAATTGCTGACGAGGACAATATTTCAATGGCTTCTGCTTTGCTGGGCAGAAATTCACCAAGTTTTATTAGAGCAGACTGTAATTCCAAAACAGCTGCTAGACAAGTGAATATTACTGTAACACCAACTGAGGTAAGCAGTGCCTCAGACTCCTCTGCTAGAGGGTTTGAAATATCCAAAGTACTGGGTGAAGCATAAGACTCTGCGACCACAGCTTCACTGGACAGGATCACTGAACAGTCCATATTGCAGGGCAAAACCATGGAAGCACCTGCTGGACAGCATAATGATTCTGTGACCTGAGTTTCATTGGAGAGATCTACTGCACAATTCATGGTACAGGGCAAATTTATTGGAACATTTTCTGAACAAGGTAATAATTCTGCGATTTCAGGTTCACAGAGCAGATGCTCTGAGCTATTCACGAAACTAGAGCGAGGTGTAGAAACAGGAAAATCAAGACACAATGTTTGCGCATCTGAATCACCATTCAATTGTAAAATTGGAAAATTCAGATGCTGGGGTTCTGAGGTTTCTGGACAGGATTGCTGGGACTCGGAAACTGATGTAGTGCATCTATTGGCATCTGCTGGATCAGACAGGAGTTGAACTTTATTAACACGGGTAATTTCTGCAGAAGTGTTTGCAGAGACAGGCAAGATTTTTCTGGTGTCTGTTTCACTGAACAAAGACTCATGAGTACTGGCTAGGCTTGACTCAGAAGTCAGCAGGACCTCTGGATTCTCTGCTGAGAAATTTGTGCAGGGCAAAGTTAAGAAAGTATCAGTGGCTTCTGTTTTACTGGGAAGTAACACTGTGTTATCCATGGTACAGGGTGGAGTTACAGGAACATTCACAAGACATGGCAGGGACTCAGTAACTGGAGAAGTGGGACAGTCTCCAATTGACAGTGTGTCTTCCCTGGTATCAACTGATTGAATCGCATAAAAATCATCCAAAATCATTTTCCACACATCGATCAATGGAGCCACAAAGTCATACCCACACACACCAGTTTTTATTAGGTTATAGGCAGACTTAATGCATGCATTCAATACTAATTCACTTTTTGCACTGTAAAATTGACAAAATGAACTTGAATCATTCTTCCATTCATTGACCAGAGCTTCCATCTCTCCTTTCTCAAATGGAGGATTCCAAGCATACTTAACAGGCAGATCACAGTTTGCAGATATGATTGTGGCAGGGACATATATTGGGTTAATTAGCAGGTGATTGGCAGATTCCTTATTCTTAAGAATCTCTAATACCTGTAGCAAGTGTTGAACTGTAGTGTATGCAAACTTTCCTTGCTTCACAAATAAGTTGATTTGTTCAATACTCTGTAATATCTCCTCATAATCATACTCAGATAATTCTTTTAAACAAAAATCTTTATTTTCCCTAGCCAGTGATGAAAGTTCATTAATAGTTTCATAAGTCCATTTAACTCCCCTGAAAGACAATTGCATTTCATTATCTGTTAATGGCAGAATCTCATTACAGGTCTCAGTCGCTAAGGATAACGACTCTGCAGATCGGACACGTTTCTTAGAACGTTTGCGTTTTGCCTTAGACCCTGCTGTTTTCCCTGCTGTTTTTGGTGATTTATTCAAGGCTGCAGGAAAATTATCAGGAACACTCTCTGCTTGCTGATCATTTTTGCAAACAATTGAAGGAGCAGCTGATTGGCCTGCTGCCAGGAGTTCATTTAGAGGAAAAGGCAATGGATCTATGCGCAACCAGTTACGGATCACAAACGCTAGAAATTCCAGCGGTCTCTCATTCAAATCGGAATGATTGAGAACATCACATGCCCACTAAAGCAATTGCCCTTTAAACAAAATATAAACTAGCTGGAGTGCCCAGGTTGAAACAGGAGTCGCTTGGAGATCGGGATTGGCCAGGAACCTGGCACATTCAGAGAAAAACTCATTTTCTGTTTCAGGGTTAAGTTCTTCAAATTTCTTAAAGGAACAGGAACCATAATTAACTGTGTCATACTTTCTGGGAATCCCCCCCCACAATGGGGATTGGTAATGGGGTTTTCATAATGTAAGGCTTGGTGGTGTATTCTCCACAGTCAGCATGCAACGCATGAGCTGACGTGGAGGAGGTACACACACTAGCACAAAGAAACAGGCTATCCCTAGTATAGTGGAGGGGAGGACTGACTCCAATAGGAGATTGTGGCGCACAGAGCCGGTGCAGATCTGACAGCCACAAACAATGCTTTCGTTATAACGTCTCAGCGCAAAGTAGCGCTGAGCGCATAAACCAGAACTGAGGAGATCAGGACAGGTAGACAGAATGAACGCTTGCTAGCTAGCGGCTACTTAGCGACAGCAAGCGTCCAAAACCAGACAGACTGGAATGAGGCAGCCAATGCGTTGCGGCGATGGCGTGCCTCACAAAGACAGGACAGGATAGTCAGGAAATAGCAGGATCGAGATAGATGAACGTAACACAGATAAATATACAATAAGTATGTTTTCCTAGCGTATTACAATTACAGCTATCAATGAAACTATTTGTAACGTCTGACTAACATATGTATATATCGGCAATGAACCGATATATGACATAAGCAGGAACGCTGACTAGGACTGGAGTAATACAGGGAACAGGACTCAGAAGGATTCGCTATCTCTTCGCAGAGATGAACGCAATCCACAAACAGTAACAGAACAGGATTCAGAAGGATTCGTTATCTCTTCGCAGAGATGAACGCAATCCACAAACAGGACCAGGAACAGGATAACTAGCTCAGCACGGGTGCTCACGGTACGCGCAAACTACCAAAACGTGCTGGAAAACTGACTAACTGAACACAGGAAATAAACAGTTCGTGTACGTATATATCAGCGACACTGATGTATCAACGTAACACGAATACAAGGAAAATAATAAACGTGCTGGTATGCATATATATTGGCAATGAACCAATATATGATGCAAAACCAGCAAAGTATCTTTAGAACAAGAAACACGATCGGGGGCTGAAGCGACAGCAAGACGGGCTTAAACTGAAGCTATGAAAACCCAAGGAAACCCTGCAGGAAGCAGATCTTTATACTGAGGTCATCCAATGGGAGCAGACATGCAGATTCCCACACAGGTGAATGATAATCAGTCACAAGCTGACAGCAGGGAAAGACAGACAAAGCTATGCAGCTTGCATGGAAATAGATCAGAACTGCCTGAGCTGCAGCACTACTACTTCCAGCAACAGCTGCTGCAGCAGCGATCATCACACAGCCATTCTTACACTGTTAATGGTAGGGTTCTCAAACTTTGCACAGTTCGTCGTTGGGTGACTGGGATTAATATTCAGAAAGGTGGGTGGAGTCTATAAAAGCCAATCAAAATTAGCATATTGATTTTCAAGGGGAATATTTACATTGCTGCCATTCTTGCACTGTTAATGGCACAAGCCTCAAACCTGGTACAGTTGATCATTGGGTGACTAGGGTTCAATTTCAGAAAGGGGGTGGAGCCGCAAACAGCCAATTAGATTTGTTTCATTTCAATGCAAATTATTGATGCCAAACACCGCAAAGATCACAAACTTGGTAATTGATTAATTGTGTGTTAGGGTTAGAAAAGTGGGCACAGCCAATGCCAGCCAAATACATAAGCGGGCAACACCGGGTCATAAGTGGGCGGAGACAAATACAAATTTTACTGGGAAAATGTAAACAGCAGCCATTCTTACACTGTTAATGACAGGGTTCTGAAACTTTGCACAGTTAGTTACTGGGTGACTGGGGTTAATATTCAGAAAAGTGGGTGGAGCCTACAAAAGGCAATCAAAAATTACTATTGATTTTTCAGGGGAATATTTAATTTCTGCCATTCTTGCACTGTTAATAGCACAAGCCTCAAACCTGGTATAGTTGATCATTGCGTGACTGGGGTTTACATTCATAAAACAGGGTGGAGTCACACACAGCCAATATGATTTGTTTCATTTTAATGCAGGTAATTGATGCCAAAGACCGCAAAGCTGGGCGCATCCAGCACCTGCAAAATACATAATCGGGCAATGCCGGGTCATCAGTAGGCGGAGACACATGCAAATTTCACTGAGAATATGTAAACTGCAGCAATTCTTACACTTTTAATGGTAGGGTTCTCAAACTTTGCACAATTGGTCACTGGGTGACTGGGATTAATATTCAGAGACATAGGTGGAGCCTACAAAAGCCAATCAAAATTTATCTATTGATTTTCAAGATGAATATGTAATTGCTACCATTCTTGCACTGTTAATGGCACAAGCCTTAAACCTGGTACAGTTGGTCATTGGGTGACTGGGGTTCAAATTCAGACAAAGGGGTGGAGCCACAAACAGCCAATCAGATTTGTTTATTCTCAATGCAAATTATTGATGCCAAAGACCGCAAAGCTCACAAACTTGGTTGTTGAGTAATTGTGTGTTAGGGATAGAAATAGTAGGCGGAGCCAACACCAGCCAAATACATACCTGAACAATGTTAGGAAATAAGTGGATGGAGAAAAATACAAATTTCATTGCGCAAATGTAAACTGCAGCCATTCGTACACTGTAAATGGTAGGGTTCTCAACCTTTGCACAGTTGGTCACTGGGTGACTGGGATTAATATTCAGGAAAGTGGGTGGAGCCTATAAAAGCCAATCAAAATCCACCTATTGATTTTTAAGGGGAATATTTAATTGCTGCCATTCTTGCACTGTTAATCACCTGTACCTGGTACAGTTGGCCATTGGGTGATTGGGGTTCAAATTCAGAAAAGGGGTGGAGCCACATCCAATCAGATTAATTTGATCTCATTGCAAGTTATTGATGCCAAAGACCGCAAAGCTCACATACTTGGTCATTAAGTAATTGTGTGTTAGGGTTAGGAAAGGTGGGCAGAGCCAACACTAGCTAAATACATACCCGGGCAACGCCGGGCGTCCAGCTAGTTAATAAATAAATTGAAGAGCACTGGACCCAGAACAGACCCCTGTGGGACCCCACTGCTAACAGTCTCCCATTTTGAGTACGATCCATTGACCACAACTCTTTGTTTTCTGTCCATTAGCCAGTTCCCTATCCATGAACACAGACTCTTCCCCAGTCCTTGCATCCTCAACTTTTGCACCAGACTTTTGTGGGGAACAGTGTCGAAGGCCTTTGCAAAGTCCAAGTATATCACATCTACAGCATTCCCAATATCCATATTAGCATTCACTACCTCATAAAAGCTGAGCATGTTAGTCAAACAGGACCTGTCTTTAGTAAACCCATGTTGATGCTGAGAAATAAGATTATTTTCTACTATGAAGTCATGTATAGTATCTCTTAGTAACCCCTCAAATAGTTTGCATACAACTGATGTTAAACTTACAGGTCTATAATTTCCTGGATCAGATTTTTTGCCCTTCTTAAATAATGGGAAAATGTGGGCTGTACGCCAATCCACTGGGACTCTGCCAGTTGCAAGAGAGTCACAAAAGATAAGATAAAGGGGTTTATCTATAACTGAACTTAATTCCCTTAGGACCCGAGGATGCATGCCATCCGGGCCAGGTGCCTTGTCTATTTTTAATTTATTTAGTCTTGCCTTCACTTCTTCCTGCGTTAACCTGAACCTGCAGGCATTTCGCATGAGTGTCCAGCACTTCGGCCACAACAACCCCAGCTCCCCAGAGCATGACCTTTCACTGTAGTTGTAGGGATACTGGTTGATGGCTTTCTCCTATTGTAGCAGGCGGTTAAACATCAGGAGTGTTGAATTCCAACGAGTCGGGCTATTGCAAATCAAGTGCCTCACCAGCAAGTTGTTTCTCTTCTGAATATCAGCCAAGCATGCCATGGCCGTGTAGGATCGCCTGAAATGCCCACACACCTTCCTGGAATGCTTCAGGACCTCCTGTGAGCCTGGGTACTTAGACACAAATCTTTGAATTACTATATTCAGCACGTGTGCCATGCAGGGTACGTGTGTCCCAAACTCAAAGCCGAAATGAGATTGCTGCCATTGTCACACACCATGTTGCCGATCTCCAGTTGGTGCTGGGTCGGCCATTTATCCACCTGTTTGTTCAAAGCAGCCAGGAGAGCTGCTCCAGTGTGATTCTCCGCTTTGAGGAAAGACATGTCCAACATTGCGTGACACTGTCGTGCCTGGCATGCCACATAGGCCCTGGGAAGCTGGGGATGTGCAGCTGCAGAGGAGATCGCAGCACCAGTAGAGTAGCACTGCCACTCAGCCAAGGAGGAGTACAACAGCGAAGAGGTTGTAGCAGGAGGAGAAGGAGAGAAGGCGGCAGCAGGCCTGCCTGCAAGCCGTGGAGGTGTCACAACTACCCTCTTTCCGCTGCACAGCCATGTACTCAGGGGCGTTGCTAGCACAAAAGGTTCGTAGCACGTGCCACAAGCCTTTTGTGGGGTGCCCCGAACGTCCCCTGGCAAAATCGTGGCAGTTTCCTCCTCTACTCTTAGTAGCCTGCAGACATCCTCTCCTCCAGGCTTCTACCTCTAGTGTCTAAGAATGCGTCAGACACCAGACACTAGGGGGAGTCCGGAAGAGAGGATGGCTGCAGGCTCAGAGAGTGGACAGACAGAGGTGTCCTTTCCAGCACCTTCAAATTAACAAGTCTGTAGGCTCTGTCCACACTACTCTCTGCCCTACCCTTCACTATAGTGGATGCAGACAAGCAAGGGTGGCTGGAGAAGGAAGAGAAAGGCAGCCAGCGGTGACAGGTAAACAGGCTCAGCCCTGCACAGGAGATCGGATTCAGCAGTACAGTACACTAAAAGTATTAAGTGGCAAGTTTCAAACATTGGCCTCTTAAATAGTATATATAGTATACAGTTCATGTGCCTTGCACTAGCACTATCATCCTTCCTCCTAATGTCAGTGTTGATCGGATACCTCATTATCCTATTCGAGTTTGGTCGAATTCGGATAGTAAACTATCCGAATTCACTCGAAGTTCGATATTCGAGTTAATCGAATATCCGATTCGACCTCGGATATCCAACGTCACTATCCGAGTCTGTATTTGAGTAAAATATTTGAGCTGGCCTTAAATAGCTTTTAAAACTTGTATTGGAGGTCAATGATGCATGAAACCACCTTTTTTTATGAAGAAAAACATCAAGTGATTATGTGGTGATGTAGTAGTTATAAAAAAGGTATCAAAAATAGTAAATTAACTTCATGAAAAGTGTTTGCATGAGAAGGTGTGTCCAAAATGGTTGTTGGAAGTCCTCCTCCTCCTCCTCCTCCTCCTCCTCCTTCTTCTTCCTCTTCTTTTTATCATTAAATTGTGTGTCTTGGTTTTCCTTTCTTTTGTAATATTTTTTTTTACTTCATTTGTGTAAATATTTCATTTTAATAACACCATAGTTATATTTGTGTTGATGGCATAATAGGTAGGTAGTGGCACATTGCAAGCAACAGCACATTTTTCTGTGTACCCTGGCGGTGGTAAAACACAGACATCAGCAGGAGGAGGAAGTAGTTGCAAGTTGTAGTGTGGTAATAGCTGGTAGGAGAGTGGGTGGGCAGGTGGCAGGCTGGCAGCAGAAAATAGTTCTTCTTCTGTTCTCCCTGGCAGTGGTAGCAGCACACAGACAGCAGAAGCTCAATGCAGCTACAGGAGGAGGAGTAGTGTGTGTCAGGCAGTGTGATGTGACTGACATAATAGGCCCTGGTTCCTAGCGGTGGTACCAGGGCTGTAAATAAACAGCATGAGGTTCCAGACAGCGGTCGTGAAGCCCACATTGTGTCCAATACACAATTGGGACAGCACAGTTCTCAACCCGGACACCTCTAAATTAACTACAATTTTTTTTTCAAATTGATGCAGCTATTTTTGAGTGTAATAGCTGGTGGCGCATGGGCAGCAGCACCTTGTAATGTGTTCCCTGGCAGTGGAGAGTAGACACAGACAGCAGGAGGAAATACAACAGCAGGCAGCGTGAGGAGGATGAGTGTGTGGCAGACTGGCAGCAGGAGGGCAGGCAGCGAGACATAATAGGCCCTGGTTCCTAGCGGTGGTACCAGGGCCGTAAATAAACAGCATGAGGTTCCAGACAGCGGTCGTGAAGCCCACATTGTGTCCAATACACAATTGGGACAGCACAGTTTTCAACCCGGACACCTCTAAAATAATTAAAAAAAATTTTTTCAAAATAATGCAGGGCAGGCAGCTATTTTTGAGTGTAATAGCTGGTGGCGCATGGGCAGCAGCACTTTGTAATGTGTTCCCTGGCAGTGGAGACACAGACAGAAGGAAGAAATACAGCAGCAGCAGCAGGTGTAATGTGTGTGCGCCACTTCATGCCCCCCTCCCGCCGACAACAGTGGCCAGGAATTCGCCTTCCACCCAAGCCTGGTTCATTTTGAGAAATGTCAGTCTGTCCACAGACTTGTGAGACAGACGAGATCGCTTCTCAGTGACGACTCCACCGGCTGCACTGAAGCAACGCTCTGACAGTACGGTGGAAGGGGGGAAGGAGAGCACTTCCAGGGCGTACTGCGCAAGCTCGCTCCAGATCGCCAGGTGCTTGACCCAATACTCCATGGGATCAACAGGGGCAATGCTGTCAAGCCCGCTGAAGGACCCCATGTAGTCAGCCACCATGCGTGTCAAGAGCTGCCTGTGACTGGAGAAGGATGCTGCTGTAGGCACCTCCTCTCTGGTCCTTGGCAACTCTACACTCATGTAGAGCTCATTGGTCAGAGACAGCAGGTCTGTGGTGCGCGTGCGCTTGCTGCTGGTGGATGCAGGCACCTGCTGCTGCCTCTGTGCTGGCTGGACAGTGGGGGTGGATGGCTAAGAGAAGGCTTCCTCCAAGCTCTCAACAAGAGACAGCTGCAAATCCCTCATTTGTTGCGCACGGTCTCCTCCTGCAGGCAGGAACTGGCTGAGCTTCCCCTTCAGACGTGGGTCCAGCATCATGCAGATCCAGATGTCCTCCCTCTGCTTCATCTGGATGACCCTTGGGTCCTTGCGCAGGCACCTCAGCATGTGCGCTACCATTGGGAAGTGTCTGGCCACGTCTGCTGGCACATCATCGGCAGCCCCAGAGCCAACAGTGCTGTCCTCCTCTTCCTCTGCCTCCTCCACCTCATCCTCTCTCCACCCCCGCACCAGTCCAGCTGCGCTCTGCTGTTCCCCCTCAGCAGCAAGGTCAGGGACCTCCACCAACTCCAAGCCCTCCTTCTCAGAGGTGGCCTGTAAAGCTGCCTGCAGCTCCTGCTGGTCCAAGGCTGCCGCTCCCTCTTCCAGCAGTGCATACAGGGCCCTGTCCAGCACACACACCAAGGAGGGGACCCACTCGCACACCATTGCATGGTCCCTGCTTACCATGTTGGTGGCCTGCAGGAAGGGTGCCAGGACTGAGCACACCTGCTGCATGTGCTCCGTGGAGATGATGGACGGGAGGTTGGTGGCAGCACGCCCAGTTGCAGTGATGGAGGCAACTGTTGCTCGTGCAACGTACTGGCTCACAGCCTGCCTCTGTTCAACCAGACGCTCCAACATCGCCAGGGTGGAGTTCCAGCGAGTTGGAACATCGATCATGAGCCGGTGCGGTGGCAGGTGCAGCTCCTTCTGCACCTCTTCCAGGCTCGCTACGGCTGAAGGCGAGTGCCGGAAATGACGCACAACCTTCCTTGCTGCCTCAAGGAGTCGGTCCATCCCCTGGTAGGTCCTCAGGAACTTTTGGACTACCAGGTTCAGGACGTGCGCCAGGCAGGGGATGTGGGTCAGGTCTCCCCTGCTGATTGCAGCAACCAGGTTTTTCCCATTGACGGACACCACCTCTCCGACTCTGAGGCCTCTGGGGGTCAGCCAATTCCTCTCCTGCTCTCGGAGTTTGGCCAGGACATGGTTCGCCGTCAGTTTGGTCTTCCCCAGGCTGACCAATTCCAGCAGCGCTTGGCAGTGGCGGGGCTTCACGCTGCTGCTGAGGCGGGGGGTTTGGGCTGGTGTGCCGGAGGATGAAAGCGGATCAGAGGAACCTGCTGCAATTCCGCTGACCCTGCATGGTGGCACCACCCACTGCGTTGTTGCTGCTGCTGCTCTGACAGTGCCCGATGCTGCTCCCCCCTCCTCACCCCCTTCCACCAAGCTGACCCAATGCGCGGTGAAGGACAGATAGTGGCCTGTCCCAAACCGGCTGCTCCACGAGTTTATGGTGACGTGGACCCGTTGACCCACCGCGTGATCCAGCCCTCTCCTGACATTGGCCATCAGAGAGTGGTGAAGTGTAGGGATGGCTGTGCGTGCAAAATAATGTCGGCTGGGGATTGGCCAATCGGGGGCTGCACACATCAGGAGCGCACGCATGTCGCTCCCCTCCTGCACAAGGGAATAAGGCAGGAGTTGGGAGCACATGGCCCGTGCCAGCAAGCCGTTCAGCTGACGCACGCGATGGCTGCTGGGAGGCAGAACCCTGACCACCCCCTGAAAGGTGTCGCTGAGCAGGGTCTGGCGACGCCTTGTGCTGGCACGGGAATCAGTGGAGGGAGCAGAGGAGGCCACTGAGGACTGGCTGCCAGAACAGGCCTCAGTGTCGGCGGCAGGATTTGCAGAGGGAGGAGGAGCAGTGCGTTGCTGATGCACTCCTGCTGGTGCTGCTGGAGGAGGTGGAGGAGGGTGGGTGGCTGCTGCCGACGGCTTCGCAGTGGTGGCGGGTCTGCCACTGCCAGCTTCTTTCAACTTCATGAACTCCTCATGCTCATGGAAGCGTTTCCCTGCCAGATGGTTGACCAGAGAGGTGGTGCCGTACGCAGAGGGCTCCTTACCTCTGCTGAGCTGCTGGCGGCACTGGTTGCAGGTGGCATACTTGCACTCCACATATGGCAGGGTGAAAAAACTCCAAATTGGGGAGGTGAAGTTGCCCCTTCGGCTGGAAGGTGCTGCTGCCGCTGGTCTCCCTGTGGTGGTTGGGGGGGGGGGGGGGGGGGGGTTCCTGGTGCAGCTAGTGGCACTGTCAGGACTCTCCACCTCCGGATCAGCACTCTGTGTGGCCTGAATACCACGCCCACTTCTGATCCTGCCTATGCCTGCGATGCTGATCCTTCTAGCAAGGCCCACAGACGCATCCTCCTCCTCCTCCGAGCTGATGACATCCTCAGGATCTGCCACCCAGTCTCTGTCCTTCACCCTGTCATCATCATCCTCCCCCTCCGCAAACATGTCCTGCTGGGATGACCCCACAAACTCCCCTTCTGCATGCATGGGCTGAGGGACAGTCACCACTGTCTGACTGTCTAAAGCAGCCTTTCTCAACCTTTGTACCCCGGAGGAACCCTGCAAATAACTTTGGAATCTCAAGGAACCCCTGCAAACAATTTTTTGATCTCGAGGAACCCCTGCATTTATTTTGCAGGAGGCATGGTCTTTAACCACTTGATGACCCACCCTTTACCCCCCCTTAAGGACCAGCGCTGGTTTGATTGATCTGTGCTGGGTGGGCTCTGCAGCCCCCAGCACAGATCAGGGTGCAGGCAGGGAGATCAGATTGCCCCCCTTTTTCCCCCCTATGGGGATGATGTGCTGGGGGGGTCTGATCTCTCCTGCCTGCTGTGGGTGGCGGGGGGGGCACCTCAACGCCCCCCTCCGCGGCGAAATTCCCCCTCCCTCTCCTACCTGCTGCCTCCCCCTGGTGTTCCGGGCTGCACAGGACGCTATCCGTCCTGTGCAGCCAGTGACAGGATGTGGTCTGTCACATGGCGGCGATCCCCGGCCGCTGATTGGCCGGGGATCGCCGATCTGCCTTACGGCGCTGCTGCGCAGCAGCGCCGTACAAATGTAAACAAAGCGGATTATTTCCGCTTGTGTTTACATCTAGCCTGCGAGCCGCCATCGGCGGCCCGCAGGCTATTCACGGAGCCCCCCGCCGTGATTTGACAGGAAGCAGCCGCTCGTACGAGCGGCTGCTTCCTGATTAATTAGGCTGCAGCTGGCGACGCTGCGTCGCTGGTCCTGCAGCTGCCACTTTGCCGCCGCACGTTATGAGTGTGCGGTCGGCAAGTGGTTAAAAGCTGGTGTGGCTGCTTATTTCACAGCCTCCTATTACAGTGCCACTCATTTAGTACAATTAAATACTTATTTTTACGGTACTCCCTATTATAATGTGCTCTATTATACTTCCCCCCACGATGGGGTAAAATGCCAAGGAACCCCTCTAGAGTACTCAAGGAACCCTGGGGTTCCAGGGAACCCTGGTTGAGAAAGCCTGGTCTAAAGCATCATCCCCCAAAGTGCCTATCAGCATTTCTTCCTCCTCCAATTCTGCCGCAACAGCACTCCATAGCCCCGATGTGCTTGGGGATAACAAGAAGGTGCTGCTGAGTGACAGGGTGCTGGTGTTGCCCGCTAGGGCTGGAGAACTGCACTCCTCCTCCTCCCCCCCAGGCAGGACTGGGCGGCTGCTGCTGCTCTTGCGAACAGGAGTGGTGTCGGGGGTGGAGGACTCGGTTCCAGAGCTAATGGTGGCCTGCTCATCCACCATCAGTTCTACCACAGAGTCTGCGTCCTTCTCCTCAATAGGACGGCTACGACCTGGCGGTGGGAGGAACATCTGCGCCACACGCTGCTGCTGCTGTGTCTCTGCAGCGTGACTCCCAGCTGTTGGGCGGCCAAGGCGTCCACGGCCAGTGGCTAATGGTGGAATAGCCACTGGTGCAGACGCAGAACTGCGCATGGTGGTGGTGGTGGCGTGGCTGCCACGCCCACGACCTCCTCTCTTGCCGATGCCCTTGCTGCCCCTGCCCAAACCGCTGATGCCAGTGCCAGACATCGTATATTTTTAATATTATACAAATGAAAAAAAAAAGTTATGTATAGGCGGGTGGGACAAGTGGGGTACTTTAATGGGGTGGGACTGGTGGTGGTGGTGGCTGTGTGAGGTGACGGACAGGTGTACTCTACAGCAGAGATCGGTGTAGAGCTAACGAGAGAGTGCGCAGTGCGCACACAAAGACCCTAGCTGACGCTGACTGACGGTGTCCCTATACACAGACTACAGTACAGTACAAGTCAGCGAATACACAATAGAAGTAATATAAACAAATAGGATGGGTGTAGCACTAACGAGAGGGTGCAGACAGCGCAAACGTGCACTGCGCACACAAAGACCCTAGCTGACGCTGACTGACGGTGTCCCTTCACACAGACTACAGTACAGTACAAGTCAGCGAATACACAATAGAAGTAATATAAACAAATAGGACGGGTGTAGCACTAACGAGAGGGTGCGGACAACGCAGACGTGCACTGCGTACACAAAGACCCTAGCTGACGCTGACTGACGGTGTCCCTATACACAGAATACAGTACAGTACAAGTCAGCGAATACACAATAGAAGTAATATAAACAAATAGGACGGGTGTAGCACTAACGAGAGGGTGCGGACAACGCAGACGTGCACTGCGTACACAAAGACCCTAGCTGACGCTGACTGACGGTGTCCCTATACACAGAATACAGTACAGTACAAGTCAGCGAATACACAATAGAAGTAATATAAACAAATAGGACAGGTGTAGCACTAACGAGAGGGTGCGGATAGCGTAGACGTGCACTGCGCACACAAAGACCCTAGCTGACGCTCACTGACGGTGTCCCTATACACAGACTACAGTACAGTACAAGTCAGCGAATACACAATAGAAGTAATATAAACAAATAGGACGGGTGTAGCACTAACGAGAGGGTGCAGACAGCGCAGACGTGCATTGCGCACACAAAGACCCTAGGTAACGCGGTGACGGACGGTCCCTATACACAGACTAGAGTACACTACAGTACTAACAATAGAAGAATCTAGCTAAATAATAGAACGGGTGTGACTAGATTACAGAGAGCAGATACAGGACAGGTATAGCAGTAAAGCTGGGCCTTGCTAACTACAAAATAGTACAAATCTATCTAACACAGAAGTAGTACAATAGAGTAGGACAGGTGAGAGCACAGGTAACTAGAGACTAGAGCACAGAGCAGGGCAGGCTGCCTTGCCTAGGCACAGGGCCTAGTTGCTGGCTGCAGCTGCAGCAGCACCAGTGACAGTCTCCCTCCCTAGTCCCTAATCACACAAACTAAATTGCCTAAAATACAATCTATCTACAATACAAAGCAATACAGTTGAATATCAAGTGTTGGAGTGTAAAAATGTGTGGTTTAGAACACAATAAATGCACTTGCACACAGACAAAAAGCACTGGAGCAGTCTCTCAGTACAATCAGTCAGTAAGTCGCAAGCAGGACGAGTGAGGCAAGATGGCGCCCGCTATTTATAGAGGGGGGCTTGGCCAGGCTCCCCCTCTGTGATTGGCTGCAGTCAGAGGGCTGGGAGCCCTCTGATTCGCTTGTGAGGACTCGAGGTGACGTCTGACTTGACGCTATCCGAGCTCGGTTTAGCTAGGATATCTCCGGATAGCTGCTTGCTATCCGAGTGTGCTTGGATAGCACAGCCCGGATAGCTAATACTATTCGAGCTCGGTATTCGAGCTCGAATAGTGAAAAAAGAGCTAGGATATCCGAGTATCTCGGATATCCTAGCTCAGATGAGCACCACTGCCTAATGTGATGCTTATTTCATGCTGCACACACGTAAGCAGGGAGCGTCTGCTGAGCCTGAGCTGGAATGTCAGGCATGCCTCACAGCCCCGGCAGCACGATTATCTCCCCTTCTAGATCTCTGCTTACAGGCTGCTATCTGAAGCTACTGCACAGGATACAAGGGTGAGAAGTGGGCACAGTGGGGGATGCTAACTTCTCTTGTGTAGCCTGGGTAGTTTATAAATAATAGAATAAATCATAACATATGGAACATGTAGGGTAGTGTGTATTTGCAATGTACATTCATGCTTGCTCTGCAGCATAACTGGGCAGCATAAGTGAATTTATGCACTATTTATGTATAGAAACTGTCTCAGGCAAAGGAAGCAACATCAAAAGCAAGGCCTGGAAGAAGCGAAGGAAGGGAGCGTAAGGAAAGGCCAACATGATAGTGCTGGACATAGTCCGGCAGGGAAAGGGTTAAGTTGTTGGAGGAAGGCAGGAAGTAGTAGGAAGAGGTGGGGCAGGCCAGAGCTGGGAGAGAGAGAAGGCACTGGAAGGAAGGGAGGAGTCAGAGGCCGGAGGGAGACACAGGAGAAAGATTCAAGGTGGCTGCTCCTGCCTTACCCGCAATGGAGGACGTAGAGAGCTTGCTGCGGATGGTCCGGACGGAGGCTGCTGCACGCGGCCCCTCATGGGTCGCAGAACAGATGTCCAGGATTGCGGGTGGGGCGGATGGAGAACCTGGAGGGCGCACTAGTGCGCGGATATCGCGGCCGCCGGAGCGGCTGAGCCCCAGCCCATCGCCCAGGGGGACTAGGCGGAGCGGAAGTCCGACTCAGGGACCGCCGGCTCCCCCCCAAGAAGAGAGGCAAAGCGGCAGGCGGGAGCGCGGCAGAGCAGCCGGAGTCGCATGGGGAGGAGGAACGACCGGGCCCCAGTACCGGAGAGGATGGGATGACGGGCCAGGGAGACGCTGGGCCTACCGAGGAGCAGCCGCAGGGAGCACAAGAGGCACAGCACACGCCAGCACCCCCCGCTGGGCGTCCGCAAAAAGGTGGGACGCGGAAGAAGGGAGGCGGCAGCACCAGGGCACAGCAGGCCGCAGTACAGTCAGCCGCGGACCAGAAGAAGGCTCAGCAGGCGGCGAGCAGAGGTGCGGGCAAGGGGAAGCAGGCGGGGAAGACCGCCACGCCGGAGTCAGCCCTGCGGTCACATCGGAAGGGGTCCAGCGGCCAGCCACATGACCAAGGGGGCAGGGTGGCCACCAGAAGCAGGCACCATTCACCGACCCCACCCCGCAGGACGGGAAGGGGCGAGACCTCCAGGGGGCACGAGTCGGAAGTGCATAGGAGAGGGGACAACGGCGGCACAGAGAGGGGTCGAGGACGAGGTGCCAATCAGCACAGGAATGTCAGCGGATCGGCCCGCCCGGGCGATGCCGCATCTGAGGGGTCCGAGGAGGACGATGGACCGAGGATGGAGAGTCCGAGGGTCCCGGAGGACCATGATGACCATCCGGCACAGCGAGGTGAGCCAATGTACAGATCCAATAATTCCTTACATGCTGGTGTGAATAGCAATGCGGGTAGTGGATGTGAGGGGTCTAGCCCGGCAGTAGGGGGCAATATGGCAAATTTAGGCGATGTGTCAGGTGCGGCGTTGTCAATGATGACGTCGTTATTGCTGAGTATTCGAGATACCTTACAAGGTCAGACGGCTACGAGGTCCACACCTGTAGCAGCGTGGTCAGGACCTGCGGAGCAAAGGGCGGTAGTTGCAACGCCGCCTCAGGTGACGCAGGCTAGTGTGCAGACAGCTACCGGGTCGACTCAGACACTTGAGACGACGGGAGACAAGGATACAGAGATGATCCGCTTATCAGATAAGGCACAAGGTGATGTTTATTTATGTATGAGGGGGCCGATGGGAAAGCATTTGAAACAGGAGGTGCGTGAAAAAATTTGGAAAGGGGAGTACATTGAGATTTTTTCATTGCTCCCTTTGGGTAAGTTCAATTTAGATAGGGGTAGAATTGATGAGACCAAAAAAGAGGACGAAGAGCGTAGGAGGTATCGCTTGATACCAAGGACGTTCCAAAATTGGTACCAGGCATTTGCGATATATGCGAGTGTGCTGGGGGAGAAGCAACCAGAGTGCTGTTCGGCACTTTTTTGCTATTTCGATATGATTGGGGAGGCCCACAGGATGTATGGTGGAAACGCCTGGCTGAGGTATGACGAACAATTCAGACAGGAAAAGGCTTTTCATCCAGGTATTAAATGGAATCATAAGAACATCGATTTGTGGATGAGTCTGATGATTCCAGGCACAAAGGCAAATCAGCCCTTTCAGGGGACGGCCAGCAGCCCTGGGTCAGCGGGTCAGCTGGCCAATAGAAAGCCCGGGGTCTGCTGGAAGTTCAATGAAGGGGCATGCAAATTTGGGAGCGCATGTCGGTTTAAGCACGACTGCTCAGCCTGCGGTGGAAGTCACATGGTTACGAAATGCTTCAGAAAAGGAAAGGGTCAGTACGCGGATTCCTCTGGAAAAAGGGAAGAGTCCGGTGAAGGTAGCAAGGATGGAACCGTACCTAAATAGATTTCCCGATACGGAGGTAGCTGAATTTTTGAGAAGAGGGTTTGCGGAGGGTTTCATAATCCCTAGCTTTGGGGTTCCGACTTCGCAACCCCCATTTCGTAATCTAAAATCAGTTACCGCACATCCGGAAGTGGTATCGAGGAAGTTGGAGAAGGAGGTGAGTTTAGGTAGAATGTCTGGCCCCTTTCAGCAACCCCCTGTAGAAGATTTGATTGTGTCACCTTTAGGGCTAGTTCCTAAGAAGGAGCCAAATTCGTTTAGGTTAATACACCATCTGTCTTATCCAAAAGGAGCTTCAGTTAATGATGGGATTGACCCGGAATCCTCCTCAGTAATTTACACGTCTTTTGATGCGGCGGTTAGACTGGTAAAACGTGCAGGACAGGGCGCCTTGTTAGCTAAGACGGATGTGGAGGCGGCCTTCCGTTTATTACCGGTTCACCCCACAAGTTTCAGGTTGCTCGGTTGTTTTTGGGAAGGGGGTTATTATGTCGATCGTTGTTTACCAATGGGTTGTTCGATTTCATGTTCTTATTTTGAGCGGTTTAGCTCCTTTGTAGAATGGGTGGTGAAGGACGAGTCGGGGCTCAGGACGGCTATTCACTACCTGGATGATTTTTTATTCGTGGGCCCGGCCTCGTCAAGTGATTGCGCACATCTACTGAACACAATGAGGTGGGTATGTGACAGATTGGGCGTTCCATTAGCAGAAGAGAAAACGGAGGGCCCTCAGACCAGCATAAAATTTCTGGGGATTACGATAGACTCCATTGCTATGGAATGCAGGTTGCCCGAGGAAAAAGTGACTGATTTGCAGGGTACCATAAAAAGAGTCCTTAGCTGTAAGAAGGTGACCCTGCATGAGTTACAGTCCCTGTTAGGGAAGTTAAATTTCGCTTGCAGGATCATGCCCATGGGGCGGATTTTCTGCAGGCGATTGGCAAGGGCTACTGCGGGCGTACAGCTTCCTCACCACAGGGTTCGCCTGGTAATGGCACATAAGCAAGATCTGCTCATGTGGCTGTCCTTTTTGGAAGAATTCAATGGGCGGTCCCTTTGGATGGATGAGAGTACAGGCAATCATGATTTGGAGTTGTTCACGGATGCTGCAGGATCGTGTGGGTTCGGGGCCTTCTTTGCAGGTAAGTGGTGTGCGGAAGCCTGGCCAGTGAGTTGGGAGCAGTTAGGTTTTACAAGAAACCTACTGCTCCTGGAATTGTTTCCCATTTGGTAGCGGTAGAATTGTGGGGTACGTTGCTTCGGAACAAGAGGATTCGCTTTAATTGCGATAACCTAGGAGTGGTGACAGCGGTCAACAGCTTGTCAGCATCATCACCTCCGGTCGTGAAGGTTTTGAGACAGTTGGTTCTCAGTTGTTTGAGATATAACCTGTTCATTTTCGCCGTTCACTTGCCGGGGGTGGAGAATGATGTGGCTGACGCTCTTTCTCGGTTCCAATGGCAGAGATTCCGGGACGTCGCGCCAGGAGCGGATCGACAAGGGGAGTCTTGTCCCTCGGCCTTGTGGGAGGTACCCCTGGGCCCGTAGGAGAGTGGATATCGAACTCATTGTCAGAGGCCACCTGGTCGGCATACACGACAGTGTGGAGACAATGGAGCGAACTACAGCACCAGTTCGGAAGAGGTGAGACGGAACAAGATCAAGTTTATCTGCTGTTGCAGTTCATGGCTATGAAAGGAGCGGAGGGAATATCTGCATCGGCATTATCAAAAAACTTGTCAGCACTTTCATTTGCCTTTAAGTTACAGGGTCTACCGGACGTGACCAAGGATTTTAGGGTGCGTATGGCACTAAGGGGTTTCAGGACGCAGCAACAGATACCGAAGGATTCCAGGCGTCCAGTTACGTTCCAGCTGCTTGAGTCGCTAGTGAACAGATTGGGATCGCTGTGTAATTCGTGGTATGAGGAATTGCTGTTCGGGGTGGCTTTCTCACTAGCGTTTTTCGGGGCATTCAGGATTAGCGAATTGGTGAGTAAAGGAAGGCATTTCCCTGGAGGTCTACTGCGGGAGGAGGTCAAGCTTCTTCCGGAATCTGTGGAGGTTTTCCTCCGCAGATCAAAGACGGATCGTGCAGGGGCAGGCAGGACAATTCATTTATTTCAGATTAGTGGGTCCGTAGCATGCCCAGTCTCCAGGGTTGCTGAGTTTTTAAGGGTCCGGACCAAAACTGGTCTTTCCTTCCTGTGTCACGAGGATGGTTATTCCCTATCTAAGTATCAGTTTATTGCAGTCTTTAGAAAAACTTTAGCAAGCTTGGGGTTAGCTGGAAAGGAATACGCATCTCATTCGTTCAGGATAGGTGCAGCGACGGAAGCAGCCAGGTGGGGGCTCGCGGACGAGCACATAAAGCGAATAGGAAGGTGGGAGTCATCCCGCTTTCTGCTTTATGTTAGGCCGCATTTGATTTAGCATTGTAGCATGTTCTAGTTTTTTATAGTTAGTTGGTGGTTGGTTCTCCCTCTCTTCTTTTCTTTTATTTCAGTGATTGGCATCTCCCCTCGGCTGGTCTGGATTATGGGGCACTCCTATGTGTCAAGGGGTGTCCAGCGAGCTGCTGTAAGACCGGACGGTCGGCAGCTGGGTATTCCAAGAACAACGGCGAGGCTGAGATGGATAGGTTTCCCAGGTTTGATGTGGGATAAGGTGCTGAAAAAAATACGGAGTCTGGTGACACAGGACGGAGCACCAGATGTCCTAGTTATACACGCGGGTGGCAATGATTTGGCCACAAGGACAACGCGAGCAATAACCAGGGAGATAAAAGGTGATCTCTTGGAGCTGCGCTCTACTTTACCCGACACTGTGATCGTGTGGTCGGAGATGGTGAGTAGGAGCAAGTGGAGACTGGCACGATCAGTGGAGAAGGTGAATCGAGCTCGGAGGAAGCTCAACAGAGAGGTGTCACGTTTCATTTCATAGTACAACACGGGGGTGTGGCGGTTAGGCATCTAGAGCTAGAGGAGGATACGGAGTTGTTGCTGGCAGCCGACGGGGTTCATCTCAACCCCATCGGGATTGATTTGTGGACACTAGCGTTAGAGGAGGGAATTCAAAAAGCCCTAGCGGTGCGGGCGGCGCAAGGGTGAGGTTTCCCCCTTGTTTGCTGTGGCGGGGCAAGGTGTCCGGAGAATGGTGAAGGAAGGATGACTTAGAGGATTTCATTTAGGTGACTTCCTCACGTAACAAGATAATGGATAAGAAGAACAGTTGATAAGGGGCATGCCGCTGTTCCCGAGTCTGTTGGTGCGGCTGGGGGCCGGATTGAGCCGCATGCCCAGAAAGAGAATGTTTGTTTAATTGTGTTTGCTTAAGTAGCTCTGGACGCTTTGCCCTGCAATAAATAAGCAAGTTATCGTTTTATATTAAAATGTTATTAAGGTTAATAAATGGGCTGCATTGGCCTTAAAATTCCAAAGTCAATATGCAGTCCGAGAGTTTTTATAATAAATGTAGAGTTTATGTTTGATAAGGGGTGGGGGGGAGAGAGAGATAAATCAAGGGGTTGGTTGTCCGTAGGACGGCAATTGGTCATGCACATATCAAGCAAGGCCTGGAAGAAGCGAAGGAAGGGAGCGTAAGGAAAGGCCAACATGATAGTGCTGGACATAGTCCGGCAGGGAAAGGGTTAAGTTGTTGGAGGAAGGCAGGAAGTAGTAGGAAGAGGTGGGGCAGGCCAGAGCTGGGAGAGAGAGAAGGCACTGGAAGGAAGGGAGGAGTCAGAGGCCGGAGGGAGACACAGGAGAAAGATTCCCGCCCACCCGCCCGTTAGGGGAGGATAGGTAGGTGGTTTGTCATTGCAGCTGGCGAGGCAAGGTGTCCGGAGAATGGTGAAGGAAGGATGACTTAGAGGATCTCATTTAGGTGACTTCCTCACGTAACAAGATAATGGATAAGAAGAACAGTTGATAAGGGGCATGCCGCTGTTCCCGAGTCTGTTGGTGCGGCTGGGGGCCGGATTGAGCCGCATGCCCAGAAAGAGAATGTTTGTTTAATTGTGTTTGCTTAAGTAGCTCTGGACGCTTTGCCCTGCAATAAATAAGCAAGTTATCGTTTTATATTAAAATGTTATTAAGGTTAATAAATGGGCTGCATTGGCCTTAAAATTCCAAAGTCAATATGCAGTCCGAGAGTTTTTATAATAAATGTAGAGTTTATGTTTGATAAGGGGTGGGGGGGAGAGAGAGATAAATCAAGGGGTTGGTTGTCCGTAGGACGGCAATTGGTCATGCACATATCATGGGAATCTAAATAAATCCAATAATGTAACTATTTTGGTTGAAGTAAAATAATATCTATTCCATGCACATGCCAACAAAATTAGTAGTAGAAAAGCAAAAAAAGTGAGGATTGGCTCTCTGGTGCATGGAAAAGAGTAAAAAATTGCTTTATTATATAAATCACATATACCAAAACACTATATACAAATCCCCCTAAGACACATTCAATCCCATAAAAATAAAAGTGTTAGCTCCTCCTCAACACTTATTCCACCTAAGGGGCTGCAGTCCCCCCCCAAAAATTTTTTGTAATGAATGCGGAGTCCAATTCCACGGTACAAAAATAATGATCGTCACAAGAGTCCCAAATGTGAGGTCCCCAATGGCATGACTGGCTTATTGCTGATTGATGTACAAGTGGCAGTTATAAAGGATTTGTATCCATACGCAGAACATTCATAGAGCAGCAGGTAGCATGTAGCTTTAGCCCGACCCTAAGGCAATGAATATAAGCATAGTTCACAGAGCCTCCAGACACAATGCAGAGTGGCTTGTTAGTAGATACAAGCAGGAAAAGCAGCAAATATTAATATGCACTGTAGTTCATATCCCTTAGTCACAAGGCAGTCAGGCATATATAGGCAATAACAAGAGCAGCATGCACTACAGTTCTTGTCCCTCAATCGCAGGGCAAAGGCATCTATCAGCATGCTCTTGATGCACAAACAGCAAGTGTAGCAAGGTTGGGCGCATGCAGTAATCCCAAGATATACATCCCTCCATCCAAGAGGAATGAGGCAATGTAGTCAGCAGGTGGGGCAATAGATGATGTCAAACGTGCCACATAGTTACCAGTCCCATGCCAGTGTGTCAAGTGAACGTGGGAAGGCTCCTGATGACCTGATGTTGTTATATTGAGTCAGTTGGAGAAAGCGGAGGAGGAAACCTGCTGCCAGGAGAGCCTGACATGTTTCGCCGCAACTAGCGGCCTTTTCAAAGGCAGGCAGCGTGAATGACATCCAGACGCCATTACAGCATCTATAAGTACGTGCATAAGCCGCGCCGCTCCGCCCGCCCAGCGCCCCGCCGCCCCCTCGTCACCGCTACACGCCCACAAAGCAATCACGTGGGCGTGTGGGCGCCAGGCCTTCCGGAGCGCAAAAGCGCTCTATCACCGCACACCCGGAAGCGCCATATCAGCACACGCCAGGAGGCAGAAGGGGGACGGGCGCCCAATAGCGAGGACGGGGAGCAGCGAGGCAAGGGCGGAGCAGAGCGGGGCCGCCCACAACATCAAAATATAAACATACATTTATAGCAAAACCCGTGAACTTATCAATATATATACCCACCCCCATGTCAATAAACAGAGGGAAAAGGTAATTCACAGTTAACCTAAGACGGTGCAGAGGCCCATGCCCGTAGACAAAGACCATAAAGAGGTCCCATCCGCGGACAGAGGTCGCCACACTGCCCACCTAAGGTGTATTGCATAATACAAAAATATATGAAAATAAAAATACTAAAAGAAAGAAAGAAAGTGAGGGGGAGGATCCAACTCTCGTAAATATATAATAACTGGGGGAGTGTGCTCATTGAGCAACATCACCCTCAAGATACCAAGAGGCCAGTATTAAGCTGCAGTTCCAGAAAAAATCGGAGGGGGACGGACTGAAAAGAGAGCACAGCAGGCAGGGGACCAGGGGGTCACAAACAGGGAACCCCTTGATGTAAACCAAGAGTGTCAACACTGAAGAGGGGGAAAGAGGGAAAAAGAGAAAAGAAGAAAGAAGAAAAAAGAAAAGGGGAGAGAAGGGGAGAAAGATGAAAGAAAATGGAGGAGGAAAAGAGGAAAGGAACAGGGAGGTGGCAGGGAAGAGGGAAGATAGGGGGGGAAAGGGGGGAAGAGGGGGGGGAAGGGGGAAGGAAACGGTGGGAGGGAATGGAGAGTGGAAAGCAGAGAGGGGAGAAGAGAAGAAAGAAAGGGAAACGAGCATGGAATGGGAAATTATATAATTTTAACGCTATTTTGGCAGGAACACCCTGTAGTTGATACTATCATTCAAACCCTTTGGTTCGGTGGCATTCAGATTAAAGATCCATCGAGACTCTAACTGTAAAAGTGCTCTATCGATATCCCCCCCCTCCCCCCCCCCCCCGGGGGTGTACATGAATTCTATCTAACCCTATAAATTTAACAAAACTTGAATCCCCTTTATGTTCCAAGTGTACATGTCTGGAGATGGGGGATTTAAAATTGCAGTTTGTAATGTCACCCACATGGTTTTTAATCCTTTCTCTGAAGGCTCTTTTAGTTTTACCAACATAGAAACATCCGCATCTGCAGTATAGCAAATATACAACACCAATGGTGTTGCAATTTACAAAGTGTTGTAATTTCCAATTACGACCATTGGGTAACACGACAGACTTACCAATTTGAAGATAACGGCAGAAACTGCAACCCCCACAGCTATATGTACCTGTGACTGTGCAATGTCTTTGGGGGCCTTTTGAACCCCAAAAATGACTCAATGTTACAATATTGCGCAGTGTTTTGCTGCGTTTATAGGTTACCTGTGGGACGGGGGGTATAAATTCTTTCACAGACTTATCGTTAGTCAACACGTGCCAATGTCGACGGAAGATCCCCTCAACTTCCTTATTTTGATCATTAAAACGGGTAATTAATCTTGTCACATTGTTGTTCGAGGTGCCTTCAGTCTTCTTAGACAGAAGTGTCATCCGATCAGTTGCTTTTGCCCGTTTGTAGGCCTTTTTCAGCCAACGGTCCTTATAACCCCGTTCTCTGAACCAGGAGCGCAATAGTTTAGCTTCCTTCTCGAAAGTGATCTCATCACTACAATTTCGACGTGCCCTTAAATATTGACCCGTGGGAATTCCCCGAATCGTATGGATCGGGTGTGCACTCTTGGCATGAAGATAGGCGCTAGACGCCGTAGGTTTACGGTATAGGTTAGTTGAAAGGAATCCATCCGTATCGACATTGACCATGAGATCGAGGAAAGAAATAGACTGGTCACTACACTCCATCGTGAATTTAAGATTCCAGTCATTCCAATTGAGTGTAGTAACAAATTCATCTAATAAGTCCCTATCCCCTGTCCAGAATATCAACACGTCGTCAATGTACCTGTGCCATGCCACAATATGGCACAGGTACACAACGAGAGAATCGTTTCCAAAGATGAAGCGTTCCCACTCCCCCAGGTACAGGTTAGCCAGCGAGGGGGCACAGGTTGTCCTCATCGCGGTTCCCTGCACCTGGAGGTAGTGGACTCCATCAAACATGAACACATTATTCCGCAGAATAAAAG
Organism: Hyperolius riggenbachi; assembly: GCF_040937935.1. NCBI lineage: Eukaryota > Metazoa > Chordata > Amphibia > Anura > Hyperoliidae > Hyperolius > Hyperolius riggenbachi. The sequence goes on from NC_090655.1 coordinate 172,477,919, forward strand.
TCAATAGATCCAAGACAAACCAATTGTGGGCCACCTCCCCCATCTCCGAGAGGAACCTACCCACGGCCTCCACCCCCCTATCCTGTGGAATACTGGAATAGAGGGCCTCCACATCCAGGGCCACCAACAAAGAACCAGCGGGCAGTTGTGCCCTATCAATTATTTCCAAAAGGTGCAAAGTGTCCCGAACATATGACGGCAAACGATGCACGTGCGGCTGTAGGTGTTTATCCACTTAAATGCTTATCTGTTCAGTTAATGACCCATTGCCCGAGACAATGGGTCGTCCTGGCGGTCTCAACGAGTGACACAGACAAAAAGCACTGGAGCAGTCTCTCAGTACAATCAGTCAGTAAGTCGCAAGCAGGACGAGTGAGGCAAGATGGCGCCCGCTATTTATAGAGGGGGGCTTGGCCAGGCTCCCCCTCTGTGATTGGCTGCAGTCAGAGGGCTGGGAGCCCTCTGATTCGCTTGTGAGGACTCGAGGTGACGTCTGACGTGACGCTATCCGAGCTGGTGACGCTATCCGAGCTCGGATAGCTAGGATATCTCCGGATAGCTGCTTGCTATCCGAGTGCGCTTGGATAGCACAGCCCGGATAGCTAATACTATTCGAGCTCGGTATTCGAGCTCGAATAGTGAAAAAAGAGCTAGGATATCCGAGTATCTCGGATATCCTAGCTCAGATGAGCACCACTGCCTAATGTGATGCTTATTTCATGCTGCACACACGTAAGCAGGCAGTGTCTGCTGAGCCTGAGCTGGAATGTCAGGCATGCCTCACAGCCCCGGCAGCACGATTATCTCCCCTTCTAGATCTCTGCTTACAGGCTGCTATCTGAAGCTACTGCACAGGATACAAGGGTGAGAAGTGGGCACAGTGGGGGATGCTAACTTCTCTTGTGTAGCCTGGGTAGTTTATAAATAATAGAATAAATCATAACATGGAACATGTAGGGTAGTGTGTATTTGCACTGTACATTCATGCTTGCTCTGCAGCATAACTGGGCAGCATAAGTGAATTTATGCACTATTTAAGTATGTATAATACAGTATTGTGATACTTTTACTTGCTCTGTCTCTTTGCCCTCATTGTCATTTTGTCTACCCCCTCCGTTCCTTTCACTCTCTGTGTCCACCCTCTCTGCTCTGTGTCACCCTATGTATGACCCTCTCTCCATCTCTTGTACTCTGATGTAATGATTTTAGTTGGATACTGTGAAAACAAATCACAGACAAAACGCACATACAGGAGGGTCCATGTTATCCGGAATTCAGGCAACTGGAAGTCTCAACTAACCAGCATGCCTGAGGAATAACGGGGACTATAGTTTTGCGGCATTTGGAGGCATTTTAAATACTTACTGAGCCTTCTGTGCTGTCTGACAGTCTCCTGGTACCTCCTCACAGGCTCGTATCTGCTTTCCAGTGTGGTGCACAGAATCTGGCATGTCACGTGACCAGATGCGGGTTATGTGAATCGCCGACTTGCATGCCAGAAAGCTGTTAGGAACCCGCAAGGAGGTACTGGGAGACTGCCAGATATCGCTGGAAGCTCTGTGATTTGCAGAGGAAGGTCTGTGCTTCTCAAACAACCAACAAGTGCGTGTCCGGCATCAGGCAATCCCTGCCAGTGCTGGATACTGGGGAGTTTGCCGTATTGTGCTGCAAAGCGCTTGTGGGAAATAATCTGTGGTTCCCAAAGACACAAATGTGATCCCTCCTTGACTGTCTGTGGAAGAGTTCACAATCTTTTCCCAATCATAGTTACAGTCTTATTTTGGAGCAAGTGAAGTGTGGTCCTGTGTTAGTCAAGGTGCAGAAATGTCCGTCAAATATTAGGTGAGCTAATATGAGTATGTTTTGGGAATGTGGGGAAAAAACATACATAATTACAGCCAGCTACATCCCCACCAGCTCATGTCCTGTGATGCTGCATGCGGCTAATCCTACCCTGTGCTATTACACATGTCCAGGCTACATTTAGACTTAGGAGGAGCGGTTGGTGAAAGTTGGACTTGGGAGGGAAAATGTCCAGAGCTCCGTGAATCTTGTGCTGACTGACAGCATGGCAGGGTGAATGTGTGTGTGTGTGTGTGTGTGTGTATGTGAGAGAGAGATCTGTGATTTAATTTGACCTGCTTGTCCCATTGAGGTTTATTAATTGCTAGCCACAGCAGAGCCAGAGCTTGTAAAGCAATTGGAATTCATGGGTCTTTTTGAATCGATCGATTATTCCTAACATGTCTTATCAGATTGTCTAACGTGAACGGAGAATCATTCAAAAAAATCGAACAGAAATCAAACCGGACATGTTGGTGATAATCGATCTGACAATAAATCTGTCAGAAAATTGCATCATGTGTACCTAACAGAGACAATGAGCTTGCAGGGCAATGTGTAACTGTGCTGTACGTATACTTGGTCTGTTAGCTAGGATACCCACATCTAATGCTGCTATGATTTTATGCCTGCAATGCTATACTGTGCATCGTGCTTTATACAAGCTTTGGCTGCTATATACATATACCACTATGCTTTTAAGACTATAAAATAAGGGACACTGCCCAATAATGTGGTATGCTGTATATTTGGGTTGTTTTTTTGTATTACTAGAGAGGGATCTTTTATCCAACATTTCGCTGGCTAGGCCTACTTAGACTGTTGCTAAGTTCATGTAAATTTGGCTCCATGTGTGACCACACCCACATTCTGGTCCATGGCCACGCCCATTTTCTCCCGCGGCGTGCTGCGCACCGCATGTGTGCCCTTTGGTGCCCCTGATTTTGTGGGATCCTAGCAAAGCCCCTGCATGTACTCCCTGCTTGCCAGCGATCACCAGGTTGACCCAATGTGCCATGTAAGTAATGTACCTGCCCTGACCATGCTTTGCAGACCAGACATCCATGGTCAGATGGACCCTTGACCCAAAGCTGTGTGCCAGAGATGACACCACTTGTCTTTCAACTTCATGATACAGTTTGGGTATCGCCTTCTTAGAGAAATACTTGCGGCCTGGTATGTTCCATTGCGATGTCCCAATCGCCACAAATTTTCGGAAGGCCTCAGAGTCCACCAGCTGGTATGGTAACAGCTGGCGAGCTAATAGTTCCGCCAAGCCAGCTGTCAGACGCCGGGCAAGGGGGGGGACTGGTAGAAATTGGCTTCTTCTGCTCAAAGATTTACTTCACGGACACCTGGCTGCTGCTGTGAGCAGAGGAGCAGGAACCGCTCAAGGTGAGAGGTGGCGTGGAGGAGGGTGGCTGTGAAGGTGCAAGGGAGAAAGCGGCTGAAGATAATGCACCTGAAGGAGGAAGAGGAGAAGGAGGATGGCTTTGCTTTAGTGTGCTCCTTTTCCTCAGGTGGTCTTCCCATTGCAGTGTGTGCTTTTTCGTCATGTGCCTTCGCTGAGCCCTGGAACAATGGCACTTTGGTGGTGGCGTCAACAGCTGGCGTTGAAGGGCATGTTGGCTGGCTGTTCATAGGTGGCGATACATGCTGACGGACACTGCCACGAGTTGTTTCTGACAATGAGTTCCCCCTGCTTCTTTCAGCAACTTGTGTCCTCCTACTCCTCTCCGACTCCCCCTCTGAACTGTCCCCCTGGTCATCATGTCTATTAGGATCCCACGTGACATCCATGCCAGTATCATCATCATTGTCATCATCATAATCATCCTCCACAGCTTCATTTGTATCAGACACCTCATAAACTGCACCAACGGCAGGTACTTCATCCTCCTCCTCACACCTTACGTCCATAGTGCCGCCTAACTCAGACATATGAGGAGGTGTAACTTGCTTAGCGCCTTTATTTTGTTGTAACAATAATGGCTGTGAATCAATTCCCCACCAAATAACGCCTGCGAAGTGTCGAATAGAGTGGATATAGTGCTTGTAGTAGCGCTGGTGGCTGCGGAAGATATGCAGTGACTGCTGGTATAACAATGTGCATCTGTCACACAGGTGGAGTAAAAGGTATGCAGTGACTGCTGGTATATAATACAATGTGCAGTCACAGGTGCAGTTAACAGGTATGCATGGACTGGAAGAACAATGTGTATAACAATGGTATAACTGGTATAACAATGTGCAGTCGCACAGACAGGTGCAGTAAAAGGTATGCAGTGACTTCTGGTAGAACAATGTGCAGCTGTCACACAGGTGCAGTAAAAGGCATGCGGTGACTGCTGGTATATAATACAATGTGCAGTCACAGGTGCAGTTAACAGGTATGCATGGACTGGAATAACAATGTGTATAACAATGGTATAACTGGTATAACAATGTGCAGTCGCACAGACAGATGCAGTAAAAGGTATGCAGTGACTTCTGGTAGAACAATGTGCAGCTGTCACACAGGTGCAGTAAAAGGTATGCAGTGACTGCTGGTAGAACAATGTGCAGTCACACAGACAGGTGCAGTAAAAGGTATGCAGTGACTGCTGGTAGAACAATGTGTAACTGACTTCTGATATATAATACAATGTGCGGTCACTCACAGGTGTAGTTACAGGTATGCACGGACTGGTATTACACAATACAATGTGCAGCTATCACACACACACAGGTCCAGTGCCAGTGAAAGGTATACACTGAATGTGCTAGGCCTAGCACAGTATAGTAATTAGCAAGGGCCAGCTGCAACACACAGGGCTGTATAATGCAGTGGCAGTGGGTAACAGTAAATTCGGGCGCCTGAGGCAAGTGGACAAATCGGGCGCCGCCATTCACTCCCATAATAAATATCGTTTAATGGGCGCCCGACAGGAAAAAAGGGCGCCGGAGAAAAATAACGTTTCATAAGCGGCGCCCGGAGACTTTTACTGTTTTATAACTGCTTCTCATGATTACACATTATTTTATGATTTATAATTTTTTAAACATTATTTTTAAACGAAAAACAGTACAATCTTTTTTAAAACATTATTTTTAAACGAAAAACAGCACAATATTTTTTTCACACGTTATTAATGCTTATCACAGGGGGGTCTTAGGTTTAGGCACCAACAGGGGGGTCTTAGGTTTAGGCACCAACAGGGGGGTCTTAGGTTTAGGCACCAACAGGGGGGTCTTAGGTTTAGGCACCACCAGGCGGGTCTTAGGTTTAGGCACCAACAGGGGGGTCTTAGGTTTAGGCACCAACAGGGGGTCTTAGGTTTAGGCACCATCAGGGGAGTCTTAGGTTTAGGCACCACCAGGGGGGTCTTAGGTTTAGGCACCAACAGGGGGGTCTTAGGTTTAGGCACCACCAGGGGAGTCTTAGGTTTAGGCACCATCAGGGGAGTCTTAGGTTTAGGCACCACCAGGGGGGTCTTAGGTTTAGGCACCAACACGGGGGTCTAGGGGTTAGGGGTAGGTACAGGGAGGGTTACTTACTATTTTTTTTTAAACGTTATTATACGTTTCACTTTTTAAACGGAAGATTAACGTTTTCACAATTGCCAATTTCATGCACATTATTTAATGATTTATAACTTTATAAAACATTATTTTTAAACAAAATATAGTACATTATATTTTTAAACGTTATCCATGTTTATCGTTTAAAACCCCGCGCCCTTTTTTCCCAGCGCCCCTTTTTAAGGTACGCGTGGCAGTGGCACACACAAAAAAAGAAAAAAAAAAAACCTCACAAGAACATTAGCTCTGAAAAGAGCTCTTTTTGTGGATCTTTTCAACAACAAATAGCTAGGAGCAAGCTAGAAGAGCATAACTAAGCTTTCCCTATCTCTGCAGCACGTTCCTATCCCTTCTATCATTACAGCAGCACACAGAGCGAGAGAACATGGCAGATGCTGCTGCTTTTATACAGGGGGGGGGGGGGGGGCTCCAGGAGGGAGTGCAGCCTGATTGGCTACCATGTGTCTGCTGACTGTGATTTAGAGGGTCAATGTTTAGGTATCCAGGCATAGGTGCCCCTGTATAGGTAGCTGGCTATAGGTCCCCCCCAGTATAGGTAGCAAGGCATAGGTGCCCCAGTATAATTGTCCCCAGTATAGGTTAGCCAGGTAGGTGCCTCCATTATAGGTAGCCAGTATAGTTGCTCCCAGTATAGGTCAGATAGGCAGGTGCCCCCGGTATAGGTTAGATAAGTAGGTGCTCCCAGTACAGGTTAGCTGGGTGGGTGCCTCTAATATAGGTAGCCAGAATAGTTGTCCCCAGCATAGGTTAGATAGGTAGGTGCCCCAGTATAGGTTAGTTAGGTAGGTGCCTCCAATATAGGCAGCCAGTATATTGACCACCAATATAGGGTAGCTAGGTAGGCACCCCCAGTATAGGTTAGCTAGGTACGTGCCCCCAGTATAGGTTAGATAGATAGGCGCCCCCAGTATAGGCTATATAGGTAGGAGTAGTGTTGCTCAAATACCTCTTTTTGATATCCGGGTTGATCCGGATCCAGATAGTAAACTATCTGGATAAATCTGGATATCTGAATTCGAACCGATCTACAATCCGAATAGATCCGGATATATGAACCCATTATCCGGGTAAATCTGGGTATCTGGAATGAAAACCGGAAGTGGCCTTTAAATTGCTTCCAAAACGTCTTTTATAGTAAATGATGCATAAAGCATCATGTTTTTTTTTTTTTTTTTTTTTAAACAGTAATTGTTTATGTGGGGAATTATAATACAAAAACAAAAAAAATTTACATCAGGAGGTTAAAGACAGCGGTCGTGCAGCCCACATTGTGTCCAAAGTCCAACACACAACTGGGACATCACAGTTTTCAGCCCAAACATCTCCACAAAAATTACACAGCAATTGTGTTTTGGGCATAATAGGTAGCAGCAGCAGTGGCCTGTGGCACCCTGGCGGTGGGAGCAGGGAGGACTGGCCCAGGGGGACGGGGGGCAATTGCCCCCCGGGCCACCCAAATCTTAAGTAATTAGGGCCGGCCTCTGCTATACGCAGCGGCCGCAGACATACCACAGGTGACAGGTTTGCAGTGGGGATCGCAACCTCGCGCGATATTTCCCGGCAAGTTGAAGTATCCAATCAAAGAAGGGGCTGAGGTGGCCGGCCGTGGTGTGCCCTTGCCCCTTGTGCGTGGCTGCGCCTGCGGTGGATGTGAGCGGCACAAGGACACAAATAGCTTAGGTCCTCTCCGGCCTGGTGGGTTGACCCTGCTTGACTCCGCCCCCCGCCTGGAGGCATTGCCGCCCGCAACGTGCTGCTGTTCCTGCTGTGTCATCGGAGTGAGCTGTCTCACTCTTCAGCTTTCTGTGCTGGGGGAGGCTGGGGGCCTGGAGCTGTGGCTACGAGTGGCTGGCTGGAGGAGTCGGACACAGTCCTCCCCGTGCTGCTGTGCCTGAGGTGTCGTCGAAGTGAGCTGTCTCACTCTTCAGCTTTCTGTGCTGGGGGGGCTGGGGGCCTGGAGCTGCAGCTACGAGTGGCTGGCTGGCTGGAGGAGTCAGACACTCTGGGGACTGGGAGTCGGAGATGCCACCTATAGCTGCTTGCTGCTGTGGAGGAGGAGGTGTTGGACTGAGGAGACAGGAGGATAGAGGAGGTCGGGTCCAGGTTGCCAGAGGAGAAGGTGGTTTTTATAAATTTTGTTTCTGTACTTCTTCTCCCTTCTTGTCACTGAGTTACTCACACTTTGCTGCCTGCCTGCTACTGCTGTCAAATTCAATTCTCTGCCCAGGCCAGTGCCCTCTGAGTTTTTTTTTTGTGTGATAATCATCCCCATTCTGACCCTGGCCTGAGGGGGAACGTTTTTTCTTCTTGTGGTGTGATTGGCGGCAGGGGAGGGGGGAGGCAGGCAGTTAGGCACTATCAAACACGTAGTTGGAGGGGGGGGGGGGGAGTAGGTGTCAGACAAGTAGTTTGTATGGTGGGTGGGCAGGAGTGGGGTTAGGCATCACCAGGTAGGTGTGTGTGTGTGTGTGTGGGGGGGGGGGTTGTTTAAAGGAGTTATCAGGCATTTTTAATGAAGTAAGTGCTACTTACCCGGGGCTTCCTCCAGCCCCACGCTCCCAGCATGTCCCTCGCCGCAGCTCTGCAGTCAGCCATTTGCTGCCGCTGCCTCCCAGTCCCTGGCGATGGCACCAGTCCGACCTGGATGTCGGCCTGTACTGCGCCTGTGTGAGCAGCACTGTCAATCACCGCCACGTGGACCGGAGTGTACTGCGCAGGCGCAGTAGTTCTGCGTTTGCACAGTACGCTCTGGTCCATGTGGCGGTGATTGATGGCACCGCTCGCACAGGCGCAGTCGGCCTGATGTCATTGCCGGGGGCTGGGAGGCAGCGGCAGCGAACAGCTGACTGCAGAGCTGCGGCAAGGGACATGCTGGGAGCTTGGGGCTGGATGAGCCCTGGGTAAGTAGCACTTATTTTCATAAAAAAATAAAAAGCCTTTTACTCCTTTACGGTTAGGCATCAGACACAGACAGGTAGATTGTGCAGAGAAATGGGGTTAGGCATCAGGTACATAGTGTGTGTGTGGCTGGGGCTGTTAGTCATCACAATTTGAAGATTTGCACACAAGAAAGATATGGCTTTGGGCTGGGGATGCCGTGAAACGGGCCTCTAGTTTGTGTTGTCCCCCCAGGCCAAAAGGTCCCAGTCCTCCCCTGGCAGCACAGGCAGCAGGAGCAGGGCAATGCAGCAGGTGTAACGTGTGCCAGGAGCAAGCCGGAGATTGTACCATGGCACATTGCGTTGGTACCATGGCTGTAAAAAAATTGTGAACCAGGCCAGAGGCGTCACTAGGGTTGGCGTCACCCGGTGCGGAAACTCATGGTGTCACCCCCTCCTACCCCATGAACCTCTAAACCTCACCAGGTAGTAACGTTGCTTGTTAAAGGGGGGTGTTAAAATGATCACCATGTGGCCCTGTTAGCCTCTGAACTCTGTTATAAGCTCAACAAGGAGCAGCCAGAAGGGAGTAGAGCAGGAGAGAGACGTCTATCGGACAGTAGCCTGGTCAGTATTTACATAGCCTTCTCCACTCTCCCTTAGCCTGGAGCTTGATGTCACCCCCTCTGCTGGTGACACCTGGTGCGGTCCGCACCTACCGCACCCCCCTAGTGACGCTACTGAACCAGGCTTAGTTAGTAATAGTTAACAATCAGGAGCTTGTGGTGGTAAGGCAGGCATAGTGATTCCCAGCCACTTCATGTCCCACTATTGCCAACAACTGGGAAAGACACGCCCAACAGGGTCTAGCGGCGTTTTTTCCTAGCACGGGAAGCAAAGGAGGGAGCAGAGGAGGCCACTGAGGACTGGCTGTTCAGGCCTCAGTGCCGGCAGGAGTGACAGAGGGGATTCTAGTGCTGCTCCGAGTCTGACCACTGCAGCGCCAGCTTCCTTCAGCCTCTTGAACTCCTCATGCTCAACAAAATGTTTTTTGTTTAGCTGCGTAATGAAACTGGAGGTGCTATACTTGGAGGGGTCAAAACTTCTGCTCAGCTTTAGTTTGCACACATTGCATGTGGCAAACTTGCTGTCCACTGAGGGCAGAGTGAAGAACTGCCAGATTAGGGATGTGAAGATTCCCCTGCAGCCTAAATGGGATGCTGCTGCTTTTCTCCCTGTGGCGGTTGGGGGTTGAGTGGTGCGGCTGGTGGTAGTGGCAGAAGATGAAGCAGCAGGCTGTGGATCCCGCATTCCATGCCCACTGCTGCTCCTGCCACTGTCTGCAATGCTGACCCTCCGTGCCAAACCCACCGATGCATCCTCCTCCTCAGAGTCAGAGCTGACATCCAAATCCTGTGGATGGTAGTCACGGTCCTTCATCTAATCATCAACATCATACTCCCCCTCCTCAAACAACTGCTGCTGGAATGATGACCCCCAAACTCCTCTTCTGCTGCCCCATGCAAGGACCTGCCCTCCCCCTAAAAACCACCGTCTGCATCTGTGACTTTTCCACATAGTCCAATGTGCCCAGAATATCCTCCTCAAACTCACTGCTCTGCTTATTGTGATCGTGGTGCCTGGAGTGGAAAGCGCACTCACTGAGGGTAGGCTGCCCGCTGGGGTCGACGTTAGGGTGGCGACTTGCAGAACCCCAAAAAGGAGGACATCACACCCTGAAAAGGAGGACATCGTACTGAGCGTGCCAAAAAGTGGGCGTGGCCAAGCATAAAGTGGGCGTGGTCACAGGTGGGGCCAAACATTCATGACATTAGCAGTGGTGTAAATTGTCTGCCGGGGAAGTTTTAGCTCTGCCGTAGTGTAGCCCCCAAAAATAGATGTAATCTGACAGCATTTCACCAAAAATACGCATAATCTGGTAGAAGTTCCTCCAAAATACAAATAATATGGCAGTGGTTCCCCCAAGATAGACAATGTGGCAGCAGCAGTTCCCCCCAACATACACATAATCTGGAACCAGTTCCCCAAAATATGCAAAACCTTGCAGCGGATCACCCAAAATACACATAACACCCAAAATACATGTAATCTGGCAGCAGTGGTCCGCCAAACATACATAATCTGGCAGCAGTTCCCCAAAATACACAAAATCTGGCAGCAGCCGTGCCCCTAACATACATAATATGGCAGCGTTTCCCCAAAGTACACTTAAAGCCAATGGGTACCGTTTCTAAAAACAAAAAGTCGTATACTCACCTAAGGAGAGGGAAGGCTCGGTCCTAATGAGCCTTCCCTCTCCTCTCCCGGTGCCCTCGGTGCTGCGCTGGTTCCCCCGTTCGCATCCGCCGCCGCAGGGACTTCGGAAGGCTTCGGAAGCACTCATGCTTCCAAAGACGGGCCGCTCCATACTACGTACGCGCGAGCGCGTCATAGAGGGCGCTCGTGCATGCGTAGTATGGAGCGGCCGCGTCATCGGGAGCCCGAGTGCTCCCGAAGGCTTCCGAAAGCTCCCGAAGGCATGCGGAAGTGGCAGTATTTGACCGAACTGGTCGAATACTGCCACGGGGGATCCTGCGCGGGACCGGGCACCGGGAGAGGAGAGGGAAGGCTCATTAGGACCGAGCCATCCCTCTCCTTAGGTGAGTATCCGACTTTTTGTTTTTAGAATCGGTAAACATTCACTTTAATCTGTTAACAGCGGTTCCCCATAAATACAGATAATCTGACAGCAGTTACCCCAAAATAGGTACCCCCAGCATAGGTAGCCAGGTCTATAGGTGTCCCCAGTCATGAGTATAGCTGTCCCCAGAATAGGTAGCCAGGTGTATAATGTCCCCAGAATAGGTAGCCAGGTCTTTGGGTGTCCCCAGAGTAGTTAGCCAGGTCTATAGATGTCTCCGGTACAGATGGCCAGGTTTTTAGGTGTCCCCAGAATAGTTAGGCAGGTCTATTGATGTCCCCAGTATATGTAGCCAGGTCTTTAGGTTCCCCCAGAATAGTTAGCCAAGTGTATAGGTGTCTCCAGTACAGATAGCCAGGTGTATAGTGTGCCCAGTATATATAGCCAGGTCTATAGGTGATAGGTGTCCCCAGTATATTTAGCCAGGTCTATGGGTGTCCCAAGTATATGTAGCCAGGTCTGTAGGTGTCCCCAGAATAGTTAGCCAGGTGTCCTCCGGCAGGAGGGGCGAGCTCAGTGAAGGGAGAGCGGTAGGTACAGCAGTGTGAAAGGGGAGACATCTCCCACCCCCTTTCCTCACCTTTGGGCTCCCCCTTCCTCGCTCTACCCTCTAGAACTAAAGTTTTGGGGTGGCTGGCAGCGGGCGGGACTTACCTTGCCTCCTTCTAAGGCGAAGCAGTAGTGATGTCCGGTTCATGAGTCATTTGAGCCTGTTCTTTTCCTGTTCTTTCCTGTGATCCGACTCATCCACTGAACCAATCGGTTCAGTGGATGAGACAGGAACTGCAGCTGCAGTTCCTGTCTCATCCACTGAACCGATTCGGCTCAGTGGATGAGTCGGATCACAGGAAAGAACAGGCTCAAATGACTCATGAACTGGACGTCACTACGTAGCGCTTGGAGCGAGGCAGAGGTAAGTCCTGCCCGCTGCCAGTCACCCCAAAACTTTAGTTCTAGAGGGTAGAGCGAGGAAGGGGGAGCCTAAAGGTGAGGAAAGGGGGGGGGGATATCCCCCCTTTCCCACTGTGCTCACTGCTCCCTCTTCTCTGTGCCCTCTCCCTCCACACCCAAAAAGGAGAACATCTGGCCGTCCTTCCTTGCCTTGCGCCGGACGGAGGACAAGCAGTCCAAAAACCGGACTGTCCGGCCTAAATCCGGACGGATGGCCACCCTAGTCGACGTGATGCCCGAGTCCCCAGGAACTGCTAGGTGGCTACTGCTGCTCCTGTGAACAGGAATGCTGGTGGGGGTGAAGGTCTCTGTTGTAGAGCTGGGGGTGGCCTGCTCATCCACCATCAGCTGGAAAATGGTTGCTACATGCTGCTGCGCCTCTGCAGCGCGACTCCCCCTAACAGCTGGACGGCCAGTGGCTAGGGGCAGAATGGACACTGATGCGGCAGAACTGCTGACGATGGCGGCAATGCTGCTCCCTCTCCTCTTAGCCTTGCTGCCCCTCTCCCTGGCTGCCAGTTCCAGCAGACATAGTACAAGTTATATGTGATGATGTCACCAGATGATGTGGGGTACTTGTACTTCATTAAAATCGGGGTACTCTACTTGGACTTTAAAGAAAATCAGTGGTGGATAGTAGCACAGTAATATAACTTCACCTAACGGAGTGACAGACAGCACAGTACAAGACAGTGCACACTAACTGTCTATCTGTCACACTGACTCAGCACAGCAGCACTGCAGTAATCTGTAGTAATTAATAATAAAACTAACACAGTACTACTCTTGAACAACTAACTAGTAGTACTAACTAACTACACAATAACACAGTAATCCCTAACCTATACTGTAGCTAAAGGCCCATACACACGTCGGATTTTAGCGAACGACCCGTCGTTTGAACGTTCCGTCGTTCGGACGTTTTCGCGTCAAATCCGACGTGTGTACAGACTATCGTTCGGGTGATAAGACTGGTTACCAACGATCCGCCGGGCGGATCGCTGGTAACCAGTCTTATCACCCGAACGATAGTCTGTACACACGTTGGATTTGACACGAAAACGTCCGAACGACGGAACGTTCAAACGACGGGTCGTTCGCTAAAATCCGACGTGTGTATGGGCCTTAAGGCTAATAGCAGGCCAGCAGCAGGCCTGGCCTGCGCACACACAGGACCTAGCTAGCAGCTGCTGCAGCACAGAGACTGACTGTCACTGACTGAAATCACAAAATTACACAAGCTAGCTAACTAAAAAAACAATAAAATAGTGGTATAGTACAGGTGTTTATGTGCAAAAATGCCTACCTATCTAATCTGGAAGGAGGAATTGCAAATTCCTCCTAAATCTGTAGGGGTAGGCATTTCTTGTACAGATTTCACTTTTTTTCTGGATCTACTTTGAGGTTAGTAGATGTCCAATGTATGGAACTTCAGTCATTTTCATTCCGAATTTTTCCAAATATAGCTTAATTTGCTTCTCTCTACATCTGTTCAAGGATTGTATCATCTGCTCATGATATTTTATTGCTGATTCCTAATCATCGCCTTCCCCTACCAGGGGTGCTTGGATACCCATTTTTAAAATCTGAAATGATTCAGATTCAGATACCCAGATATCCAGATCCGAATTGGATATCCGAATCCGAATGTTCTGATATCTTGTACATGCGGATATCCGAACGCATTATCCGGGATATCCGGTCAGATTCAGATATCCGGATAGAAAACCGGAAGTGGCCTTTACATTGCTTCTAAAGCGGTTTTTAGGGTAAATGAGGCATGTAGCATCATGTTTTTTTAAAGAGAAACACTAATCGATTATGGGGACTTCAAATACAAAAAAAAAATGGCTGTAAATTAACATCAGGACTAGGTTCCAGACAGTGGTCGCGCAGCCCACATTGTGTCCAAAGCCTAACCGCACAACTAGAGCATCACAGTTTTCAGCTCAGACATTTAAAAAAAAATTAAAGCTATTGAAGTGGCGTAATAGCTGGTGGCAGTGGCAGGTTATTGTAGTGGCGTAATAGCTGGTGGCAGTGGCAGACTGGCAGTGGCAGCAGAAGATATAGTTCTGTGTGGACCCTGGTGGTGGTGGGTACCACAGACAGCAGCAGCAGGAGGAGTAGGTAGATGCAGGTATTGTAGTGGCGTAATAGCTGGTAGTGGCAGCAGAAGATATAGTTCTGTGTGGACCCTGGTGGTGGTGGGTACCACAAACAGGAGCAGCAGGAGGAGAAGTTAGATGCACCCTGGCGGTGGGAGCAGCACAGGCAGCAGGAGACAGGAGGAGGAGGAGAAGGAGTATAACGTGGGGAAGGCAGCATAGGTATTCCACCATGGCACCTAGTGTTGGTACCATGGCACAGTTAAAACATTACAAAGGAGAGGTTCCAGGAAGCGGTCGTACTGCCGTAGTTGGGGCCTCCCCACAACTCGGACAGCACCGTTATCAGCCCAGACACCTCCAAAAAAATTACACAGCAATTGTGTTTAAAATTTTGATACACCATGGCACCTAGTGTGTTGGTACCACGGTTGTAAGAAAAATTTGAACCAGGCTTATTAGTCAAGATGGAGCCAAGAGGTTGTAGTGGTAAAGGGTGGTAAGGCAGACATAGTGATTTCCAGCCACTTCATGTCCCCCTCTTGCCAACAACGGGGCCAAGAATTCACCAACCACCCAAGCCTGGTTTATTTTGAGAAACATCAGTCTGTCTACAGACTGGGTGGACAGACAAGAGCGCTTCTCGGTGACCACGCCACCGGCTGCACTGAAGCACCTCTCGGACAGCACGCTGGAAGGGGGGCAAGCAAGGACTTCCAGGGCGTACTGCACCAGCTTGTTCCAAATATCCAGGTGCTTGACCCAGTAATCCAAGGGGTCCACAGGGGTTACATAGTTACATAGTTATTTTGGTTGAAAAAAGACATACGTTCATCGAGTTCAACCAGTATAAAGTACAACACCAGCCTGCTCCCTCATATATCCCTGTGTTGCTGTCAAGCCCACTGTAGGACCCCATGTAGTCTGCCACCATCCGGGTCAGGCACAGGTGCTAGCCAGATGCTGCTGCAGGCACCTCCTCTGTCGGCAGCTGTACCGACGTGGCGTAGAGCGCCTTTGTGAGAGACAGCAGGTTTGTTGGGCGGCTGCTGCTGATGGACGCAGGCACCTGCTGCTGTGCTGCCTTGACTGTGACAGCATGGGGGGGGTGTCAGGGGGAAGGCTTCCTCTAAGTGCTGAACCAGGGACCGCTGCAAGTCCATCATTCTGCACACAGGGTCTCCTTCTGCAGGCAGGAACTGATGCAGCTTCCCCTTCAGCCATGGGTTCAGCATCAGGGTGATCCAGATGTCCTCCTGAGCACGCATCTGCTTCACCCTTGGGTCACTGCGCAGGCACTGCAGCATGTGCGCTGCCATGGGGAAGAGGGCTGCCATTTCTGCTGACACATAATCATCACCTCCAGAGCCAACAGTACTGTCCTCCTCCTCTGATTCCTGAGCCTCCTCCTGCTCTCTCCACCCCCGCACCACTGCAGCTGCACTTGGCTGTGCCTCCTTATCCTCAAGCTCAGGGACCTCCAACTCCTCCAACTCCAAGTCCTCCACCTCCTCCTACTGCACAGAGGTAGACTGTGCAGGTGGCTGCTGCTCATGCTGGATCAAGGCTGTCTCTCCCACTTCCAGCATAGCATAGAGGGCCTTGTCCAGCATGCACACCATGGTCAACCACTCACACAGCGACGCACGGTCCTGGCTGACCATGTTGGTGGCCTCCAGGAAGGGTGCCAGCCCCAAGCACACCAGCTGCATTTTTCCCCACTCTGCACTGAGGATGATGTCCGAGAGGTGGGTGGTGCCGGTCCCGAACACGGTGGTGTCGGTGGTGGCTTTGGCCAGGGACAGCCTGCCTCTGTTCAACCAGATGTTCCAACATGGCCAGGGTGGAATTCCAGCGTGTTGCACTGTCTATGATGAGACGGTGCCGTGGCAGGTTCAGCTCCTTCTGAACGCCTTCCAAGGACCCTGAGGCACCACCCGAGCGGCGGAAACGATCCAACGTTTTCCTAGCCACTTTCGAAAGTGTGTCCATCCCCTGGTAGGTGCTCAGAAATTTCTGCATCACCAGGTTCAGGACGTGGGACAGACTGGGGATGTGGGTGAGGTCTCCCCGGTGGAGGTTGGCTCCGTTGTCGGACACCACCTCTCTGAATTTCAGGCCTCTTTGGGGTCAGCCAACTCCTCTCCTGCTCTTGGAGTTTGACCAGGACGTGGTCTGCCATCAGTCTGTGCTTCCCCAGGGTTACCATCTCCAGCAGCGCTTGGCAGTGGCAGGCCTTCACACTGCTGCTGAGGCTGGGGGTTTTTGGCGGCGAGTTTGCCAGAGGGTGGAACCAGATCAGAGGAACCTGCTGCACTTCCCCTGACCCTGCTTCGGGGTGGCACCACCCACTGGATTGCTGCTGTGCCCGATGCTGCTGTCCCTTCCTCACCCCCTTCCACCATACTGACCCAGTGCACGGTGAATGAAAGGTACCGGCCTGTCCCGAACCGACTTGACCATGAGTCCATGGTCACATGGACCCTCTCACCCACCACATGGTCTAGGCCACATTGCACATTGGCCATCATGAAGCAGTGCTGGGATGGCCGTGCGTGCAAAATAGTGCCGGCTCGGAATTGGCTAATCCGGCGCTGCGCACTGCAGGAGAGCACGCATGTTGCTCCCCTCCTGCACAAATGAGTATGGGAGGAGCTGGGAGGACATGGCTCGTGCAAGCAGGCCGTTCAGCTGGCGGATGCGACGGCTGCCGGGAAGCTGAGCCCTGACCACGAAGGACTCACTCAAAAGGGTCTGGTGTCTTTTTTGCTTGCACAGGAAGAGGAGGCGGGAGCAGAGGAGACCACTGAGGACTGGCCTCAGTGTCAGCAGGAGTGGCAAAGGTGGTTCTGGTGGTGCTTTTGGTTGGAACACTGTTGTTATAATTTAAGTAGGCCTCAGTTATTTGGACTGAGTTAGTCAAAAAGGCTTGGGCAGCAGACCTGCCCTTTAAGGGGATTTTCTCTTAGAGAGAAAATCTGCAGTTCTGTCAGCAGAACCAGAACATACCAAGAAGCTGTTCTATGGACAAGGCCACAGGTCTCCCTGACCTGTGCATGTACACCACTAGAACAGTAAACATCAGCCATATTTACTAAACAACCAAATTCCTTGTAAGTGGGGCAGAAGCCTCATTGAATATTAACTGAGTAGGTGGGTATTATGACCCCACGAGGGGGCTCCACCAATAGTCTGATCTAGGGGATGGTGAAGATGATGTCATATTTAACTCTTTCCTATCCGCTATTAAAGATGCGGGACGGGCGGACAGAGGGCATCCTCTCTCTGATTCCTGCTATGCTTCAATACTGACTGGGACCTCTAAGTATGTTCATTCCTTTCTGTAATCTGATATGATGTATGCTGTACATAGGTAGTCTAGTGTAACATAGAGTAGATATAAGAAGACCTGACTAACTTCAGCAGGGAGTTAGGCAAGAGCTGGAACGCCAAGAAACATGAGGATCTGCTTTGCTTGCTAGGATATGATGAACTGTCTCTGTATACATGTTTCCTGAATAAACTCCTTAAATATTGAAGAAGCCTGAGGAAAGTCTATCTCCTGCTTGCTGTGTGAGGAGTTGTGTTTGCAAACTCTTACTAATGAGTTTGTTGGTGCCTGAGCAAAAAGTGTTTATTACAACTGTCAGCACCAGCTTCCTTCAGCCTCTTGAACTCCTCATGCTCAACATCATGTTTTTTGGCCAGATGGTTGATGAAGCTGGAGGTGCCGTAGTTGGAGGGGTTACAACCTCTGCTCAGCTTCATCTGGCACACATTGCAAGTGACAAACTGGCTGTCCACTGAGAGCAGATCCAAAAACTTCCAGATTGGGGATTGGAATTTTCCCTTATGCCCTGAATGGGCTGCTGCTGCTGTTTTTCTCTCTGCGGTGGTTAAGGCCTGGGGTTGAGTGGTGCTGCTGGTGGTAGCGGCAGAAGCAGCAAGCTGTGGGTCCCGCATTCCACACCCACTGCTGCTCCTGCCAGTGTTAGCGATGCTGATCCTCCGTGCCAGACCTACCGCCGCATACTCCTCCTCATACTCAGAGCTAACATCCCCCTCCTGTGGATGGTAGTCATGGTCCTTCATCTCGTCATCATTATCAGCATCATACTCCCCCTCCTCAAACAACTGCTGGGATGTTGATGACCCCCCAAACTCCTCTTCTGCTGACACATCAGGCAAGGACCCCCCCCCCCAACAATCACCGTCACCATCTGTGACTCCACCACATACCCCATTGTGCCCAGAATATCCTTCTCAAACTCAGTGGTAACAGCCCTGATTGTGCTCGCAGTGCCTGGACTAAAGAGCACGCCGACTGAGGGTAGGCTGCCTGCTGGGGTCGACATGACCGACGAGTCCCCGTGCACTGCTGGGTGGCTGCTGCTTCTCCTGCGAACAGGAGAGGTGGTGGGGGTGGAGCTCTCTGTTGTAGAGCTGGTGGTGGCCTACTCATCCACCATCAGCTGCATCACAGACTTGGCGTCTATCTCCTCCAATTTGTGCCGCCAACCCTGCTGAAAAATGGCCACACGCTGCTGCGCCTCTGCAGCATGACTTCCCCTAACAGCTGGGTGCCCAGTGCGTCCACGGCCAGTGGCTAGCGGTGGAACGGACACTGATGCGGCAGAACTGCTGATGGTGCCAGCAATGTTCTCTCTCTTCTTGGCCTTACTGCCCTTCCCCCGGCTGCCAGTGTCAGCAGACAGAGTACAAGTTTGTGTGATGATGATGTCACCAGATGGATGTGGGGTACTTGTACTTTGCTGAAATCTGTGAAATTTGGGTTGGACTTTAATGAATCAGCACGGAGTGATAGACAGCAGAGTAGAAGACAATGTGCACACTAACGGTCTATCTGTCACACACACTGACACTCAGCAGCACACAGGGCCGGATTTGTACTTTCCAGCGCCCTAGGCCGGCTGTCACCAACCGCCCCCCCCCCCCCCCCCCATTCTGTCCAACTCTGACTAGTTTGAACGCCCCCCCCCCTCGGTTTTGCCCCGTTCAACAAAGAAGCAGTGCATGCTCTGTCCACTCCATGTAATTTTGCGCTCCTGTCTGCATGCACAGCAGGCGATCATGTTCTGGGCTTGCATACTTCAGAAATGATGCTCATGTATGAGCACTCAGCAGCACTTGTCAAGTACACATACCCATAACACTCCTTTGGCTCCTGTGCACATGCATACAGAAGTGCAAAATCACAAGGAGCCCCAGTGGACAGCGCTGCTTCTTTGTCCTCTGTGCGACTAGCTGCAGTCAGAACCACAAACGGGAAAGAGCAGTGCAATGGAGAGCAGCCCATCCAAAACAGAGAACAGGTAAGTAGAAGGATCCGACACTACACACACTGGCATAGATGTAGTGTAATGCTAGGTACACATGATGCAATTTTCTGACAGATTTACTGTCAGGTCGATTATTTCCATCATGTCCTATCTAATTTCAATTTTTCGATCAATTTGCTGTTCACTTCTATGAAAAAACATTCAGAAAATTGATTGGAAAGCATATCGGACATGTTGGAAATAGTCGATGTGACAGTAAATCTGTCAGAAAATTGCATTGTGTGTACCCAGCATAAGCTCAGGTGTACTTTACACAATGACAATTTAGCACTTAGGACAGATCTTAAAATCAATGTTATGTACGTGGGAGAAACTGGACAAACTCTGCGCAAACGTATGAATGGACACAGGCACACTATTAATGATACCAAATCTGGACTCCCAGTTGCTACACACTTTCGGTCCAACGGACACAGCATGGATGATCTTCGTGTCACTGCCCTGAAGGGCGGCTTCAAAACATCAAATGACCGATTAATATCAGAAACAAAATTTATAAATTGGTTCCAAGCTGTGCAGAAGGGTTTAAATAAGGACAACAACTTTCTATATTGGTATGAGATTGATGATATCTAAACTGTCTCAGCCACTCTAGCTGAACTTGTGAACTAAGAATTTACGATACCTCTGGGTCAATCCTAATACCAGGTCTGTGAGCAATGGATTAAACAAGGATCCTTATCTTACCCCATTTAGATGGTCTGTTTGAATTAAGGCATCTTAATGACGTATTTATGCTTGAAAAAAATATCTGTTTTCCCTTTTGATGTTGCATGTATATAAGCTGTCTGTACCACCAGCTTGCAAACTAACAGGATGTAAACCTGACGAAGGCTGCAAGGCCGAAAGCTTGTTTATTCTTATTCATTTATAGTTAGCCAATAAATGGTATTATCCTGATTTAAAACTTCTTGCTTTTACTGATGGCTAACACGGTACAATACCCTACTGCTACTATCTTAAAATCAGTCAGCAGGAAGTTTTGTAACAGAATAACATTTTTTATTGGCTAACCAAAAGAAAAACAGTGAGAGCCGTTTTCAGACTTTGTTACTGTATACAAGATGTTAGGCACACAGCTATATATACAGTCAGCAGGAGATACATTGATTGTTTTGTAAATGTAAATAAATGTAACAGTTGTCATTCTGTTTCAAAACATCCTGCTTTCACTGATGGTCAACACATCAGTACTTTGCTGGCAAAAAATGCCAGGAAAGAGTTAAACTGTAGCACAAAAGAATGTTGTTGTCATTCTCTAGGAGAAAAAAAGCCATACATTTGACAGATCTGAGGTCTTTAACAGCACTGACCTACTAGTAATAAACTAACATCAGTCAGGGAGGGAGCTGCTAATTCCTGCCAGTGAATGCGTGCTGCATGACAAAAACTAATCGGAACTCAAGAGTTCTGCTACTTGAGACCATATATTTTTCTTCTCACAGCAGATTGTTTGTCCCCTCTCATCATACAGGTAACAGCAGATGCTGACTGCAATAACACACACTTTGCACAAGTAAGAGAGATGCAGGGATCTCTGGAATTCAGGCAGACCAGAGCAAAGCAGGAGAGGTGATTTACTTTGACATGTGACCTCTTATCTCTCCAAGTCCTGCGCCCTGCTGATTTTTATCGCCCTAGGCCTTGGCCTCTGTGACCTTCCCAGAAATCCCGCCCTGGCAGCACAGCAGAATTGCAGTAATCTGTAGTAGTAAGCTAACACAGACAGTACTATTCTAACAACTAACTAGCACTGCAGTACTAAATAACTACACAATAACACAGTAATCCTATTCCCTAACCTATACTGTAGCTAAAACAAAGAACCGAGAGCCCAATATAGTGTAGTATGTACTGGAATTGGTGAGTTAAATGAGAAAGTATAAGTGCTATACTCACAAACCAGGGTTACCACCAAGGTAACCACTGTAGAGGCAGGTGGGGAGAACAAGCCTGTCCCCACTCAGGATTAAAACGTCGCTCTCTGTAGACAGACGGAAAGATAGGGTATATCACCCTTCCACCAAGGGTGGATTCTTGATGAGTAAAAAGAACAGAGGCGCCAGTAGGATAAAATACACTAAAATGTTTAAAAATTTCGGGAAGCGGTGGTGGACCAGCAGATCCCAAAAAACAGACAATGGTACTGTCAATTCAGGTCAAAAATAATTTAATCACATACTCCTAGTACAGGTTGCAACGCGTTTCGCGGGCAAAATCCCACTTCATCAGGCAATAAATCACCGGAGCAAACAACTGAAAAACGACAGAGATACAAAGCGATAATCAGAACAACGTGTGTGGCAATACAGAGATATAAAGCGGAAATCAGAACAACGAGTGTGGCAAAAATCATTGTCTTACAATTGGTATTTATAACATGATCTTAAACCTATGTATATAGTGTGTATGTATGGGTATTGTTAAGGGGTGGTGCTAATGAACTGTTTTTACTTGGGAAAAATGGGAACAGGAAGCCTCTCAGGTGGAAAATCTATATGATTTGAAAGGAGTGGGGGAGGGGAAAAGTCAAGGGAAGGAGGGGTTGAGGTAGAGGTTAACGTAGTGAGGAGTTGGTGTGGGTGTACACGATACAATATCTCTGTGATGACGGGGTATGAAAGGAGGGGGAAGCCCAGGGGTAAGGAGGGCAGAAGAAAAAGTGACGTGTATAGGTGTGTGTGACTACCTGTGTATTGTAGTCCAGTATTAAGTGCAGAGCTATGTAAACATTGCAGTAGGAACAAGCGGGATTGATGCTATTAGTACAATACTAAGTGCAGAGCTATATACATATTGCAGTAAGGACGAACAAGATTGTTAAGAGGTCACTTACCAGCACGGGGTCCAAACGGAGCTTGGCACCTCTGTATTGGTCCGTGGGAAGTGACCTGGTTGATATAGAGATGCCAGCGTGTAGAGCGGTGACGTAGAGGGGGCGGGGCGCTAAGAGGAAGTGGAGATGCGAGGTAGATGCACTTGCCAATCGGGTGTGGGTAGGCGGGGATGACGTCATGTGGAGCTAACGGCGCATAGTAAGCGCATGACAGCGCTGTAAAGGGAGTGCTGATGTGTCAGTGTTTATGCGCATGTGCTGTGAGGGATTGTCACGTTTCCCTCTGAAGCGCTGGCGGCCATATTTGTAGAGGGCAACGGTGTGGTAAAACACATGAAGGTTGTGTATTTGCCTTTATTCTCCGTGACTAAAGTATCAAGTCTCATTGATACTTGTACTGACAATTGTGTGTATCGAGTTTCCACTGTATGAGGGGGGGGGGGGGGGGGGGAGGGGAAAAAAGGGGGGTTATATTATTTGGTTATTGTATCATCTGTTCGATGAAGGAATTTTTGGGGGGAGAGTAATGTCGGCCCCTACTGGTCTAAAAACGGTACTGGTGGTTGAGAGTGTAGTTTCCAAGAATGGAGCCCACCTTGTATATTAGTGCATATAGAGTAAAAGTTGTTTAATATGCAAATGAACTATCTGATCAACTAAAAGTTGTATATGTGTGTAACAACATAAAAACAATAAACATAATAAAACATACAAGTACAATCGGTAATAAGACACATACTGCGGAAATTGTGTGCATAAATAATAACATTCTCTGATTATATTAAAATAAGTAATACATCAGTATGATATCATATTTGCATACATCAATAAAAGTTCTAAATATTGATCCATCCGTCAATTACAGTGGAATACAATTACAGTAAAATACATAAAACTGGAAGTTAAAAGGAGAGGACGAGTAAAAAGAGACTATAATCAATGTGGGATGCATAATTAATAGATTTTCTCCAGCTGCTCATTAAGACCGCCTGGAGTTAAGGATTTGAGTATTTGTATCCAGTACATTTCGCGTGATTTTAAGAGCTCAAAAGGATTTGAACGGTCTTGCGGAATGGTTTCTATCAATGTGATTCGAAAGAGGTCGGGATTGCTGTTGTGATGTGATGTGAAGTGACGTGACACACTGTGAAGAGGGTATTTGTTTAGTATGTTTCTTTTGTGTTGTCCTATTCTGGATCTTGCGGGTTGAGTGGTTCTGCCCACATACTGAAGCGGACAAGGGCATGAAATGATATAAATGATATATTTTGATTCACAGGAGATACAATCTTTGATCTGGTATTCTGTGTTGGTGACCTGGGAATGGAATGTTGTAGTTTGGTGGATGTATTTGCAAGCGGAGCATCTATTGTGGTTGCAAGCGGTGCAACCTATTGATGAATTGGTGAGGCTGCGAATGGGTTGAATGTGTGGTTGGCGTAATTTGCTAGGGGCTAATAGGCCACGAAGGTTAGGAGCACGTCTAAAAGTGACGGATGGTCTGGGGGGTATGATTGAACGAAGGTGGGGATCTTGTCGGAGGATTTCCCACCTTTTGTTTAGGATATTGCGTATAGATAAATGCTGTGAACTATATTTGGTAATAAAACGGGGGGTGCTATCAGTTGGGATGTTAGGAACTGGTGGCGGAGGGTTAGTAATTTTCGCTTTATGTTGTGCGTCTAATAACAATTTTTGGGGGTATTTGCGATCTGAGAATTTTCTTGTAAGGATTTTAGATTGGGTATTGTATGTCTGTTCATCTGTGCAATTATGAAAGATCCTCCTGTATTGGCTGTAAGGGGTATTCTTCGTCCAGGGGCGGTGATGGAAGCTGTGGTAGTGAATGTAATTATTTGCATCTACAGGTTTGAAGAAGGTCTTGGTTTTTATGTGGGTGGAATCTGTGTAAAGAACTAGGTCTTTACTGTAGCTAAGGCTAATGGCACAGGCCTGGCCTGTGTGCACAACAGCACACACAGACACAGACACCTAAATAGCAGAGCTGCTGTAGCACAGAGACTGTCACAGACACTAACTAAAATCAAAATACAAGCTAGCTAACTAAACAATAAAAAAGTGTATAGTACAGGTGTTTATGTGCAAAAACGCTAGGTTTTCTCACAGTAGAAAGCACTTGCTTAGCCAAACAGCACTGGAGATGTCTCTCAGTGAGCAGTCACAAGCAAGGACGATTTTATCATCATGGCCGTTACTTTATATACAGGAGGGGCTGGCTAGAGTTCCCCTCTGATTGGTTGCTAGGGCTTCTGCTGGGAGCCCTCTGATTGGCTCAATGACGTCATGGACGTTATTTCCTTGGTTACGCTATCCGGATTAGGATATCTGACCCGGATATCCGAATTACTATCCGCTGTGTGGCTAGGGTGTTTGGCGGCGGGTGTGCTGGAGGATGGAACCGGATCAGAAGAACCTGTTGCACTTCCTCTGACCCTGCTGCGGGGTGGCACCACCCACTGGATTGCTGCTGTGCCTGATGCTGCTGCCCTTTCCTCACCCCCTTCCACCAAACTGACCCAGTGTGCGGTGAAGGACAGATAGAGGCCTGTCCAGAACTGGCTGCTCCATGAATCCATTGTCACATGGAGCCACTCACCAACCGCATGATCTAGGCCACGTTCTACGTTGGCCTTTACGTACTGGTGCAGTGCTGGGATGGCCGTGCGTGCGAAGTAGTGCCAGCTGGGGATTGGCCAATCTGGCACTGCACACTGCAGGAGCACATAAATCTGGCTCCCCTCCTGCACGAACGAGTACAGAGCTGGGAGGACATGGCCTGTGCAAGCAAGTAGAGTGACCAGACGTCTCGGATTTCCCGGGACGCGTCCCGGATTCGGGGTTTGCTGTCCCAGGCTTAATGAGGTCCCAGGAAACGTCCCGCTTTCAACAGCGAGATGTCCCGGCCTCGGGACTCTGGTCACTCTCTCCTCATGAACTGGCAGCGGCGTCTATAGACGCCGTGCCAGTTCATTGCCTGCAGCCCCGCTCCAGCCTCCCAGCCTCCTCTTACGGTGGTGAGCAGGGCTACGGCACGATGGCTGCCGAAGCCCTGTACTGGAGACTATTTGTGTCTCCAGTACAGGGCTTCGGGTGCCATCTTGCCGTAGCCCTGTTAGCGCGGGAGATATGCAGGGGGAAGGTGGTTTCGGGAGGAGCGCGCCAGAGGCCGGAGACTTCTGCCAGGTGAGTAAATGCTTTTTTTTCCAGGTGAACTTTGCCCGCATTGCGTTTCTTGTCTGGTGAAATGTTTGCCCACATTACGTTTCTTTTCTGGTGAAATGTTTACCCGCATTGCGTTTCTTTTCTGGTGAAATGTTTGCCCGCATTGCGTTAATTTTCTGGTGAAATGTTTGCCCGCATTGCGTTTATTTTGAACTAACATGTTGACCGGATTGCGTTTATTTTGTACTAATATGTTGCCCGCATTGCGTTTATTTTGTACTAACCAGGCATGGGCTTCCGAATTCCGCGGAAGCTAAAATTCCGAAATTCCGCCGGAATTGGGGTTTCCGCATGGTTCCGCGGAATTCGGAAATTGCAATCCGGAATTCGGAATTTCGGCAAAATCGGAATCAGAATGAATTGACCAATCAGGAGATGCGGAATGAGTTGACCAATCATAATCAGCGGAAAGTTACCGCGCTAAAATAACGGTTTCAACATTTTTTTTATCCAAATTTACAAAATACAAATCAACTTTATTAACAATAGACTGTTATCAACAGTATTGATGATCATCTTAAATTTCAGATACAAAAACGATATTTCAAATGAGCGATTGAGTAATTCCTCCTAAATTTACGGAAATCCGTTTAAAAATTACGGAAATCCGTTTAAAAATACGGAAAGTGCACGTGGCGGAATACCGCGGAATGTAGCGGAATGTAGCGGAATTCCACCGGAATGTAGCGGAAGCGGAATTTTGTTATGGCGGTATGCGGAATTACCGCGGAATCGGAAATTGGCTCTTCCGACCATGCCTGGTACTAACATGTTGCCCGCATTGCGTTTATTTTGTACTAACATGTTGCCCGCATTGCGTTTATTTTGTACTGACATGTTGCCCGCATTGCGTTTATTTTGTACTGACATGTTTGCCCGCATTGCATTTATTTTATACTGACATGTTTGCCCGCATTGCATCTATTTTATACTGACATGTTGCCCGCATTGCGGTTATTTTGTGCTGACATGTTGCCTATTGCGTTTATTTTCTGGTGTCCGGGGTAACTGTTACTGCATTTATTATTTAATGGTCATAGATGGCTATGTTTGCTGCTTTGTGGTTACGGTATACTATTAGCATCACACAGTTTCTGCACACCCATGATGCAAAGTCTCGTTTGTCCACATCATGGCGTAAACACTGCTTTCTCATGCCTCGCTGTTACATCATTACCTTAGCCCCGCCCATACAATGTCATGGCCACGCCCATTTTGGGACGGCGCGCTGCGCGCACTGCAGCCCCCTCCCCCCAGTCTTAGACGCTGCACGCTCCTCAGTCCTCCCCACTTTTCGCCCCTCCCCGTCCCAAGTTGGACCCACAAAAATCTGGTCACTCTAAAGCAAGCCATCAGCTGGCAGATGTGACGGCCCTGACCAGGAAGGACTTGCTCAGCAGGGTCTGGTGGTGTTTCTTGCTTGCAGTGGAGGAGGGAGCAGAGGAGACCACTGAGGACTGGCTGCCTGAACAGGCCTAAGTGTCAGCAGGAGTGGCAGAGGGGGTAATGGTGCTCTAGCCACTGCGAGCGCCAGCTTGCTTCAGCCTCTTGAACTCCTCATGCTCAACAAAATGTTTTTTGGCCAGATGGGTGATGAAGCTGGAGGTGCCATAGTTGGAGGGGTTACAACCTCTGCTCAGCTTCACATGGCACACATTGCATATGGCAAACTTGCTGTCCACTGTGGACAGAGTAAAGAACTGCCAGATTGGAGATAAGAACTTTACCCTGCGGCCTGAATGGGATGCTGCTGCTGCTTTTCTCCCTGTGGTGGTTGGGGCCTGGGGTTGAGTGGTGCAGCTGGTGGTAGTGGCAGAAGATAAAGCAGCAGGCTGTGGGTCCTGCATTCCATGCCCATTGCTGCTCCTGCCAATGTCTGCAATGCTTATCCTCCGTGCCAGACCCACTGACGCATCCTCCTCCTCAGAGTCAGAGCTGACATCCCCCTCCTGTGGATGGTAGTCACGGTCCTTTATCTCGTCATCATCATCATACCTCCCCTCCCCAAACAACTCCTGGGATGATGACCCCCCAAACTCCTCTTACATGGTGACCGACGAGTCCCCAGGCACTGCTGGGTGCTGCTGCTGCTCCTGCGTACAGGAGTGGTGGTGGGGGTGGAGGTCTCTGTTGTAGAGATGGTGGTGGCCTGCTCGTCCACCATCAGCTCCATCACAGGCTCAGCATCTTTCTCCTACAATTTGCGCTGTCAACCCTGCTGGAAAATAGCCGCTACATGCTGCTGCGCCTCTGCAGCGTGACTCCCCCTAACAGCTGGATGGCCAGTGGTTAGCGGCGGAATGGACACTGACCTGGCAGAACTGCTGATGGTGGTGGCAATGCTGCTCCATCTCCGCTTGGCCTTGCTGCCCCTCCCCCGGCTGCCAGTGCCAGCAGACATAGTACAAGTTATATGTGATGATGTGGGGTACTTGTACTTTATAAAATCGGGTTTGGACTTTCAAGAAAATCAGCATGGAGTGACAGACAGCAGAGCAGAAAACAGTGCACACTAACTGTCTATCTGTCACACTGACACTGCTCAGCACAGCAGCACTGCAGTAATCTGTAGTAAGCTAACACAGTACTACTCTAACAACTAACTAGCACTGCAGTATTAACTACACAATAACACAGTAATCCTATTCCATAACCTATACTGTAGCTAAGGCTAATAGCAAGCCAGCAGCAGACCTGGCCTGCGCACACACAGGACCTAACTAGCAGCTGCTGCAGCACAGAATCTGACTGTCACTGACTGATATAAAAAAATAACACAAGCTAGCTAACTAAAAAAACAAAATAATCGTGTAGTACAGGTATTGAGCACACAAAACACTAGGTTTTTAACTGTAATACAGCACTTGCTTAGCCAACAGCACTGGAGATGTCTCTCAGTGAGCAGTCACAAGCAAGGACGAGATTCTCATCATGACGCCCGCCTTATATACAGGAGGGGCTGGCCAGGGTTCCCCTCTGTGATTGGTTGCTAGGGCTTCGGCTGGGAACCCTCTGATTGGCTTAATAACATCATGGACGTCATCTCCGTGGTTACGCTATCCGGATTTGGATACCCGAACTAAGTATCTGACCAGATTCCGGATACCTAATAGGTATCCGAGTTAGCTCGGATAGCGCATTCCGGATTTATCCAGCTATCCGGAATCCGGATCCGAGGTCGGATACTGAAAAAACGTTCGGATATCCGGGTAGTTCGGGTATCTGGAATCCAGATGAGCACCACTGAGCACCACTGCTTCTAAGGCTTGATTTAACTTCTGTTGAAAGACTTCTGGAGCAGGACTGGCTCCCACAGGCAATTGTAGGCACCGATAACTCCCAAGTGAAGTTAAAAATGTTGTCAAGTAACTTGAATTCTCATCTAATTTCAAATGCCGGAATCCATTTTTTACATCACACACTGAAAAAATCCAGACCAAGCAAAATGTCTTCTATTAGAGGCATTGGGTAATGGTTTCTCTTCAGTGCTCTATTCAGTGGTTGGGGTCTATACATATTCTTAGTTTTCCTGAGGGTTTCTTCACAATCACTAAACTGCTTATCCAGTCTGTACTTTCATGTACTGGTGCTATTATGTGTCTGGACTGTAGATCTTTTAGCTCATCCTTTAGTCATAGCATTAACCCCCTGGTGTTACAAAAAAAATCAGGCAACCATCACCTTCAAAGAGATCTGCATAATATCTTCATACAAACTGTAAATCCAGATTCCCACTTGTCTTTTACTCCAACATGCTGGTTTGCTGGGAGACATAATGTTGTAAGACTGTACTTTTATTAAGTCCATAGCCTAAACTGCTTTTACTCCCAACAGTGGAGTGTGATCTCCATAATTTGTGCATCATTCACCACTGAGGGGTTTTACCCCTTGAGCACCAGAGCAATTTTCACCTTTCAGCGCTCCTTCCATTCATTCGTCTATAACTTTATTATTACTTATCGCAATGAAATGAACTATATCTTGTTTTTTTCGCCACCAATTAGGCTTTAGGTGGGACATTATGCCAATAATTATTTTATTCTAAATGTGTTTTAATGGGAAAATAGGAAAAAATGTGGGGGGAAAAAATTATTATTTTTCAGTTTTCAGCCAATATAGTTTTTAAATAAAATCCATGAAATGTATTTGCCCATTTGTCGCGGTTATTACATCATTTAAATTATGTCCCTATCACAATGTTTGGCGCCAATATTTTATTTGGAAATAAAGGTGCATTTTTTTCAGTTTTGCGTCCATCCCTAATTACAAGCCCATAGTTTATAAAGTAACAGTGTTGTACCCTCTTGACATAAATATTTAAAGAGTTCAGTCCCTAAGGTAACTATTTATGTGGTTTTTTTTTATTGTAATTTTTTCTTCTTTTTATTACAAAAAATAAATAAATTGGGGAGTGTGGGAGGTAATGAGTTTATTTATAGTGTAAAAGTATGTATTTGTATATGAAAAATGTTTTGGATGTAGTTTTACTATTTGGCCACAAGATGGCCACAGTAATTTTTAGTTCATGCGACCTGTAAGTGTCGGAAGTACGCTTACAGGAAGCACAATGAGGCTGGGAATCTTTTTTTTTTTCACAATGATCGTGCTGCTTCTCATAGAAGCAGCCAATCATTGCTGGGGGGCTGAGATCAACGAACGGGAACGTTTTTTCCCGTTCATTGATCTCCGGGCAAGCGGCCGGCAGCGTGCGCGGGAGTGCGCTTGAGCGCGTGGGAGCGCGGACAGGAGGTGCGTATATTTATGCCCCTGGTGGGCAAAGGGTGTAAAAAGGAGCGTAGATATACGCCCCGCTGGTGCTAAAGTGGTTAATACTTGATCTGTAGGCTGAATTGTTACTTGTGTGTTTACTATAAGAGGGTATAAGAAATAAAATTGCAGCATGCTCCACAATCCAGCTGAAATCTGATAGGTCTCTCATCCAGCAAGAAAGTTGCAAAAAGTTGTTTTGCACCCTTAGATTCCTGTTGCTTTATATTAGCACTCCCTGTTGCTGACCGTAGTTGTATCCACCACAAGAAATCAGCAGCACTCTCAGAGTCTGTTCTGTGTCACTGTGTTTACTGGTCTCTGTTGTAGTTTGCTTTTCTGTGTGCACTTAATGGCTAAGTGGTCCTTTTTTTTCCACAGGCTCTGCACAACTGTCCATATGCTGGCACTTCTTGTCTCTTATGTCTTCTTCCACAATATTTACACTGCATGCTGCTTTCTGGAAACTTCTGATTCCTGTCCCTTGACTGATACAGCATGCACATCAACAACACATTTCCCTAGATCTAGATTTTCCTCTCTCAGTAATCTCTCTCTAATGTCTGGTACACACCATGCAATTTCCCATTAGACAGATGGGTCGATAACAATTTCTGACGGATCCGATTTTCTGATCACTTCTATGGAAATCAATCAGAAGAACAATTGAAAATCAGATTGGACCTGTTGGAAATTATCTATTCGACCCATTTATCTGATCGAAATTGCATGGTGTGTACTGGCCTTAAGGTTAGAGTCTTGGATTCTGCATACTATCATGTCTCTGATTAGAGAGTCTTTAAAGAGGAACTCCAGTGAAAATAATTTAATATAAAAAGGTGTTTAATTTTTACAATAATTATGTATACATGATTTAGTCAGAGTTTGCTCATTGTAAAATCTTTCCTCTCCCAGATTCACATTCTGACATGTATTACATGGTGACATTGTTACTGTGGGCAGATTATGTAGCTGTTCTGGCTTTAACAGACAGCTATAAACAGCCATTTCCTGTGTGTGTCATTGTTACATTGTGGCAGTTTGCCCAGAGTACCGTACGGTACCAGAGCCTCTTGTGGGAGGGGTTTCAGCACAAAATCAGTCATACAGCGCCCCCTGATGGTCTGTTTGTGAAAATCATTATATTTTTCATGTAAAAGTGGGTATCAGCTACTGATTGGGATAAAGTTCAATTCTTGGTCGGAGTTTCTCTTTAAGATCACAAAACTCACAGCTTGCTTCTACTATTTTCTGTTCTGTAACATAGCTGTCTATAGTTTCTCCAGTTTCCTGATTTCTTGAAGAAAAAAAAAACTTAAATCTTTCCATAGTTTCATTCTTTTTAGGGTCACATTGTTTATCAAGCATCTGAATAAAGTCTTTCACAGTCATACTCTCAATATAATTTCCTCTGAATAAAATGTGTGATATTTCTCTGCCCTTCTCCGCTATCGAAGGGAATCTTAACTGAGAGGGATATGGATGTTTCCTTTTAAACAATACCAGTTGCTTGTCAGTCCTACTGATCACTTTGGCTGCAGTAGTGGCTGAATCACACACCTGAAACAGACATGCAGCTAATCCAGTCATAGCACCTGATCTGCATGCTTGTCGAGGGGCTGTGGCTAAAAGTATTAAAGACACAGGATCAGCTGGAGAGTCAGGCAAATGGTATTATTTTAAAAGGAAAAATCCAAATCCTTCTGAGTTTAGGTTCCCTTTAAGTAGTGGAAGTTCTATTTTGCGTTTTTCAGCACTTGGTGCTACTGTGAGATCCACATACAATGTGAACTCTTCTTGTGAGTTCAGTCTGTTGCTTTGTTACTCTGAAGTCCTGTGCACTGCTGCCACCATGTTTGTTATGTTAGGTTGCTTCTATTTTTAGACACACATGGTAGATTATAACTGATAGGTTTTAATTAAGCTTATCACAAAGACCTGTGTCCATTACACACACAAAGGGAGGAACCAACAAGTTGTACAAAAATGAATACTTAATAACAGTAGTGAGACACCTAGGGCCATATTCTGTTGCTGAACTCGCCAGCGCTGAGCACTGGCGAGTTCTTAACTTAGGCGATGGGGGCATCGCCTAATCTTACTAAACTTTAGAAAGCCCCCCCCCAGGCGGAAAAGAACTCGCTTGGGCGATATAATCTCCCAGGGAGTTCTTAACACGGTATCCAATTATCCTGTTCATGCCTCCAGGAAACGATGCTTCCCGGCAGACATGAGCGTTAGCTTAGACCTGCAAAAAGCAGGTCTAAACCAGATAACGCACGTCGTCGCCGCAGCATCTGGGGGTCTCCTTTAATAAGGAGACCCCCAGAGCTCCCCGTCGGGTCGCCACACACTTTAGAAGCCCCCGAGCAGCTCTGCAAAGGCTCCCCTGTCATTATACGTACCGCCGCCAATCACCCGACGCCTCTCGACGCAAAATCTCACTCCAACCTCACTCCCATTGCTCGATAAAAGGGAGCATCGCTCACGCTTTCGCCTGAGTAATGCTCCCTAACGATTGGCCATCGTGCGAAGGATATGGGCAATAGGATTTGCCGGTAATCCTCACGCGCTGGGAAGGTGATAAATAGCTCGCATCTGCAAGCTACTTATCACCTTGAATAGGATATGGCTCCTAGTGGCTAAACTGCAATACTGCCTATTGCTACAATAACAACTGAAGTTTCTTAACTCTTCCTGTACTAGAAACAATATGAGACTCATATCTGTGCTGCTAATGTTCTATTTCTTAGCTGCACTACACATACATTTTTTTTTTTTTTTGGTGTGAGAAATCACAAAACTGAGGTTGCAGCCTAACGATATAAACATAAAATCAAAGCTCCTGGCGCAACACTTTACCCCTAATGATTGTCTTTGAATAACCTTATTATGAGTTATTGTCGGTGATATCAGAATGTCAGTGTGTCCTTTAATAAAAAATACAGTGTCACATATACTGAGTGATTAGTGTACAGTGTTACATCAACACACGTGTCACCTAATCTTACAGTGAGTTATTGACAGTGATCTTAGACAGTGTGTCCTTTAATTAAAAAAAATACAGTGTCATGGACATTCGTGTCAGTGAGTGAGTAGTGTACAGTGTCACACCAACACACCTGTGTCCACACCTATGTGACCTAACCTAACTGAGTTACTGTCGGTAATATCAGACAGTCAGTGTGTCCTTAAAAAAATATACAGTGACATGATCATTTGTGTCAGTGAGTGACAGTGTTATACCAACACATAGTGGCGTAGCTAAGGAGCTGTGGGCCCCGGTGAAGTTTTACATTGGGGCCCCCAAGAACTCTATACATAACAATTGATAAGAATACAGTGTCACATATACTGAGTGATTAGTGTACAGTGTTACATCAACACACGTGTCACCTAATCTTACAGTGAGTTATTGACAGTGATCTTAGACAGTGTGTCCTTTAATTAAAAAAAATACAGTGTCATGGACATTCGTGTCAATGAGTGAGTAGTGTACAGTGTCACACCAACACACCTGTGTCCACACCTATGTGACCTAACCTAACTGAGTTACTGTCGGTAATATCAGACAGTCAGTGTGTCCTTAAAAAAATATACAGTGCCATGATCATTTGTGTCAGTGAGTGACAGTGTTATACCAACACATAGTGGCGTAGCTAAGGAGCTGTGGGCCCCGGTGCAAGTTTTACATTGGGGCCCCCAAGAACTCTATACATAACAATTGATACAGCACACCAAAACCTGCCAATGGTAACTACAGTGTCAGAGGTGCAAGAAGGGGATGTGGAACAGCTTGCTAATAATTACCACTATCCTAAATATCTATAGAAGTGATTATTATGAGCACTGGACCAATAGAGAGCTAATACTGTAGTTGAGGGAGGGCCCTTTGGGGCCTGTCTGGCCCAAGGGCCCTGATGCGGTCGCAACCTCTGCAACCCCTATTGCTACGCCCCTGCCAACACAACTGTGTAAACTAACCTTACTGTGACTTACTGTCAGTGATTTCACACAGTCAGTGTGTTGGTGAAGTGTCATAGACATTTCTGGCAAATACTCCTTGGCTGGTCACTCACTACATCAAACATGACAGGCAGAGAGAGGCCAAAGTGCAGAGGTTCTAGCGTGGTGCGTCATCCCATGGCCGCCTGTGGCATATGTGATCTTTTACAGAGGAAAGCCATTACTTCTTAGAATGCAGAAGGGGTTTTTGACTGGCTCACTCAGCATTCTACCTCTTTTAACCTCTTCAACTGCCAAAGTTCCTGCACCCTCCTCATCCTCCTCTGCTGCGGCGAAGCGCAACACCACCTCCAACAGCACAGCCTCATCAACTGAACTGGATTGGTCAGAAGAGGAGCTATTTCCCCAGGCATTGATGGACCAAACTGATGTGCAAGCCTGTCTAATTCCCCCTCCTCTGTGTTACAAGTTGTAAATTGATCTCTACACTGGGCGGCTCCCCTCCGTGAATCCCTCCACTGGCTTCCTATCCAGTCCAGAATCAGATTCAAGATATAGGGCTTGATTCACAAAAGAGTGCTGTTAGCACGACCGTTTTTGTGTGAATTTTGGCATTGCGCGTGATCGCGAATTTTCGCGCAAAACGATAACGGTTTCGCGCGCAAACGCGAATTTTCACATGAAAATGATAACAATTTTGCTGGAAAGTTCACGTTTGCGCGCGAAAACGTTATCGTTTCGCGTGAAGATTCAGCGAAAATTCGCGCGAAAACGCCCATGCTAACAGTTAGCACTCTTTTGTGAATCAAGCCCATTGTGTCTGACCTACAAATCCGTCCACAAAACCTGTCCAACCTACATTTCTGATCTTACTCAGAGATACACACCAAGCCGCTCACTCCGCTCCTCCAATGAACTTCGCCTGACCGTCCCCCGCATAACCCAGTCCCATGCACGCCTCCAAGACTTCTCAAGAGCCGCTCCAACACTATGGAACTCCCTATCTCCACCCATTAGGGCAGCCCCCTCCTTCAACACCTTCAAGGAGGCCCTCAAAACTCACCTTTTCACTCTGGCCTACCACCCCTCATAATTGCTCTAAACCCACAGCCGAGCTCTGGTCCCCTACCTCTCGTTTCCCTACCTCTCCCTCTAGATTGTAAGCCTTTGGGCAGGGTCCTCCTCCTTTTGTGTCCTACCTGATCATGCACCTCCATTACTGTGCACCCATGCTATGCATTTGAGTGAACCTAACTCGCCTAATCTCTATGCTCCCCTCCAGTGACTGACTAAGCATTACCTTGTACTCATACTGTGCTGTGTGATCTGGTTTTCTTGTATTCCTGTATTGTCATATTGCTGTTTGTCACCCCTAAATATTGTCTGTAATCTAAATTAATGTCCAGCGCTGCGTAATATGTTGGTGCTTTATAAATACAATAAATCATAATAATAATAATAATAATAATAATAATAATAATACACTGTGTCACCTGACTGCCACAACAGCTAAGCTCATTTGAAAGCACAGGGTGTTAAAAATATGTCTGCTTCCATAAAAGCAGGAAGTAGACACACTGCAGATTTATTGCAGGATTTGTATCAGCTGTAACAAAGAAATGTTTTTATTTAAAGGTTATGTTGTTGCATGTCTTTTAGAGCAGAGAGGAAGTTCTGAGTTCAGGTCCACTATAATTACAACAGAACATCCAAAGTGGGTCTTGATAGGATGTTTGCTACTTAACTGTTCTGTTTTGGATGGGCTTCTCTCCATTGCACTGCCCTGCCACCTGTTTGTGGCTCCGACTGCAGCCAGTCGCACAGAGGACAAAGAAGCAGCGCATGCTCTGTCCACTCGCGCTCCCTGTAATTTCTCACTCCTGCCCATGGCCGGTACAGTGTTATGCATTCTTGACAAGTACCGGTCATACATCAGTGTCATTTCTCAAGTATGCATGCCCAGAACACTATTGGCTTCTGTGCACATTCGGGCAGGAGCGCAAATTACAGGAATTATTTGTTAAATTGGGGGCAAAGCAGCACAACTGAGATGAGCCCATTGATCGCTAGTCAGAGTGTTGGACAATTTTTTTTTTTGGGGGGGGGGGGGGGGCGCTTGGTGACATCAGGCCTAGGGCACTGGAAAGTACAAATCCGGCCCTGGATGCTGGGCTGTGCTAGGCTGGTTGAAGTGAATGCTGGCCTGACTGGTGGTGATGTTGTGGCCCTTTTGACAGTGATTCTGGGCTGGCTGGCCTGGATAGTTTAGGTAGTGACAGGTGCCCCCAGTTAAGGTAGCGCCAGGAGTCCCCAAGTTCAGGTAGGGACAGGAGACCCCCAGCTCATTTAGTGACAGGAGCCCGCCAACGTATGTAGTGACAGGAGGCCCCAGTTTAGGTAGTGACAGGCACCCCCCAGTTAGGTAGTGAGTAACAGGGACCTCCAGTTAGATAGTGAGTGACAGCAGGGACCCCCAGTTAGATAGTGAGTGACAGCAGGGACCCCCAGTTAAATAGTGAGTGACAGCAGGGACCCCCAGTTAGGTAGTGAGTGACAGCAGGGACCCCCGTTTAGATAGTGAGTGACAGCAGGGACCCCCAGTTAGATAGTGACAGCAGGGACCCCCATTAGATAGTGAGTGACAGCAGGGACCCCCATTTAGATAGTGAGTGACAGCAGGGACCCCTATTTAGATAGTGATTGACAGCAGGGACCCCCAGTTAAGTAGTGAGTGACAGCAGGGACCCCTATTTAGGTAGTGAGTGACAGGGACGGACCCCCTTTAGGTGGTGAGTGATAGGGACATACCCCCGTTAGGAAGTGAGTGACAGGGACGGACCCCCTTTAGGTAGTGAGTGACAGGGATGGACCCCCGTTAGGTAGTGAGTGACAGGGACGGACCCCCGTTAGGTAGTTAGTGACAGGTGCGCCCCCCACCCCCACCTACCTCGCCATGTCAGACCTCAAGATCAGCGGGCGACCCGACCAGATAGAGCGGGCGCCGGGCACAAATATGCGGAAGTGGTGTCACTTCCGCATATCAGCGGTGTCCGCTAGGTCCTAGCGCCCGCTCTATCTGGTCGCCCGCTGATAGAGGTCTGAGTGACGCTGCTGTCTGGCTGCTGGCAGCGGGAAAGCCGGGGGGGGGGGGCAGCGGTGGCCGGGAGATCCGCGGCACCCCAGGAGACATTGGGGGCCCCCCAAAAATAGGGCTAGCGACGCGCCTGATTGACAGAATACATTTACAACTTTAAAAATGTATTGTAACAATCGGTGTCAGCACACAGAGAGAATCTGATTATTGGTGATCTGCAGTATAACCAAGAATACAGATTTATACCTGATTATTGATGATCTGCAGAATCACCAATAATACAAGTATAACTAACCTCTGGACACCTGATAGTGTAACTGCAGACTCTACTGCAGTCAAAGGACTCCAATGAGATTGAGTCCCTGACTGGATTGCAGAGAGGTCCCCTGAGAGACAGGGAGCCCCTGCAGCTACTGGACACCCCACCGGGGGGTAGAGATGGGCCGAACGGTTCGCCGGCGAACGGTTCCAGGCGAACTTCGAGTGGTTCGCCTTTGCCGGCGAAGGCGAACTTTCCCGGAAGTTCGATTCACCCCATAATGCTCTATGAGGGTCAACTTTGACCCTCTGCATCACAGTCAGCAAGCGCATTGTAGCCAATCCGGCTATACTAAGCCCTGGAGCCCCACCCCCCTTGTATAAGGCAGGCTCCGGCGGCCATTAGCCTCACTCGTGTGCCTGCTAGAGACAGACTAGGGACAGCTGCTGCAGACTTGTTCTCCTAGGGACAGATTAGTCAGGCTCTTGCCTTCTTAGCTTGCTCCTAGCTGAATCTTATTGCTATAATAGCGCCCCAGAACAGCTCTTTTCAGAGCTCATCCTGCTCGTGTGATCAATTTCTGTGATTGAAACTGACACTTGTGTTTTTTAGACAGCATTGCTAATTCATACTGTGTGTCCCACTGCCAGCAGCAGCAGCAGCAGCAGCAGCACATTCAGTGACTACCTGTGTGTGTGTGAGACACTTGCGTTGCTTAGACAGCATTGCTAATTCAATAATGTGTGTGTCCCACTGCCAGCAGCCCACCAGCATTCAGCAGCACATTCAGTGACTACCTGTGTGTGTGACAGGGAGCTGCACATTGTACTACCCACCCAGTACTGCATTTACCTACTACTAGTACCTGTTGTGTTTAGTTAACCCACCTCATCACTGCATACACCTACGTTTGTGTTGAGTGAACCCACCTCGCTGCACATAACTACCTTTTGTGTTGAGTGAACTTGCCTCACTGCATATAATGACCTTTTAAGTTGAGTGAACTCACCTCACTGCATATCTATCTTTTCTGTTGAGTGAACTCACCTCAATGCATATAACTAATTAACTACCTTTGTGTTTAGTGAACTCAGCTGACTGCATCTAACTACCTGTTGTGTTCAGTGAACTCACCTCACTGCATATATAACTACCTTTGGGTTGAGTGAACTCACCTCACTGCACATAGCTACCTTTTGTGTTCAGTGAACTCACCTCACTGCATATATAACTAACTTTGGGTTGAGTGATCTCACCTCACTGCATATCTACCTTTTCTGTTGAGTGAACTCACCTCACTGCATATATAACTACCTTTGTGTTGAGTGAACTCAGCTGACTGCATCTAACTACCTGTTGTGTTCAGTGAACTCACCTCACTGCATATATAACTACCTTTGGGTTGAGTGAACTCACCTCACTGCACATAGCTACCTTTTGTGTTCAGTGAACTCCCCTCACTGCATATATAACTACCTTTGGGTTGAGTGAACTCACCTCACTGCATATCTACCTTTTCTGTTGAGTGAACTCACCTCACTGCATATACCTAGCTTCCCCCCGAGATGGACAAAATGGACAAACCAGGTAGAGGAAGAGGTAGAGGCAGACCCAGAGGAAGGCCACCTGGCACTGGCAGGTCTGTGCGAGGTAATGTTGCTGTGATTTCATGTGGACCTGGCCCAAAGTACAGTGCTCAGAAGAAGGCACGTGCCATCACTTCCCAAAATTGTGAGGACATGCTTGGGTATTTAACACAGAACACCTCATCTCCCGCAGCCACCAGCGCTACAACAAGCACCACATCCGCAGCATTTGACACTTCGCAGGAGTTATTTGGTGGTGGTGGTGGTGAAATCACTGATTCACAGCCACTACTGCAACAACAAGAAGAAGGCGCAGCTACAATACCTGATACGTCTGAGTTAGGTGGCGATAGTATGGAAGTAACGTGTGAGGAGGGGCATGATGAACCACCTGAAGTTGGTGCAGTTGTGGAGTTGTCTGAGGAAAGCGAAGCTGGGCAGGAGGATTATGATGACGATTATATGGATGGCACGTATGTTCCCAATAGAGGAGATGACCAGGGGGACAGTTCAGAGTGGGAGCCAGAGAGGAGTAGGAGGAGACGACTCCATGATAGAAGCAGAGGGAGCTCGTCCTCAGAAACAGCTGGGGGTAGTGTCTGGCGCCATGTATCGCCAGCTATGGCCAGCCAGCCAACATGCCCTTCAAGGTCAGCTGTTGATGCCACCGTAGTGCCATCACCCCAGGGGGGCTCAGCGGTTTAGAAATATTTTACGGTGTGTGCCTCAGATAGGAGCAAAGCCATCTGTTCTCTCTGCCTCCAAAAATTGAGCCGTGGAAAGGCCAACACTCACGTAGGGACAAGTGCCTTACGAAGGCACCTGGAGAAAAGGCCCAAACAGCTATGGGAAGAACACCTGAGGAAAAGCAGCACCCCTCAAAAGACAAGCCACCCTCCTTCTCCTCTTCCTCCTTCAGGTGCATCGTCTTCATCCGCTTTCTCCCTTGAACCTTCACAGCCACCCTCCTTCACACCGACCTCTGCCCTTGAGCGGTTCCTGCTCCTCTGCCCACAGCAGTAGCCAGGTGTCCGTGAAGGAAGTCTTTGAGCGGAAGAAGCCAATTTCGGCCAGTCACCCTCTTGCCCAGCGTCTGACAGCTGGTGTGGCGGAACTATTAGCTCGCCAGCTATTACCATACAAGCTGGTGGAGTCAGAGGCTTTCCGTAAATTTGTGGTCATTGGGACACCGCAGTGGAAGATACCAGGCCGCACTTATTTTTCACGAAAGGCCATACCCAAACTGTACCGTGCAGTTCAGAGGCAAGTGGTGTCATCTATTGCGAAGAGCGTTGGGTCAAGGGTCCACCTGACTATGGATGCCTGGTCTGCCAAGAATGGGCAGGGCCGCTACATTACGTACACAGCCCATTGGGTCAACCTGGTGACCGATGGCAGCAAGCAGGGAGTACGTGGCTGCGCAGCGGACCGACTTGTCACACCTCCACGGCTTGCAGGCAGGCCTCCTGCCACCTCCTCTCCTTCTCCTCCAGCTACATCCTCTTCGCTGTCAACCTCCTCCTCCTCCTCCTTGGCTGAGTGTCAGTTGAACTCTAGCGGTGCTGCCATCTCCTCTTCCTCTCCAGCTTCACAGCCCCATCTCCCCAGAGCCTACGCTGCATGCCAGGTACGACGGTGTCACGCAATTTTAGACATGTCTTGCCTCAAAGCGGAGATTCACACTGGAGAAGCTCTCCTGGCTGCTCTTAACAAACAGGTGGAGCAATGGCTGACTCCGCACCAGCTGGAGATCGGCAACGTGGTGTGTGACAACGGCAGCAATCTCCTTTCCGCTTTGAATTTAGGAAAGCTGACACATGTACCCTGCATGGCACATGTGCTGAATCTGGTCGTGCAAAGATTTGTCTCAAAGTACCCAGGCTTAGAGGACGTCCTGAAGCAGACCAGGAAGTTGTGTGGGCATTTCAGGCGGTCTTATACGGCCTTGGCACGCTTTGCAGACATTCAGCGGAAAAACAACTTGCCGGTGAGACGCTTGATATGCGATAGCCCAACTCGCTGGAATTCCACCCTGCTCATGTTCTCTCGCCTGCTAGACCAGGAGAAAGCCGTCACCCAGTACCTGTACAACTACAGTAGAAGGACACAATCTGGGAAGATGGGGATGTTGTGGCCCAACAGCTGGACACTGATGCGAAATGCATGCAGGACCATGCGGCCGTTTGAGGAGGTGACCAACCTGGTGAGTCGCGCTGAAGGCACCATCAGCGACTTGATCCCATACGCTTACTTCCTGGAGCGTGCCGTGCGTAGAGTGGTGGATGAAGCTGTGGAGGAGCGGGAACAGGAACAGCTACGGCAGGAGGATTCGTGGGAGCGATTTACATCCAGGGGCGGACTGACCATTAGGGCACTCGGGCACGGACCGAGGGCCCGTGGTCAGGGGGGGCCCGCCACCCGCCATAGAGCCCTGAGCAGCCAGGAGGAGAGACAGCCAGTGAAGGAGGGCGATGGGCATAGCAGCGGAGAAGGGGGGAAGTTTCCCCCCCCTCCTCTCACCTTGGGGCCCCCCTTCCTGGCTCTCCCCTCCGTAATCTGTAAGACAGCTGGAAGCGGCTGACAGCGGGCGGAGACGCTGTTCAGCCACCGGAGGGATCGCTGATCTGTGTGCAGCTAGTCTGGGCTTGAGAAGCCCAGACTAGCTGCACACAGATCAGCGATGCCTCCGGTGGCTGAACAGCGGTAAGTCTCCGCCCGCTGTCAGCCGCTTCCAGCTGTCTTACAGATTACGGAGGGGACAGCCAGGAAGGGGGGCCCCAAGGTGAGAGGAGGGGGGGGAAACTTCCCCCCTTCTCCGCTGCTATGCCCATCGCCCTCCTTCACTGGCTGTCTCCCCTCCTGCAGACACCTACAAGCCTGGCTGCATATACTGGGGAGACCTATACACCTGGCTGCATATACTGGGGGCACCTATAGACCTGGCTATACTGGGGAGACCTATACATCTGGCTGCATATACTGGGGGCACCTATACACCTGACTACATATACTGGGGGCACTTATACACCTGACTACATATACTGGGGGCACTTATAGACCTAGCTACATATACTGGGGGCACTTACAGACCTGGCTATACTGGGGAGACCTATACACCTGGCTGCATATACTGGGGGCACCTATACACCTGGCTACATATACTGGGGGCACTTATAGACCTAGCTACATATACTGGGGGCACCTATAAACCTGGCTATACTGGGGACACCTATACATCTGGCTGCATATACTGGGGGCACCTATACACCTGACTACATATACTGGGGGCACTTATACACCTGACTACATATACTGGGGGCACTTATAGACCTAGCTACATATACTGGGGGCACCTATAAACCTGGCTATACTGGGGACACCTATACACCTGGCTGCATATACTGGGGCACTTATACACCTGGCTATACTGGGGAGACCTATACACCTGGCTATACTGGGGAGACCTATACATCTGACTGCATATACTGGGGGCACCTATACACCTGACTACATATACTGGGGGCACCTATAGACCTGGCTATACTGGGGACACTTATACACCTGGCTACATATACTGGGGACACCTAAAGACCTGGCTATCTATACAAGAGACACCTATAGACCTGGCTATCTGTACTGGGGACACCTATAGGCCTGGCTACCTATTCTGGAGACACCTGTAGACCTGGCTACCTATACTGGGGACAGCTATAGACCTGGCTATCTTAACTGGGGACATCTATAGACCTGGCTATCTTAAATGGG
Source organism: Hyperolius riggenbachi (assembly GCF_040937935.1). Classification (NCBI taxonomy): domain Eukaryota; kingdom Metazoa; phylum Chordata; class Amphibia; order Anura; family Hyperoliidae; genus Hyperolius; species Hyperolius riggenbachi. Next base: position 172,520,858 of record NC_090655.1, read on the forward strand.
GACATCTATAGACCTGGTTATCTATTCTGGGGACACCTGTAGATTAGGCTACTTATACTGGGGACACCTATAGACCTAGATACCTGCACTGGGAAAACCTATAGACCTGGATACTTCCACTGGGGATACCCTTTGACCTGGTTACCTATACTGGGGGCACCTATTTGGGGGGAACTGCTGCCAGATTAACTATTTTTGGGGAACTGCTGCTGCCAGATTAAGTGTATTTTGAGAAACAGCTGCCAGATTATGTGTATTTTTGGGGAACCGCTGCCAGATTGTGTATAATGGGGGAACTGCTGCTTCCAGATTCTGTGTATTTTGGGGGAACCACTGCTGCTACATGTATTTTTGGTGATCCGCTGCCAAATTATGTATATTTGGGGGAACCGCTGCTGCCAGATAACGTCTATTTTGGGGGAACGACTGCCATATTATCTGTATTTTGGAGGAACCTCTGCCAAATTGCATGGATTTTTTGTGAAATGCTGTCAGATTACATGTATTTTTGGGGGAAGCACTATGGCAGAGTTCAAACTTCCCCAGCAGACCTTTTACACCACTGCTAAGGTCATGTATATTTTGCCCCACCCATGACCACGCCCACATTCTGTTGCGTGACCACACCCATTTTTTGGCGCGCCACGGTTTTTGTCACTGTGTAATTACTCAATATAACATATTTACTGTTGTCAATAAATTATTATATCTTAGTCTGTAAAAATATAACGTGAAAGGTGGGAAACACTGGTATGGGGGCCCCATAATCTCCTATTGCCCGGGGGCCCCATGAGTTGTCAGTCCGCCCCTGTTTACATCCGAACCACATGTTTCCTCAACACCTGCGGCACCACAGAGGGGGGAGGAGGAGGAAGAAGAGGAGTCGTGTGGGGAAGGAGAGGAGTCAGACTCAGATGACGATTATGGAAGGTGTTTCTGTGGAGGAGGAAGAGGCAGCGGCGGCAGAAGAACAACCGCAGCAGCCATCACAGGGGGCTTCTGCTGCTCCACGTTCCCATGGTATTGTTCGTGGCTGGGGGGAGGAAGAGGAGTTGCGTGACGTCACTGTGGAAGAGCAAGAGGAGATGGAGAGTACGTCTGGATCCGACTTTGTGCAGATGGCCTCTTTCATGTTGTCCAGCCTGTTGAGGGACCCCCGTATCAAAAAACTCAAGGGGAATGACCTGTACTGGGTGGCCACGCTACTAGACCCTCGGTACAGGCACAAAGTGGCAGACCTGTTAACAACTCAACACAAGGCGGAAAGGATGCAGCACAAGCTGTCAATGATGCTTTACAATGCATTTAAAGTGAACCAGAGACGAAGCACCCTTGTGTATTTTACCATAGAAATCAGTGGGAACATTAGAGAAAACATTTACCATGCTCTCTGTTCCATCCTCACTGCTAAAAGTGTCTGTTATCTAGCTGAGATAAGAATCCCGGACTGAGCATTGATTCTGGCTTTGCTATAATGACTCAGCTATAATGATTCCTGAGCAAAGCCAGCAGGGGGCAGGCTTGGACTTGAAGACAGCAAAGAACACAGTCTCAGCTATAATTATTCTGTAGCAAAGCCAGACCGACTGCTTAGTCGGGATTCTTATCTTAGAGGTGATAACAGGCAAATTAAACAGAGAACAATGTAACAAAGAGCAGATTAGGTGTTTACTGTCATGTTCCCACTGATTTATAAAGTAAAATACATGAGGTTGCTTCATCTCTGGTTCTCTTTAAGGGTGATGTGACAGTACAACGCAATAAAGGTACCACTGGCAGTAATCCTCCTCCCCAGTCCACGCAGGCAAGGACAGGACGCTCCAGCAATCTCGGGGTGATGTCGGACATGCGGACATTCTTTAGTCCAATGCCTCGCAGTAGCCCTTCGGGATCCACCCTCCACCAATGCCTGGACCGGCAGGTAGCTGACTACCTGGCCTTAAGTGTGGATGTACACACTGCGACTGCGAGTAGCGAGGATGAACCCTTGCTCTACTGGTTGCGCATGCTTGACCTGTGGCCAGAGCTGTCCCAGTTTGCCATACAACTTCTCTCTTGCCCTGCCGCAAGCGTCCTGTCAGAAAGGACCTTCAGTGCAGCTGAAGGCATTGTCACTGAGAAGAGAAGTCATGACAGTGTTCAGTACCTGACCTTTATTAAAATGAATGAGGCATGGATCCCTGAGGGCTATTGCATGAGAGAGCAATAGGTCATAACAGATATCAAGCAGAGGCCTAGTCTGGAGTGTGAGGTCCGTGGTCTCAACACTCAGGGACTGATCTACAGAATAACACAGCAATGACACAGTATCCCTAATCTTGGGTGTGAGGTCCCTGGTCTCAACACCCTGGGACTGGTCTAAAGTATAACACAGTAGTAATACAGTATCCCTAGTCTTGTGTGTGAGGTCCGTGGTCTCAACACCCTGGAATTGGTCTAAAGTATAACACAGCAATAACACAGTAATCTGGCTAAGTGTGTATTCCCAGGTCCACCTGTTTCAAACACACTGAAGGATCTGACTATGGTCTGAGTGCTAACACATAAGCATTTGCAACGGCAGACAACCAGCCACTGACAGACGAGAAGTATATATAGCAGAGCACTCCTTAGCGCCGCCCAGTCCCATTCAACCAATCACCTACTGCGCTGGGATCAGCTGATCCCTCTCCTATTGGCATAAAGGGCCTGCCTGTTAGCGCGCGCGCGCACGTAGCTCTCCATCTGTGTGCACTACTAGGCTCAGACAATCCAGACGCATGCCGCTGCGGAGAAACTGCTGGTCTGAACGCGGATTCAGCCGCCCCGCTGTCAGACCGCGGGGCGGTGTCTCCGCAATCCATTACATGTATTATTTGGTTTAATGAGGAAAAAAATAATGTGACAATTTAACTAAAAATGTTAGAGGGCAGGAGTGTTGCTAGGATCCTAAGAGATCCTAAGAGATCCGGGGCACTTTTGGGTACACCAGCTGAAAAATAGGTGTGGCTATGCACCAGAATGTGGGTGTAGCCATGGGTGGGGCCAAATTTACATGAAATTAACAGTGATCTAAGTATTTTGAATGGAGCCCCCCTCCATTAATACAAAAAAATTGTGGTGACCTGCTGGAAGCTGTGGTGCCTGGAGCCTGCATAGGGAGCATGCATTGTTGTGTGTGTGTCCTCACTGTTCTTTCCCCCTCAGCAAAGTAAAAGAGCTGTCAGAGTATTTTATTTTAGCTTGGGTTTCCTTTAATGAATGTATCTAAAAAAGATCATCTGGAAAAGAAAACCTTTATAGAGGTGTACTACTATGCTTTAGTACACTATGGAAGTTCAGTTAAGAACTGGAGTTTGGGATGTTAGTCAGCCAGCAGAAAAAAAAATAGGCAACTCAATGAGAAGACATGGTTAGTGAGATGCTACTAATTTGTGATAGAAACTACCAGAAAGTGGATGTAAATGGCCAAGTGCCGGGGGCAGCGCCAGGCGGGTGCTTTTGGGTGCTCAAGCACCCCCTAGAATTGTCCAAACACCCCCAAAGCACCCCTTGGCGTGAACTGACTTCAGGTGTCTAAGAGATGCCGAGTCAGTTCACAGCGGCAGCCCGAAGCAGCAGAGCGGGGCTACGGTAAGATGGCTTCCTAAAGTCTGCTCTGCAGTGCAGGGCTTCGGGCGGCCATTTTCCCGTAGCCCTGCTCTCAGCGCGGGGTAATGCAGGCAGGAAGTCACGTGACTTTGGGAAGGAAGATGATCGTGGGAGCTGCGCGCCAGAAGGAGGTTGGGACAAGAGGAGGTCGAGACAGGAGGTCTTCTGACTGTAGGTGAGTAAATGGGTTTTTCTTTTTCAATATGGTGGTGCATATTGTGGTCAGAACTGCTGAGGATTGTGCATATTGGGGTCATATCTGCTAACGATTGTGCATATTGGGGTCATATCTGCTAACAATTGTGCATATTGGGGTCATATCTGCTAACGATTGTGCATATTGGGGTCATATCTGCTAATGATTGTGCATATTGGGGTCATATCTGCTAATGATTGTGCATATTGGGGTCATATCTGCTAATGATTGTGCATATTGGGGTCATATCTGCTGAGGATTGTGCATATTGGGGTCATATATCTGCTAACAATTGTGCATATTGGGGTCATATATCTGCTAATGATTGTGCATATTGGGGTCAGATCTGCTAATGATTGTGCATATTGGGGTCATATCTGCTACCGATTGTGCATATTGGGGTCATATCTGCTACCGATTGTGCATATTGGGGTCAGATCTGTCAACGATTGTGAATATTGGGGTCAGATCTGTCAAATTATTGAATGTGTTTTTTGTTCAAATCTGCTCACATTACGTGTATTTTCTTGAGAAAACCTGCACAATTATGTGAATTTTCTCGGGAAAGGGTCACCAAAACTTGGGCCCTCTGTCTTTGCGTTGCACTTTGAAAGGGAACCCGAGGTGAGAATAATATTGAGGCTGCCATATTTATCTCCTTTTAAGTAATACCAGCTGCCTGGCTGCCGTGCTGGTCCTCTGCCTCTAATTCTTTCAACCATAGACCCTGAACGCAGGTCAGAGGTTTCTGACAATATTGTCAGAACTGACAAGATTAGCTGCATGCTTGTTTCTGGTGTAATTCAGTTCACTACTGCAGCCAAATAGATCAGCAGGGCTGCCAGGCAACTAGAATTGTTTAAAAGGAAATAAATATGGCAGCCTCCATATCACTCTCACCCCGGGTTCACTTTAAATTACAGTTAGCTCCGCCCTCATCCGGTCATGGCCATGCCCTTTTTTTTTTGCCGCGGCGCGCAAGCTACCTCGGAAATTGGCCCAGAACCTGCATAGCACCCTCCCCCCCAAAAAAATCCTGGAGCCGCCACTGCCAAGTGCACGCGGCTTACATTAAATTTGCTGGATTCATATTATTGCAATTACCATTTCTAACAGAAAGAATAAGCTTTTGTTGATATGTTTGCTTTGCATAAATAATGGAGTAAACCTAGCCCCTTATATCTGGAGACATAATAAATAATAATGCACATACTTTATAAGATATACAACTTTCCAAAATAAAAACTTTTTTTTTTTTACTGGAGTGGGTAGATTAGAGTAAAAGACAAAACAAACAAACAAACAAACAAGCAAACAAAAAAAATTACAATTGAACAAAAATAAAAATCTAAACTGAAATTCACCACATTCCATGTTGCTGTTTAAAGTGGGATCCGCAGCAAGAGCCTTTACATCACGACATACTTCTCCATCGGTGCTTGGTGTTGAAGGGGTGATTGAATCTGGAATGGCTTTTCCACAGCTCACACTGTGGAAAAAAGGAATATCCTTTCACATAAAAAAATAACAAGATAGATTGCATGCTTCCAAATATGTTTCAGTATGCCTCAGTTTGGTTTAAAGGGAAGGTCCAAGCAAAATAAAAAAAATGAGTTTCACTTACCTGGGGTTTCTACCAGCCCCATGCAGCCATCCTGTGCCCTCGTAGTCACTCACTGCTGCTCCAGTTCCCCGCTGGCAGCTTGCCGACCTCGGAGGTCGGCGGGACGCATTGCGTACATTTTTACGCATTCCCGCTAGTGCAGGCACATTAACACATACATTTTTACGCATTACTGGTTCAATGCGTAAAATTGTACGCATTAAACCAGTAATGCGTAAAAATGTATGTGTTATGTTCCTGCATTAGCGGGAATGCGTAAAAATGTACGCAATGCGTCCCGCCGACCTCCGAGGTCAGCAAGCTGCCAGCGGGGGACTGGAGCAGCAGTGAGTGACTGCGAGGGCACAGGATGGCTGCATGGGGCTCGTAGAAGCCCCAGGTAAGTGAAACTCATTTTTTTATTTTGCTTGAACCTTCCCTTTAAGGGCTGTTAAGTTGAACTGAGTACAAAATGTATACAGCATTTAAAACCAAACAAGCATTTACATACACAATTTGCGAATCCCACCTGTTTGACACAATCACATCCCTAATACGGCTGATTTTTACTTTTTTACAGTTGATGTGGGCCTTCGGAGGTGAAAAAAGCAGGGATGGTCGTAGTCAGCCAACTTCGCTACGCTGGAACTACGCGTAGATTTCCGCAAGTACGCGTAGAATAAATATGCCTACGACTTGCCAACTTTGCTACATCAGCACCTACGTAAGTTTGCATACAACTACGTGAAAGCGCGTAGTCTTCGTAGCCGTAGGCGTAACTCCATGTTCCCATGCGGAATTATTTCCGCATGAATTTTACTAATGGTGCGCATGTGTGCAACCGTTTGTGCACGAAAGTTGTACATGTCATGCGGAGTTATCTCCGCATGAAACTTTCAGTGGGCTGTTGCCAGTGAGCAAGCGCATGCATAGTTTTAACCCGTACGCGTAAACACATGCGTACATAACACGCGTACGTCACTAAGACACTTTTTGATTGGCTGATGCGTACAAACAGGAAGTTGCCCAAAACAGGCACCGGCAAGCGCGTGGAAAGGAGACAGTACGCATCACCGCACTGCAAAGTCAATATGCCGCCCAAGATTCCACCTAGGATGAAAATTATGCTAATTCAGGTAAGCATTCTATTAACAAAATGCATATTTTGTGGCTACTGTTTCTGACTGCATTAAATGCATATTTTGTGGATACTGTTACATAGTTACATAGTTATTTTGGTTGAAAAAAGACATACGTCCATCGAGTTCAACCAGTATAAAGTACTACACCAGCCTGCTCCCTCACATATCCCTGTTGATCCAGAGGAAGGCGAAAAAACCCTTACAAGGCATGGTCCAATTAGCCCCTAAAGGGAAAAATTCCTTCCCGACTCCAGATGGCAATCAGATAAAATCCCTGGATCAACATCATTAGGCATTACCTAGTAATTGTAGCCATCGATGTCTTTCAATGCAAGGAAAGCATCTAAGCCCCCTTTAAATGCAGGTATAGAGTTTGCCATAATGACTTCCTGTGGCAATGCATTCCACATCTTAATCACTCTAACTGTAAAGAACCCTTTCCTAAATAAATGGCTAAAACGTTTTTCCTCCATGCGCAGATCATGTCCTCTAGTCCTTTGAGAAGGCCTAGGGACAAAAAGCTCATCCGCCAAGCTATTATATTGCCCTCTGATGTATTTATACATGTTAATTAGATCCCCTCTAAGGCGTCTTTTCTCTAGACTAAATAAACCCAGTTTATCTAACCTTTCTTGATAAGTGAGACCTTCCATCACACGTATCAATTTTGTTGCTCGTCTCTGCACCTGCTCTAAAACTGCAATATCTTTTTTGTAATGTGGTGCCCAGAACTGAATTCCATATTCCAGATGTGGCCTTACTAGAGAGTTGAACAGGGTCAATATTATGCTAGCATCTCGAGTTTTTATTTCCCTTTTAATGCATCCCAAAATTGTGTTAGCTTTAGCTGCAGCTGCTTGTCATTGAGTACGATTATTTAACTTGTTGTCGATGAGTACTCCTAAGTCCTTCTCCAAGTTTGATGTCCCCAACTGTATCCCATTTATTTTGTATGGTGCTAGACCATTAGTACGTCCAAAATGCATGACTTTACATTTGTCAACATTGAATTTCATCTGCCATGTATGTGCCCATATAGCCATCCTATCCAGATCCTGTTGAAATATGACACTATATTCCTGAGAGTTGATGATTCTGCACAATTTTGTATCATCTGCAAAAATAGCAACATTGCTCACTACTGCATCTACTAGGTCATTAATAAATAAATTGAAGAGCACTGGACCCAGAACAGACCCCTGTGGGACCCCACTGCTAACAGTCTCCCATTTTGAGTATGATCCATTAACCACAACTCTTTGTTTTCTGTCCATTAGCCAGTTCCCTATCCATGCACACAGACTCTTCCCCAGTCCTTGCATCCTCAACTTTTGCACCAGACTTTTGTGGGGAACAGTGTCGAAGGCCTTTGCAAAGTCCAAGTATATCACATCTACAGCATTCCCAATATCCATATTAGCATTCACTACCTCATAAAAGCTGAGCATGTTAGTTAAACAGGACCTGTCTTTAGTAAACCCATGTTGATGCTGAGAAATAAGATTATTTTCTACTATGAAGTATAGTATCTCTTAGTAACCCCTCAAATAGTTTGCATACAACTGATGTTAAGCTTACATAATTTCCTGGACCTGATTTTTTGCCCTTCTTAAATAATGGGAAAACGTGGGCTGTACGCCAATCCACTGGGACTCTGCCAGTTGCAAGAGAGTCACAAAAGATAAGATAAAGGGGTTTATCTATAACTGAACTTAATTCCCTTAGGACCCGAGGATGCATGCCATCCGGGCCAGGTGCCTTTGCTATTTTTAATTTATTTAGTCTTGCCTTCACTTCTTCCTGCGTTAAGTATTTAATATTACAGTTAGAAGATTGAGACTCTACCGCCTCTGTAATTTGCAACAGTTTCTTTTGTGAAGACAGAAGCAAAGAAAGCATTTAATAACTCTGCCTTACCTTGGTCATCCACCATTGAGTTCCCACCCTCATCCTTTAGGAGTCCTATACAGTCAACCTTTCTTTTTTTAGAGTTAATGTACTTGTAAAACTTTTTTGGGTTAGATTTGATATCCCTAGTGATTTGTTTTTCAGCTTCAATCTTTGCCTGCCTAATTTCTTTTTTTACAATTGTTATTGCACTTCTTATAATTGCTTAGTGCAGCCTTGGTCCCCTCCTGTTTTAAGACCTTATAGGCATTCTTTTTCCTCTTCATTTTATCTTTAACCTTTTCTGACTGCATTTCTTTAATCTTTATATGTCCCATCTAAAAGGATATCATAGGTGTAGAGAATTGTTTTTAGTTTATCTCTGTAACTTTGCATTTGTACCAGTACTGTTAATAGTAGAGAGTGAGACACATTTACTACAGTGACCAGAATTTTCTGGGTCGAACCTGGGACGGGTGGAGGGAGGGTGGAGGGTTTCTGGGGAGGGCTGGGGGGAGGGGGGTTGCGGCGCGCCGAAAAATGGGCCTGGGGGGGCGTTTGCGCCCTGCCGAAAAATGGGCGTGGCCATGACATTGTATGGGCGGAGCGTAGCCGTAACTCCAATGCAGCAAATATAGCCAACTATGACCATTAAATAATAAATGCAGCAACAGTTACCCCAGACACCAGAAAGCAAACGCAAAATGGGCAACATTTCAGCAGAAAACAAACTTGAGTCACATTTCAGCAGAAAACAAACGCAATTTGGGCCACATTTAAGCAGAAAACAAATGCAATTTGGGCCACATTTCAGCAGAAAAGAAACGCAATTTGGGCCACATTTCAGCAGAAAAGAAACGCAATTTGCGCCACATTTCAGCAGAAAAGAAACACAATTTGGGCCACATTTCAGCAGAAAATAAAGCAATTTGGGCCACATTTCAGCAGAAAATAAACACAATTTGGGCCACATTTCAGCAGAAAATAAACGCAATTTGGGCCACATTTCAGCAGAAAATAAACGCAATTGGGGCCACATTTCAGCAGAAAATAAGCGCAATTTGGGCCACATTTCAGCAGAAAATAAACGCAATTTGGGCAACATTTCAGCAAAAAAAAAAAAGGAATTTACTCACCTGACAGAAGTCTCCTCACCCAGCCTCTGGCGCGCATCTTCCCGGACGATCCTCCTCCAATCTCCCGCGCTGACAGGCAGAGCAGGGCTACGGGAGGATGGCGCCCGAAGCCCTGTACTGGAGACACAAATAGTCTCCAGTACAGGGCTTCAGACGCCATCTTCCTGTAGCCCTGCTATGCCTGCCAGGCCCGGAAGAAAATGCAGGCTGTAGCAGGGCTGCGGGCTTTGAACTGGCACGGCGTCTATAGACGCCGCAGCCAATTCATGGAATAGTACGCTGGCCAGAGTCCTGAGGGCGGGACGTCCCGCGGCTAAAAGCGGGACGTTTCACGGGACCTAATGCAGGCAGGGACAGCAGACCCCGAAGGCGGGACGCGTCCCGGGTAAAGCGGGACATATGGTCAGCGTACATTCACACTGTTTTTTGCAGCGTGTTAGTGATATGATGCAATTACATTGTTGTAACTAGCTGACCTAAGCCCGTTTAAAAACCCCCCAAGCGCTCAACCGTTGCGCATATGCGCTTGCACCCGCCCGCCGCGTGCGCACCCACCTGCCGTATGCACGTGCATCCTCTCGGCTGTCCTGCCTCCTTCCTCGTCCTGCGTCCTGACCCAACGGCTTTGTCGGTGCAGTGAATGCGCAGTAGCGCAAAAGCTCTGACACAGGGACAGGACGCAAGGACAATTGTATTTTATACATAGAAATAGTGCTGTTAAAGTACGGTGACCAGACATCCCGCTTTAGCTGGGATGCGTCCCGGATTCGGGGTCCCCTGTCTCTGGCTGTGCTAGGTCCTGGGAAACGTCCTGCTTTCAGCCGCGGGATGTCCCGGCCTCGGGACACTGGTCACCATCCGAACTGGCCGCGACGTCTAATAGACGCCGTGCCAGTTCATAGCCCACAGCCCCGCTCTAGCCTGCATAGTCTTCCGGCAGGCAGAGCAGGGCTATGGGAAGATTGCGTCCGAAGCCCTGTACTGGAGACTATTTGTGTCTCCAGTACAGGGCTTCAGGCGCCATCTTCCCGTAGCCCTGCTATTTCATTCAGTGCGAGAGATTTGAGCAGGAGGCTCGTCGGGGGAGCTGCACACCAGAAGCAGGCTGGGTGAGGGGACTTCTCCTGTCAGGTGAGTAAATTCTTTATTTTGCAGGTGAAATGCTGCCCACATTGCATTTATTTTCTGCTGACATGTTGCCCACATTGCCAGGGGCGTAACAATAGGGGCTGCAAGGGATGCGGGGGAGCCCGGGGCCCCTCTGGGGCCCACCCAGGGCCATATGGGGGGCAAGAGCCAGGAGGGGACGCAGCGCATGAAGGGGGAGCGATACCCACACACAGCATGAATTAGCAGCAGTAGCGGCGGTGGTGTAAAGGGAACGCGGACTTACTTCCACGTTCCACGCTGGAGGATCTTCTCTGTATCAGCGCCCGATGACGCTACTTCCTGATAAACAGGAAATTGCATAATTGGGCGCTGTTACAGAGAAGAATCTCCGGCGTGGAACGTAGTAGAAAGTCCGCGTTCCCTTTACACCGCCGCTACTGCTGCTAATTAATGCCGGCGGATGGATCGCTGATGGGGAGGCCAAGGTGAGGGAGGGGGAGAGTGGTCCCTCCTCCCCGCCGCTGTGTGTGGGTATCGCTCCCCCTTCATGCGCTGCATCCCCTCCTGGCTACACTGAGGGCACCCATACGGAGCTAAACTGGGGGCACCCATGCCTGGATATACTGAGGGCACCCATGCCTGGCTATACTGTGGGCACCTATACCTAGCTATACTGGGGGTAAACATGCCTAGCTATACTGGGGGTACCCATACCTGGCTATACTAGGAGCAAGCATGCCTAGATATAATGAAGGCACCTATACATAGCTATACTGGGGCCACCAATACCTAGCTATACTGGGGGCACCCATGCCTAGCTATACTGAGGGCACCTATACCTGGCTATACTGGGGGCACCCATGCCTGGCTATACTCGTGGCAGCCAAGCCTGGCTAGTGGCTATACTGTGGGAACTCATGCCTGGCTGTACTGTGGGCTCCCATGCCTACCTTTCTTTTGCCTCACTGTTACATCATTACGTTAGCTCCACCCATACAATGTCATGGCTATGCGCGCCATAGTATCTGCCCGAAGTCATAGTTGTTTGGTTCCCACAATTTTTGAACACTGTCAATATAAATAATATTATAATCTTTTACATTATGCTGTAAGTAAGAAGATTCTTAATTAATTCATGAATTATACAGTGGTCATTAATACTGTAATATTTATTTTTCAGGAATTCACCAGAGGCCGATACGACCTATCCAACCCTGCGGCCAAGAAAGCCACAGTCAGGAAGGTGCAGGAGATCCTGCGAACGGAATATCGGCGGGTCATGACCCCCAAACAGGTCCAGGTCCTTTGGAGCGACCTTAAAAGGAGGGAACAGGATCTGGTGAAGCGGGTGGGGGAAGAATTAAGATGTAAGTCCGCAAACTATTCATTTATGTATGTCTATCTTGGGTTTTATATGCTGTATGTATTTAGCCCCCCAAAAATTCCATGGACTATAAATACTATAGAGTTGTACAGTATGTACAGTTTAAGTATATCTGTAAGGTATTCACAGTGCATCACTTTTCCCACATTTTGTTTTTTTTATGGGCTTATTCCAAAATTGCTTAAAAATGTATTTTTTCGTGCTCCTGTGTAGGCATTGTGATGATATTTGTGCAATTATTTAAAAAAAAAAAATGGGCCCCTAGGCTTAACATTGGATTTTGATAACCACTGATGATCACCTATATATATTTTTTTTTTGGGGGGGGGGGGTAATTTGATAGGTGCTGTCGTCCATCTGGACCCTAGATCCTCTCCAGGCCCTAGGCAAGTGCCTTGGTTTGCCTTGTGGATGATCCGGCTCTTGTGCACAGCCATCTTTTTAAGATCTCTCCAGAGCTATTCAATCGTATTGAAGCCTATGCTCTTGCTGGGTCACTGAAGGACATACATAGAGTTGTCTCGAAGCCACTGCACATTGATATCTTGGCTGTGTGCTCAGGGTCGTACTCCTACTACAAGATGAACCATTGCCCCAGTCTGCGTCTTAAATGCTCTCTTTAAAACCTATCCTATCCTATTCTTTCATGTCTAATAAATAAATAAAAGGTATAAGAATATGATTTTTAAGGTCCTTATCAAAGTTCACTTAAAAATAGAAATAAAAGTAATTGTACTTCAAACAAAAAAGTTATTACTTTTTATCCATTTTATCATATATTTTGATCACATTTTATTATTCATTACTCCTTACTACAGCTGCAAGTGGTACCCGGGTAACGTCTGCACCCAGGCCTTCTTCCTCAAGAGCATCCTCACCTGGCCCCAGCCATCATAGCCAGAGGGCGTACCAAAGGAGAGCCAGCGCACCACTTTATGGTAAAATTCTCTTACTGTATGATTAACATTGCATACTATGGTAAAGCAAGTAAATGCTGTTATATGTATTACATTACAGGTTCTTATTTTTAGGGATAATCAATGAGATTGAAATATGTACAAGTTGATGGATTGCTGGGTTAACCTATTTTACCCATTTTTTTCTACAGTTCCTCTATCGACATATGTGAGGAGGATTGCAGAAGAGGCCCGGAAGACGAAGTGGAGGCAGGGGCGGGAAATCCGCATTTTAAAAGCCCAGATGCTGGAGATGCGCCAGCATGTGGCAACTCTTGAGGAGGAGGTCCGGCAGTTGAAGGGGACAGGGGGTAGGGTGGACTGAGGGTTTTTTTGTTTGTTTTTTTTTAAGTTATTTTAATTTTTGTTGAACATTTTTACTGTTGGCAGGTGATGTAGCTGCTGCATGGTTTTTGGTAGTTGGAAACAGCTGTACACAGCTATTTCCCATAATGCAGCAAGGTTCACTGACAGAAAACTGCCAAAAGTACGTACTTTTCTTGTGGAAGGGGTTTCACCACAATATCAGTCATACAGCGCCCCCTGATGGTCTGTTTGTGAAAGGGAATAGATTTTTCATGTAAAAGGGGGTATCAGCTACTGATTGGGATACAGTTTAATTCTTGGTAGGAGTTTCTCTTTAAAGAGACTATGTAACAAAATGTTCAGCCCTAGTTCTTCTATTCTATAAGTTCCTATACCTGTTCTAATGTGCTCTGTCTTACTGCAGCCTTTCCTAGTTGCACAGTGGCTGTATTATTTCTGTTATATGATCTAATCTTCTTTCCTATGTCGGCTTTGTCGGGCTCAAGCACTCAGGCTGGAATGTGCAGGGCTGCTTGTGATTGGATAGAAGCTATACCCACCCTCTCCACGCCCCCTGCAGGCTCTGTATGAGTCACACACTGAGCTCCTCTGAGCCTATCACAAGCTTTGAGCAGTCATGTCTTTTGTTTGTAAACACTGCCAAAAATTGGCAATTATTAGCCAGGATTGCAGCAGAGAGTGGCAGAAACAGCACAGAGGGGCCCAGGAGAGCATAATGAATAGATGAATAGAATGGTATGTTTTTATTGTAAGATTTTTAGAGTACAGATTCTCTACGTTGAAAAAAAGGAAAGAAAAACTTTTCCCCAAAAATAAATGTTTTTCTTAAGAAAGTATAAGTTTCTTCTCTTTTGTTGTATGATCTCTGACACTGACACATTGTGTTGGACTAAATAATCGCAAAAGAAATACAATGACATTGTTAGTACAATGCATTTCTGAAACATATTTTCATGCAAAATACTTAGTTGTGTGTGTCACATTGCTTGTGATGTAATCCCTTACTTTTTTAGATCTTCAATGTCCAACACAAAGCACCAGTGTGAAAAATGTACAGTGTGAAGACTATATGTAGCAATTATTCATTGCTTTTTTGTTCTCTTTTACAGCGCATGCACAGGCTCAGTCTCCTCTATTTTCTTCCTCCCTTCTTCTGCATGGGCCGCGTCATAGTGCACCGAACTATGATGTGCTGAAGAGAGTTGGAAATAATTAGAGGACACAGAGCCTGTGCATGCACTGTAAGGACCGCAGACATCATTTTTCCGGTTACAGCTCTACTTTCTGTAGGAGCCATGGTTTAAATCATTGCACCCTGGCCTGGCGGTGGGAGCTGCACAGGCAGCAGGAGCAGGGTAATGCAGCAACAGCAGGTGTAAGGTGTGCCAGGAGCATGCCGGACGTGGCACTTGTCAAGTGGCACTTGTCACATGGCACTTGCCAAATGTCACTTGGCACGTGCCACGTGGCACTTAAAAGCATACCCAGCACCCCTGCTCAGTGTCCCTTTCAGTTTTTTTGTTTTTTAGGGGGAGGAGGTAGTTTGGATTGGTTTGCAGGCTTTAAAATACTTACCGAGCCTCCAGCGAAGTTTTGTAGCCTTCCTGAATCTTCTAGCATGCTCCTAGTGGTTTTCCAACGTCCTCTGTGCACGGCAGCAGGCGTATCACTTGACACTAGGCAGGTCAGGTAACACGCCGGCTTCCATGCAAGAAGGATGGCAGAAAGTCGCTAGGAGTTTCAGGAGGGCTGCAAGATGTTGCTGGAGGTTCAGTGAATATTTTGGAGCAGGTTTGTGTTTTTTCTGCTGGTGGTTCAATCAACCGACAAGCACATGAATACAGCATCAGGTGATCCCTGCCGGTGGTGGATATTGGGGACTTAAAACACCTATATATATATATATATATATATATATATATATATATATATATATATATATATATATATATCTATCAGTATATATAAATATAGATATATATCTACACATCTGATAATATATCTGCATGCATGTATATCTGACATACATATAAATACAGGTAGCCCTCTCCCTCCAGTTAATTATAGGTAGCCAGACCTAATCCCCCCCCCCCCCCCCAGTAATTCACAGGTAGCCAGACCTTTCCTTCTTCCCCCAGTAATTCATGGGTAGCCTGACCTCTCCCCCCTCCCCCAGTAACTCATAGGTAGCCAGAGATAATTCCCCCTCCCCCCAGTAACTCATAGGTAGTCAGACCTTTCTCCTCTCCCCCCCCCCCCCAGTAAGTCATAAGTAGCCAGACCTGCCCCCCCCCCCATTTAAGTAAAACAGTAGCAGAAAAAGTTGAATTAATAAGAATGTGGGGTGCAGCCTAATAGCGGGGATACCAATAGAAATAGCAGCAACATCTTTTATTTCTTCAGTGCTCCCTGACAGTGGGAACACTGCTGTGTATCAGGAACAAAAGGAGGTAAATGAAGGAAAAAGTATGGTGCACGCTAAAGGTGGGGACACCAAAAAACATAACATCAACTGGTTTTTTTTTAGTTTTTTTTTGGGTGCTCCCTGACAGTGGGAACGCTGCCATCTCTCAGGAACAGAAGGAGGTAAATTAAGGAAAAAGTATGGTGCACCTTAAAGGTGGGGACACCAAAGAACATAATATCAACAGGTTTTTTTTGTCAGTGCACCCTAACATTGGAAACACCACAACATTACTGCAGCAGCATGTTTTGGGTAATATGTTAAAGAGACTATGAAGCGAGATTAAAACTCGCTTTTTACCTTATATTTAACAGGGGCATGTTTGATCCTGCTAAAACGCTGCTATCCCGTGGCAGAACGAGGGGTCTTTACCCCCCAAATCCCCCCCTGCAAAATCCACAACCAACTTGGTCGTAGATTTTGCTGCTGATGGAGGCAGAGCTAATGGCGGTAGCTCTGCCTCAATGTGCATCTATCAGCGGCGGATCTCCGCCTCTTCCCGGCCCTCAGTGAAGGAAGACTGAGAGGGTTGGGGAGAGGCGCCGATCAGCTCTGATAGACGCGCTGAGAGGCAGGGCTGTGGCCATTAGCCCTGCCTCATCAGGAAGAAATCCCCGGACACCACGGAGAGGATTTGGGGGGTACAGACCCCCGTTCTTCCGCGGGATAGCAGCGTTTTAGCAGGGACGAGCATGCCCCTGTTGAATATAAGGTGAAAAGCGAGTTTTAATCTCGCTTCAGATTCTCTTTAAATAAGTAGTCAAAATGACACCTTGTCTTGTACCTATGAGAGGAGCAGCGGCTCAGTCAAGATGACCATCACCCTCAATAAAAGTACATTTTGGCAGTAAGTAGGCAAAAGTACACCTTGTCTTGTACCTATGAGAGGAGCAGCGGCTCAGTCAAGATGACCATCACCCTCAATAAAAGTATATTTTGGCAGTAAGTAGGCAAAAGTACACCTTGTCTTGTACCTAGGAGAGGAGCAGCGGCTCAGTCAAAATGACCATCACCCTCAATAAAAGTACATTTTGGCAGTAAGTAGGCAAAATTTCACCTTGTCTTGTACCTATAAGAGGAGCAGCGGCTCAATCAAGACGACCATGACCCTCAATAAAAGTACATTTTGGCAGTAAGTAGGCAAATTTATACCTTGTCTTGTACCTATGAGAAGAGCAGCGGCTCAGTCAAGATGACCATGACCCTCAATAAAAGTACATTTTGGCAGTAAGTAGGCAAATTTATACCTTGTCTTGTACCTATGAGAGGAGCAACGGCTCAGTCAAGATGACCATGACCCTCAATAAAAGTACATTTTGGCAGTAAGTAGGCAAATTTATACCTTGTCTTGTACCTATGAGAGGAGCAGCGGCTCAGTCAAGATGACCATCACCCTCAATAAAAGTACATTTTAGCAGTAAGTAGGCAAAAGTACACCTTGTCTTGTACCTAGGAGAGGAGCAGTGGCTCAGTCAAGATGACCATCACCCTCAATAAAAGTACGTTTTGGCAGTAAGTAGGCAAAATTTCACCTTGTCTTGTACCTATGAGAGGAGCAGCGGCTCAGTCAAGATGACCATCACCCTCAATAAAAATACATTTTGGCAGTAAGTAGGCAAAAGTACACCTTGTCTTGTACCTATGAAAGGAGCAGCGACCCAGTCAAGATGACCATCACCCTCAATAAAAGTACATTTTGGCAGTAAGTAGGCAAAAGTACACCTTGTCTTGTACCTATGAGAGGAGCAACGGCATAGTCAAGATGACCATCACCCTCAATAAAAGTACATTTTGGCAGTAAGTAAGTAAAAGTACACTTTGTCTTGTACCTATGAGAGGAGCAGCGGCTCAGTCAAGATGACCATCACCCTCAATAAAAGTACATTTTAGCAGTAAGTAGGCAAAAGTACACCTTGTCTTGTACCTAGGAGAGGAGCAGTGGCTCAGTCAAGATGACCATCACCCTCAATAAAAGTACGTTTTGGCAGTAAGTAGGCAAAATTTCACCTTGTCTTGTACCTATGAGAGGAGCAGCGGCTCAGTCAAGATGACCATCACCCTCAATAAAAGTACATTTTGGCAGTAAGTAGGCAAAAGTACACCTTGTCTTGTACCCATGAGAGGAGCAGCGACCCAGTCAAGATGACCATCACCCTCAATAAAAGTACATTTTGGCAGTAAGTAGGCAAAAGTACACCTTGTCTTGTACCTATGAGAGGAGCAACGGCATAGTCAAGATGACCATCACCCTCAATAAAAGTACATTTTGGCAGTAAGTAAGTAAAAGTACACTTTGTCTTGTACCTATGAGAGGAGCAGCGGCTCAGTCAAGATGACCATCACCCTCAATAAAAGTGCATTTTGGCAGTAAGTAAGCAAAATTTCACCTTGTCTTGTACCTATGAGAGGAGCAGCAGCTCAGTCAAGATGACCATCACCCTCAATAAAAGTACATTTTGGCAGTAAGTAGGCAAAAGTACACCTTGTCTTGTACCTATGAGAGGAGCAGCGGCTCAGTCAAGATGACCATCACCCTTAATAAAAGTACATTTTGGCAGTAAGTAGGCAAAAGTACACCTTGTCTTGTACCTATGAGAGGAGCAGCGGCTCAGTCAAGATGACCATCACCCTCAATAAAAGTACATTTTGACAGTAAGTAGTAAGCAGGCAAAATTATTGGCAGTAAATAGGTTGGATTCGGGTGAGGGAATGAGAAGCAGTCCAGGAAGGGCAATTTAAAGCGGTGAAGTTGTGTCCCTGGATCCGACGGGGGCCAAGTAGCCACTTTCAATCTATGAATGGTTAATTTTTAAAAATGTCAGTCCATTTACTGAATCAGTGGACAAGCGGGATCGTTTATCGGTAACCACCCCACCTGCCGCGCTGAAAGCCCGCTCAGAAATAACACTGGAAGGAGGGCATGAAAGAAGTTCCAGCGCATATTGTGCAAGCTCAGGACAGGTGTCGAGTCTGGCTGCCCAGTACTCCATGGGGTCCTCAGTGCGCATGCTATCTGATGCACTGAGTGAAGACATGTAGTCGGTGACCATGCGGGGCAGCCGATGCTCCTGATTTCCAGGTGCTGCTGCTGATGCTGTGGTAGGCCAAACAGACTCAGAGCTGTAAAACTGCCTCATCGCACCAAACAAGTCTTCAAGATGTCTAGGTCTGCTGGGCATAGGCACCTGCTGGGCACCATGAGCAGGGATAGCTGGGTTCTCAGGTTTGGATGTGAAATGTTTCAATTCCAGCAAAGGCTGGTTAGGCCCTGCGCTCGCTTTATGTACTAGTAGGATATAGCAGACACTGTAATATAGTCACATATGAGAAATATAAATGTACACAGTAACAAAACAGTTACTCATAAAATAATCATTCATAAATTATTCATGAAATTGTACAGTAACTCAGCCGATATTCCAAGGCTGAGGCACATAAAATCTGGAATTGGTCCAGTCAAATGTCTATAATACTTTTCCAATTCAATAATAAGCTAAAAAGTCCCCTGACAAAAAAGCTTTTGCTTCGCTGAAGTCGACAGTAGGCGAGTTTGACCTCTCTCTCATACAATACTTCAAAATTTTGACCAGCGCTGCATAAATTCATATGTCACTCCCACCACCAGCACCACGTGGAGAGCGACTCACCCTTTATGTTGGACCACAAATGACAATGGTCAGGAAACGCATCTGGGGCATTCAGGCTCCCCTCACCTGTAGACGCTATCCCTCCCTTGTTGTAGTCACCAGCATGCACAGGGTTCCAAATGGATTCAGCTTTAAAAATTTCCTCGGATAAAATACATATCACTCATAGCGCAACATTGCATAAAAACAACAAGCCTTTATTACAAATGTGCACTCACAAGTTCCAGGAGGTTAGTATGGCTCAGAGTTTATCCCGCGGGCTCTCCCCCGCTCGGCCTCCCGGTATGGCCGAAGGTGTCCTCAATCCCTGCGTGTGCGGGTCCACTCCTTCCTCCCTCCTATCTCCTGTGCATGAAAAACGCCGTTCGTAGCTCCGCCCTATCAATTTCGTCACATCACACGTGACTCATCAGGGTGCCCCTGATGAGTCACGTGTGATGTGACGAAATCGATAGGGCGGAGCTACGAACGGCATTTTTCATGCACAGGAGATAGGAGGGAGGAAGGAGTGGACCCGCACACGCAGGGATTGAGGACACCTTCGGCCATACCGGAAGGCCGAGCGGGGGAGAGCCCGCGGGATAAACTCTGAGCCATACTAACCTCCTGGAACTTGTGAGTGCACATTTGTAATAAAGGCTTGTTGTTTTTATGCAATGTTGCGCTATGAGTGATATGTATTTTATCCGAGGAAATTTTTAAAGCTGAATCCATTTGGAACCCTGTGCATGCTGGTGACTACAACAAGGGAGGGATAGCGTCTACAGGTGAGGGGAGCCTGAATGCCCCAGATGCGTTTCCTGACCATTGTCATTTGTGGTCCAACATAAAGGGTGAGTCGCTCTCCACGTGGTGCTGGTGGTGGGAGTGACATATGAATTTATGCAGCGCTGGTCAAAATTTTGAAGTATTGGATGTGAAATGCCTTCCTTTAGCTGGCAGATGAGGGCCTGCTGCAGCTCTCCCATCCTTTCCTCCTGCTGGCTGGTTGGAATAAATTGACCCAGCTTCCCCTTGCAGCGTGGGTCTAACTAAAAGGGTGGCCAGCCAGTAGTCATCTCTTTTCTTTATCTTTTTGATCCGAGGGTCCATCCGGAGGCATCGTATCATATGAACAGCCATTGGGAAAGCAAGAGCTCGCTCCTCCAAATCCCCATCGTCATGTCTGCTCAAAACAGACGAATCCTCTGCCTGCTGCTGCTGTTCCTCCTGACTTCCAAGGTCACCCCACCCCTGAATAACAGAAGCTGCACCCGCCTCCTCTTCCTCTTCACCAAGGTCAGGCACCTCCAGGATATCCTCCATCACATGGACATCCTCCTCCTCTTCCTCCTGTGTCTGAGCCTGGCTACCTTGGAGCGAGCTTTGTTGCTGCAGCTCAAGTTCAGTAACGGCTTCCTCCCCAGCAGTCATTAGGCTACTAAGTGTTTCTTCCAGCATGAACACAACAGGGAGCACGTCGCTGAGACTGACTTGCTCCCCGCTTACGAACGTAGTAGCCTGTTCAAATGGGGCCAACACATGGCAGACCTGTTGCATAAGCCGCCACTCGTGTGATGTAGGGGAGTGTTGCTGCTGATGACTCATGGATGTCGTCCTGCTCCAGAAGGTACTCAGAGACTGCTTTTTTCTGCTCCACCATCCTCTCCAGCATGTAAAGGGTGGAGTTCCACCTCGTTAGAGTGTCTACTATGAGCCTGTGAGGGGGCAAGCTATGCTTTTGCTGATATCGACGGAACAATGAGGTGGCAGTTGAAGAGCGGCCTATACGGCCGGAAATCTTCCTTGCATGCTGCACCACATCACTCATACCTGGGTAGGTGCACAAAAAACGATTAACCACCAAGTTGAGGACATGGGCAAAACATGGTACATGAGGAATGTTGCCATCGTTCAGGGCAGCCAGCAAATTTGCTGCATTGTCACAGGCAACATGGCCAACCTGTAGTCTTCGGGGGGTCAGCCACTTTTGTGCCTGTTCCTGGAGGAGGACCAAAACATTTGCTGCCGTGAGCCTCTGCTCCCCAATGCTCACCAGCTCGAGCAATGCTTGACAACGCTTGTGACACACGCCGGTGTAGCAACGGGGCTGCTTATTAGGGGGCTCGGCAGTGGCAGTAGAGTCACCAGCTGAGGTGAGAGCAGACCTGTTCCCCTTGATCCCACGGGGAGGCTCAACCAGCTCACTGGAAGCACCAGGACCAGAACCCTCCTGCTCACTATGTAGGGTGACCCAGTGAGCTGTAAATGAGACATATCGGCCCTGACCATGTTCGCTGGTCCACCCATCCATGGTGATATGTACCCTGTCGCCTATGGAATAATCTAGCGACAGGGCAACATTATCAACTGTGCATCAGTACAGGTTAGGAATTCCCGTTCGGGCAAAATAGTGACGGCTGGGTGGGTATTTGCCATTCAGGAATGGCAAACTCCAGGAGGTTGCGAATGGCTGACCCCTTCTCTACAATGGAGTGGGGCAGCAGCTGCTGGACCATGGCCTCTGCCAATAGACCGTTTAATCTCCGGATCCTGCGGCTACGGGGAGGCAGTGCTCTTGTGGACCTTATAGCCTCAGTTATCAATGGCTGGGTGCTTTGAGCTGATGATGGAGTGGAGGAAGGTGAAATCTGCCCTCTACGGCCAGAGTGTATTAAAGATGGAGAGCAGGCAGGATGGGTGCCAATCTCAGAAACTGAAGCAGAATGGGAAGGTGGACGGGTCTGTGCTATAGTCCTCTGCATGGTGCTGCTTTGTATAATGCCCCTTTGAGGTCCTTTAACACTGCCATATTCCTTTTGGTGGTTACTTTTTAGGTGTGTTTGCAGAGCACCCGTCCCCAACCTTTTCACATTTTTTCCTAGGCTCAGCCTGGCACCGCACAGCTTACACACAACTATTAAGGGATCACTGGTTGACTCAGTAAAGTACTTCCAAACTGGGGCCTTCCTCCGAGAAGTGTTTATGCCTGAGGTTGCAGTTTTACCACTTCCAGTTCGGGACATAGGAGTTTCAGCTGGAGGCTCTGACTGTAACTCCTGCCTTCCTTGAACTGCACTAGCAGAGAAGCTTACGTTGCCACTAGGCCCTCTGGTGTGCCGATGTCCAAGCTGCCTCCTCTGCCAGATTGCCTCTGATTCATCTGATCATGCTCAGGCGCATAGGTCACATCCATGTCATCATCATCATAATCATCACTGTGGCTGCCTCCCTCATAGCCCACCTCCTCAATGTTCTCATCCTGACCCTCCACTGCTTGAATGTCAACTTCTGGCACCCCCCCCCCCCCCCCAACAACATTATCATCATCCAAAAGAAAACTCTGGGCATCATGCGACATATCGATGTTTGACTGCTGCAGAGCCTTATCAACAAGTTCTGAAATTGTGTCATCAAAGGGAATGACACATGGGTTAAGGGCAGCTTTTGTAGGAGGCATGGAAGTGCTGCTGGTGGTACTGCTGCTACTTTGTAACTCAGCATTTGGGGACTGACTAATAGGGCTGTCTCCTGACACCCAGTTCACAATGGCTTCAGTGTGGCTCTGCGCAATAGCCCGTGGGTCTGTGACGTGAAATATGATCATATCAGACTCGACCCCCTTTTGGGATTTGATGCATCATTGCCTGATACTGAGTGTCCACTACCTGTGGCTGAGTGGCTAGTACTTGCTGCTAATTGGCTTCTGCCTGCCGAAGTCTGTCCCCGGACTGCTGTGGACTGACCCCTGCCTGGCGCAGAGTGTCCCCTGCCAGCTGCTGACTTTGCTGGTGGACCCTTGCCTGAACTGCCTCGACCATGGCGAGCTTCACCTCTGCCGGACATTGTTTATTTTTCTCAAATTTTTAATAGAAGTACAGTGGAAGGGGAACAATGTCAAATCAATTTTGCTGAATAAAGTGAGATAAAAGAAAGAATGAATAAAGGAAAGGAATGAATACAATAATACAGTGAAATTAAAATAAGGGAAAAAATGAAAAGGATGAGAGGACTATTTATGTTTCCACACAGTTCCTTTCTGTAACTAAATCCACTCTCCTCTACAGATCACAGCATGGAACTATATAGCTTGCACACAGTCCTCCTCCTATCTTCTGCAGCTGCCTAACACTAAATCACAGAAATCCTTACACTAAATAGCAGTACTAGTAGCTAGCTAGCGAAAACACAGATTAGCAATAAAGAAAATAACAAAAGAATGCAAGGAATGTGTATGTGTATGTCACTGGCTGCAGTCTGTGTATGCTGTTTCTCCTCACAAGTAGTGTTGTCCGGATCATAAACGATTCGGATCTTTGATCCGAATTTATTTTGTGAGTCGAATCATCCGAATCATCAAAACGAGTGATTTGGATCGCAAAGTGGGCGGGGCAAGGAGCGGCACGCCCCCTCTCAGCGGGCAGCGGGGTCCTGGAAGCAGAGCAGAGATGGATCGCTCTGTTGGAGGGGAGCCAGCCTTGCAGGGAGACAGGTAGATGAGAGAGAGGGGACATGGGTGCCACTGCCAGATATGTGTAGAGCACACATACTGGCTATAACGTGCTGCTGATTATAGGCTGTCTGTTCCGTAGTTGTGCACAGTGAACACATTGGAAGCTTTTGGCTCAGCTCAGCACAGCTCAGTAACTTTGCAGGCACTGTGATTGCAGCGCAATCCTCCTGCACTGCTCTGAACAGCTGCACTTTACTTCTGGGAATGCTTTGGGGAATGCTTTCTTTCACTGTGCGACGTTTGCATTCAAAGTACACAGATGAGCATATAGGTGATATACATGTAAAGCATATGATTGCAGCATGTGGGTATTGTGTGCAAGCAAACATTTCTGCTCTCTGCTCGTCCCTCCTCCCTTCTCTGTCCACTCCCTGCCCTCTGTCTATCTTCTCCCCTTCTCTGTGTGTCCACCCCCCTCCCCTTCTCCTGTCCACAGCAGGGAAAGACCTGTCCTGCTATTCATTTCACCCCCGAATGCTTCGTAGTAAAATGATCCGAGATTCGGATCAAAGATCCGGATCTTTTCAATGATCCGATTCGGATCATCCATATCATTGAAAAGATCCGAACTTCCCATCTCTACTCACAAGCACAGCACACAGCACAATAACACCCAGAAAGTGAAACCAGAGCTTGGAACAAAGCTTTTATACTGAGGGGTGGGCTAAATTTCTATTGGTTGCTAAGGGTGTAGCAGCAATCAAAAGTTTTACCTGATTGGCCAAATAGTCTGTGAAACTATGCGTATGAAAGTACGCGTAAGCGTAAGCTACGCCTATTGAGGTAGCTACGCATGTATTGTTAACTACGTTAGAGTGTAATCTTCGAAGTACGCACAGTGTACGCCTGGCGGCATATAAATACGCATTAAAACTACGCATACGAACCTACGCACATTACGCAATAGCCGTATATATAACGTACAACATAGGTTATTCAGCAGCGCTTCCTTATATTATTCCTCCACCAGATATCAGTCACCCATCAGGAGTGCGACTCACCTATTTTATATGCTACGATCACAGTAGCATATACACTTGTGGGGCATTAAATAGGTTCCCCTCACCTTCCACGACACATCTCAGACCAAATGGACTGGGAAAGCAGCGATAAATCAGACTCTGAGCTCATACAGTTTTCCTCTTACACCTTAAAATATGAAGCAAAAGCTCCTCATTGCGCAATATAGTTAAAAATTTAAAACACTTTATTTAAAATAGCACTCACATGGTATTTGCAGTATGTCAGCTTTTGGAATTGTTACAGCGGGTTCCACCCCGCGCGGTCTCCCGGGCTGACCGCCGCGTTGATTCACCCTTGCTGCACGGTATCACCGGCTGTACTGCCCTTGTTCCGGCGTGTCCACTGCGTCGGCAAGACTCCTCCCTACCAGTTTCGTCATAAAGTATGACTCATTCAGGGGATGGAGTTTGCCGATTCAGTGTTGTATTTAAATAGGTTAGCTCCGCCCCCCGGTGTTTTCTCCATATGCCGCCTATGTCTCCGTTCAAGGAAGCGACCATATTGGAGCCCAGGAGGCTGCGCAGAGTTACATTCAGTATGTTCTTAACATCCAATCTTATCGTCACTTAATTTCTTTTGACATGTCACCCTATCCAGACCCTAGTTGCGGATAGAATACCCTATTAGTCTTGAATGGCATTAATGTTTAATTTATAAGTTAGCAACACCCCCACCGCTTAAACCCAACCACCATTATTATGCCTCATTAAAGGTATATACCCCCACACAGGCGCAAATCAATCTATACTTTAGGCACTGTAATAACGCATCCCAGGTCTGGTTTACACATTCCTTCATGCGAATATTAAAAGTGCATATATAGTGGAACCAACAAGCATACATAAGTAATTATCACAGATTGCAGCGTTTTGCTGCGACAGTCAATTCCCACATAGGTTAGCCATTATCTATGAAACAGTTTATGTCCACCTCAATATTCATGCCTTTCGGGGACATTGTCTCCATTTTGAATATCCATTGAGTCTCCTTCCTGGAGAGTATCCTGATTTTATTTCCCCCTCTCCATGGAATATTAACTTTCTCTATGGCACAAAAACCTAGGTGTAGTGGGTCACATGCATGCTTTCTCCTAAAATGTTCAGAAACACTGTGCCCTCTTACTGCATTTTTTATATTATTTATGTGTTCATGTACTCTTTCTGTCAACTTCCTTTTTGTTCTACCAATATATTGCATGCCGCACGGGCACCATAATAGGTAGACTACCCCCTTAGTGTGGCAAGTGATGCACTGCCTTATCTTAAACTCATTGCCATTATGGAAAGATTTTATCTTCTCAGTTTTCATGGCTTTGGCCTCCCTGCATGCAAAGCACCCCCTACACGGATGAAATCCAGGTACCTGCCAAAAGGTGGGCTCCTGGGTGTCAGGAGGGTTGACACATGATGGAACCATCAAATTCTTCAGGTTTGGGGCCTTCCTGTATATGAAGGTGGGGCTTCTCAGGTAATATTTTCACCAGGGTTCTATCCTCAAGTAATATTCCCCAATTCTTTTCAAAGGCTTTTTCCAGTTCTTTTCTTTGGTAGTTATACCCAGTGATGAAAGGCAGCCTATCTAGGGTCGCCATTCCCTCATCCTTGTCTCTATTTCGTAAATATTTCTTCCTTTCTGTTCTACCCACCTGCATCATGGTTCTGCATAGATCATCCCCGTGGTACCCTTTTTCCTCAAAACGTTCTATTAGTATCTGAGATTGTTCCACATAATCCTCCAATTTAGTACAGTTCCTCCTCATCCTCACCATTTGACCCTTAGGAACCCCCCTTATCCAGTTAGGGTGATGTTCACTATTGGTCGGTATGTAGCAGTTACGATCTGTTTCCTTAAAGTGACTTTTAATGATTAATTTATTCCCATTTTTAATAATTTTGAGATCCAAATAGTTAATTTCCACCGTGCTACTTTCCATATTTAATTGTATATTCCATGTGTTGTTGTTAATGGTTTCAAAAAATCCCAGTAGTTTATCCTGTCCTCCCTACCATAGGAGGAACAGGTCATCTATATACCTTAGCCAATTACTAAACAAATCCCCTTTGTGTTGATATATGATGCCCTCTTCCCATCTGGACATGAATAGGTTTGCCAGGGCCGGGGCGAATCCCGCCCCCACGGCACACCCCCTTTTCTGCAAATAATAACACCCTTTATGCCAAAAATAGTTCCTTTTGAGTGCAAATTCCAAAACTTTTATCAAAAAGTCAACCTGTTCCCCTGGCATCCCATCTTCCTTCCTCATGTAGTGGTCTACTGCTTCAAGGGCCAGTTGGTGAGGAATGTTGGTGTAGAGGGAGGACACGTCCGCCACAACAAGGACCGTCCCCTCCCCCACAACCATTTTCTCCACTTTCCCCAACATGTCCTTAGTATCTTTCACCACACATGGTAGTTTATGCACCATGGGTTGCAGGAAATGATTAAGATACTCACCCAACCTGTGCGTTACGGAACCAATTCCGCTAATTATTGGACGTCCAGGGGGATTGTCCCTATTTTTGTGCACTTTCGGAACTTGGTATATGATAGGGACCCGGGGGGCTGATGGTATCAAGTACATGAACTCACTATCATTCACAATCCCCTTATCTAGTCCCTCTTTCATAAGGACTCTCAGTTCCCCCATATATGCATTTGTAGGATTTCCTTTCAAAGTCAGGTAGGTCTGGGGATCATTCACAAGTCTATCTAGTTCCTCCCCATATTGTTGTTTATTAAGCACTACCACCCCTCCCCCCTTGTCAGCTGGCCTGATCACTAGGTTTTTCTTTTCCAAGATATCTCTTGCTGTTCTTTGTTCAAAATTACGTTTACCCTCAGGTATGTTTCTAATCTCTTTCTCCATGATCTTTTTAAAGGTATCGATGGGGTTACTGTTTACTTGAGGATTGAAGGTGGAAGCATTTCTCAGATTTGTATGTTGGTAGGGGCTTATAGGGTTAATTCTACTATTAGGGCCCTCCTTCTGTGCGAAATATTTCTTGATGTTGAGTTTTCTCACATATTTCTGTAAGTCAACATAAGTGTCAAACTTATTCATGGCATGTTTAGGGGCATATTTCAATCCTTTGTCCAGTAATGCTAGTTCCTTTCTGTCTAACTGGACCCCACTAAGATTTTATATCCCCTTACCTTTTAGAACCTTCTTCTCTTGTAGTTTCCTACCTCCCCGTACTCCTCTTCTGCTCCTCTCTTTTTGTCTCTGATTTTGTCTCAGCAATATCACCCTAGAAGGGGTTATGGGAATGGACCTAGATTTAACAATTATACCCCGAGAAAACCTAGAACACCGCCACATTATAGGCATAATAGGGATTATAACCAGTACCAGGGATCAAGGTATGGGCCATCGCAACAGCCCCGATATAATGTACCTACGCATGGACCACCCCAACAACCATGCTATAATATTCCAACATATAACAGATATGATCCTATTAGAAATGAGCAGTTATACCGGCCTTTTTTAGAAGAGGTATGGAAGGACAACAAATCACCACAAGAATGGAGGAGGAGGGACTACATTGGGGAGGGGGCGGTAGGGGGAGGGGACAAAACTCCAATCAGAGACAAAAAGAGAGGAGCAGAAGAGGAGTACGGGGAGGTAGGAAACTACAAGAGAAGAAGGTTCTAAAAGGTAAGGGGATATACAATCTTAGTGGGGTCCAGTTAGACAGAAAGGAACTAGCATTACTGGACAAAGGATTGAAATATGCCCCTAAACATGCCATGAATAAGTTTGACACTTATGTTGACTTACAGAAATATGTGAGAAAACTCAACATCAAGAAATATTTCGCACAGAAGGAGGGCCCTAATAGTAGAATTAACCCTATAAGCCCCTACCAACATACAAATCTGAGAAATGCTTCCACCTTCAATCCTCAAGTAAACAGTAACCCCATTGATACCTTTAAAAAGATCATGGAGAAAGAGATTAGAAACATACCTGAGGGTAAACGTAATTTTGAACAAAGAACAGCAAGAGATATCTTGGAAAAGAAAAACCTAGTGATCAGGCCAGCTGACAAGGGGGGAGGGGTGGTAGTGCTTAATAAACAACAATATGGGGAGGAACTAGATAGACTTGTGAATGATCCCCAGACCTACCTGACTTTGAAAGGAAATCCTACAAATGCATATATGGGGGAACTGAGAGTCCTTATGAAAGAGGGACTAGATAAGGGGATTGTGAATGATAGTGAGTTCATGTACTTGATACCATCAGCCCCCCGGGTCCCTATCATATACCAAGTTCCGAAAGTGCACAAAAATAGGGACAATCCCCCTGGACGTCCAATAATTAGCGGAATTGGTTCCGTAACGCACAGGTTGGGTGAGTATCTTAATCATTTCCTGCAACCCATGGTGCATAAACTACCATGTGTGGTGAAAGATACTAAGGACATGTTGGGGAAAGTGGAGAAAATGGTTGTGGGGGAGGGGACGGTCCTTGTTGTGGCGGACGTGTCCTCCCTCTACACCAACATTCCTCACCAACTGGCCCTTGAAGCAGTAGACCACTACATGAGGAAGGAAGATGGGATGCCAGGGGAACAGGTTGACTTTTTGATAAAAGTTTTGGAATTTGCACTCAAAAGGAACTATTTTTGGCATAAAGGGTGTTATTATTTGCAGATAAGGGGGTGTGCCGTGGGGGCGGGATTCGCCCCGGCCCTGGCAAACCTATTCATGTCCAGATGGGAAGAGGGCATCATATATCAACACAAAGGGGATTTGTTTAGTAATTGGCTAAGGTATATAGATGACCTGTTCCTCCTATGGGAGGGAGGACAGGATAAACTACTGGGATTTTTTGAAACCATTAACAACAACACATGGAATATACAATTAAATATGGAAAGTAGCACGGTGGAAATTAACTATTTGGATCTCAAAATTATTAAAAATGGGAATAAATTAATCACTAAAAGTCACTTTAAGGAAACAGATCGTAACTGCTACATACCGACCAATAGTGAACATCACCCTAACTGGATAAGGGGGGTTCCTAAGGGTCAAATGGTGAGGATGAGGAGGAACTGTACTAAATTGGAGGATTATGTGGAACAATCTCAGATACTAATAGAAAGTTTTGAGGAAAAAGGGTACCACGGGGATGATCTATGCAGAACCATGATGCAGGTGGGTAGAACAGAAAGGAAGAAATATTTACGAAATAAAGACAAGGATGAGGGAATGGCGACCCTAGATAGGCTGCCTTTCATCACTGGGTATAACTACCAAAGAAAAGAACTGGAAAAAGCCTTTGAAAAGAATTGGGGAATATTACTTGAGGATAGAACCCTGGTGAAAATATTACCTGAGAAACCCACCTTCATATACAGGAAGGCCCCAAACCTGAAGAATTTGATGGTTACATCATGTGTCAACCCTCCTGACACCCAGGAGGCCACCTTTTGGCAGGTACCTGGATTTCATCCATGTAGGGGGTGCTTTGCATGCAGGGAGGCCAAAGCCATGAAAACTGAGAAGATAAAATCTTTCCATAATGGCAATGAGTTTAAGATAAGGCAGTGCATCACTTGCCACACTAAGGGGGTAGTCTACCTATTATGGTGCCCGTGCGGCATGCAATATATTGGTAGAACAAAAAGGAAGTTGACAGAAAGAGTACATGAACACATAAATAATATAAAAAATGCAGTAAGAGGGCACAGTGTTTCTGAACATTTTAGGAGAAAGCATGCATGTGACCCACTACACCTAGGTTTTTGTGCCATAGAGAAAGTTAATATTCCATGGAGAGGGGGAAATAAAATCAGGATACTCTCCAGGAAGGAGACTCAATGGATATTCAAAATGGAGACAATGTCCCCGAAAGGCATGAATATTGAGGTGGACATAAACTGTTTCATAGATAATGGCTAACCTATGTGGGAATTGACTGTCGCAGCAAAACGCTGCAATCTGTGATAATTACTTATGTATGCTTGTTGGTTCCACTATATATGCACTTTTAATATTCGCATGAAGGAATGTGTAAACCAGACCTGGGATGCGTTATTACAGTGCCTAAAGTATAGATTGATTTGCGCCTGTGTGGGGGTATATACCTTTAATGAGGCATAATAATGGTGGTTGGGTTTAAGCGGTGGGGGTGTTGCTAACTTATAAATTAAACATTAATGCCATTCAAGACTAATAGGGTATTCTATCCGCAACTAGGGTCTGGATAGGGTGACATGTCAAAAGAAATTAAGTGACGATAAGATTGGATGTTAAGAACATACTGAATGTAACTGCGCAGCCTCCTGGGCTCCAATATGGCCGCTTCCTTGAACGGGGACATAGGCGGCATATGGAGAAAACACCGGGGGGCGGAGCTAACCTATTTAAATACAACACTGAATCGGCAAACTCCATCCCCTGAATGAGTCATACTTTATGACGAAACTGGTAGGGAGGAGTCTTGCCGACGCAGTGGACACGCCGGAACAAGGGCAGTACAGCCGGTGATACCGTGCAGCAAGGGTGAATCAACGCGGCGGTCAGCCCGGGAGACCGCGCGGGGTGGAACCCGCTGTAACAATTCC
The DNA here is from genome assembly GCF_040937935.1 of Hyperolius riggenbachi. Lineage (NCBI taxonomy): Eukaryota > Metazoa > Chordata > Amphibia > Anura > Hyperoliidae > Hyperolius > Hyperolius riggenbachi. Next base: position 172,552,433 of record NC_090655.1, read on the forward strand.
AAAAGCTGACATACTGCAAATACCATGTGAGTGCTATTTTAAATAAAGTGTTTTAAATTTTTAACTATATTGCGCAATGAGGAGCTTTTGCTTCATATTTTAAGGTGTAAGAGGAAAACTGTATGAGCTCAGAGTCTGATATATCGCTGCTTTCCCTGTCCATTTGGTCTGAGATGTGTCGTGGAAGGTGAGGGGAACCTATTTAATGCCCCACAAGTGTATATGCTACTGTGATCGTAGCATATAAAATAGGTGAGTCGCACTCCTGATGGGTGACTGATATCTGGTGGAGGAATAATATAAGGAAGCGCTGCTGAATAACCTATGTTGAACTTTTGTGGAAATTTACTCATTTCTGAACAGAAGCGCAAGCCTCATGAACGATTGAAACAGAATTGTTTTTAGTCTGTGGACTATATCATCACTTTTAATAGTGTCCGTTGAAGGATTTATGTATGTTGTAGGGAGTATCTATAGCCCACAAGTGATACATTGACACCTAGTGGATGATAAGAGAATTTACTTGGAATTGAGATTATAATTAGTGTGAGCGCTGTTTTTTATTTTTGTTGTATATATAACGTAGTCATGCGGGTCAGTAAACTGGCTACGCGTATTTTACTACGCGTAGTTTTCAGCATACGATCTGATACGCTTATGTGTATTGCGGCAACTATGATGCGTAGATTCGCATAAGCGTAGTTTCTGCTCAACCCTGGAAAAAAGTCTTTAATTTTCTTCCTCCTTCATGGCTCAGCTGTGGCCATGGCAAACTGGAGGCTTTGTTCACCTCTGAAGACTCATCTTTAGTTTTTAGACACGTAGTGCCCATCGTGCTGCCCCTAACTGAAGCAGCGGCCTCCGTTATTATGGCCCCGCCGCTCTCTGCTACCCCTCCATGCAGTGCAGTGTCCAGGGGTAGGCATAGTGACAAGCTGCTCTGCCCCTTTGCCCTGTCACCTGCTGCTGATGCGGCCACTGTAGCTCCACCCCCCATCAGTGTTTGACTGGTGCGATGCTGTTGGGAGTAATAGCATGCCACTGGGAGAGAGATGTGAGCTGCATCAGACAATGAGGGAACAAGGAGAGGAGAACAGACTTGCAGCCAGAGCCAGCAGAAAGCCGTCACGTCAAAGGATGCAGCTACTTAAGCTAGCAGACGGCAGAGAGTCCGGGCAAGTGACGGGGGAGGGGGTGTGTATGTGTGCCCCCCTTAGTAGGTGTGTGTGTCTCCCTTAGTTGTTATTTCTCTGTGCCGTTGTGTCTGTGTGTGTGTGTGTGTGTGTGTGTGTGTGTGTGTCTCGTTTAGTTGTTCTTTGTCTGTGCCTAAGTGTGTATGTGTGGGTGCAAGGTTGCTCATCACGAGCCATTTTTCCCCATCACGTGTGCGGTATTCGGATCTGTGATCGGCCGCAATCACGGATACCGAATCCGAATTCACCCGTGATTGCACTCAAATTCTGTCCGTAATCACGGGTTGATCACGGGTCCAGATTCTGGTATCCAGGGAGATGACATCGTTGGGTCAATCAGAGAGCCCCAAGTCGAGGCCCTAGCACCCAGTCAGAGGAGGGGAGCCTGGCCCTCCTCTATATAAGGCGGTGGCCATCTTGAGGATCTCATTCTTGCTTGTGACTCTGTGGTACTGAGAGCATCTCCAGTACTGCTATTTGTCTGAACAAGTGATTTTCTCACTGTTTACCCAGCATTTTTCATCCTAAGCACATTCTCAACACATTTTTTGTATTGTCGTATAGATAGATAGTGATTTGATTGTGTTAGTTTTCAGTCAGTACTAGTGTATACTCTATTATAATGTGCTAGGCTAGAAGCTGTTAGGTCTGTGTGCAGGCTAGGCCTGCTAGCCAAGGTAGCCTTAGCCTACTAGCCAGTAGGTAGGTTGGGGATTAGTTAGTTGTTGTGTAGTTAGTTAATTTGTACTGTTGCTTGATTTAGTGTTAGACTAGCAGCAGCAGTACTATAGAAAGCAGGCAGGCCAGCATCTGTTTGATTCTTTCTGACTACTGTGGCTGCCTGTATTGAGTGTGTGTGACAGACAGTCTGGTTAGTGTCACTGTCTGTCACTCTTGTTAGTCATCTACTGCTGTTAGTTTTATTTAGTACAGTACTACTACTACTACACCTACTGCTAGGCAGCATCTATTTCTTACTGCTGCCTGTATTGTGAGTGTGACAGACAGTCTTAGTGTCACTCTTGTCTGGTAATTGGTAAATGTTGTGCTTGTAGTTCATTCACTGTCACTGACAATTTACGTGGGGGTTCAGGGGAGCTGTTTGAGGAGGAGAAGGATGATGATGAGGCACGGGACTGTCCCTACGTGCCAGAGTTTGGTGAAGGCAGCTCGCCGGAGGAGGAGGCTCTGGCACTGGCATAGAGGCACAGCATGGCAGACTACATGAGGTCCTTCAGCGGGCTTGACACCGAGGCCCCCATGGACCGCATGGAGTACTGATTCAAGCGCTTGGAGATCTGGAGGGAGCTGGTGCAGTATGCCCTGGAAGTCCTGTTATGCCCCCCCCTTCCAGCATGCTGTCCAAGAGGTGCTTCAGTGCAGTCGGTGGCGTGGTCACAGAGAAGTAATATCGTCTGTTCACAAAGTCTGAAAATTAACCAGGCTTGGATTGAAGGCAAATTCCTGGCCCCTGCTGTCGGCGAGAGATAGACATGAGGTGGCTGGGAGTCTCTTTTGCAGACCAACCTTCAATACCAGTCTCCTGCTAATTAGGCCTGTTTTTCTTTTCTTTTTTTTTTGGTGCTGTGGTACCACCGCTAGGTGCAATAGCCTATGCTGCCTGCTTCCACATGTATGTTACTCCTACTTTTCCTCCTACTGCTTTTACCTCCTTCTGTCTGTGTTCCCACTGCCAGGGTCCACAGAATAAGGTGCTGCTGCCACTAGCTATTATACCATCAAAAAAGCTACTACTGTTGTGACAAAAAATATTTTGAGGGATCTGGGATGCAAACTGTGCTGTTCGAGTTGTGGGGAGGACCCAACTGCAGCTGTACGACCACTTCCTGGAACCTCACGGTTGTTTATATTTGTTAGTGCTATGGTACCACCGCTAGGTGCCATGGCCTATGCTGCCTTCTGCTGCCCCATGTTTCTACTCCTCCTGCTGCTGCTATACCTCCTGCTCTCTGTGTTCCCTCTGCCAGGGTCCACACAATTATGCGCTGCTGCCACGCACCACTAGCTATTACGCCCCAAAAAAGCTATGTACTTGAAAAAAAAATTCAGGTGTCTGGGTTGAAAGCTGTGTTGTCCCATTTGTGTATTGGACACAATGTGGGCTTCATGAACACTGTCTGGAACCTCCTGCTGTTTAATTACAGCTGTGGTACCACCGCTAGGTGCCATGGCCTATGCTGCCTGCTGACTCCGCCCTCTGGAGATCAGTGTGTGAGTGGCTGTGGAGGAGAGTGGACCTCTTCTTATGAGCTCCAGCAGATCCAGTTGCTGGAGTGCCTTATTGGTGGTTTCTGCCTAATACCTAGGACCATGTCAAGGCTGTGCAAGTGAGGAGGGGAGAAGCACTTTGGAGGTGTTTGGGCTCCCCTGACTTGGAAGGCTCTAAGGGGCCTGAGCCAGAGAAGGCATCCCTGTCCTCCATAATGGAGGCTCATCAAGCTAGGGACAGTGGTCAAACAGTCAGCGAAACAGTGAGTACTGTCGTGGAATGGCATAGAACATGAAAAAGGCTAAAGAGACTGTTGAAAATTTGCAGTATGAGCTTAAGAAGCGTGTGAATAAGTATGAACAGTCGTGGAAACCGTCTTTTTTAAGCAGCAACCCACAATTAGTTAAGCTCAGTAAGCAAATAGAAGAGCAGAAAACACTAGTGAAAGACTTGGAAGGAAAAGGCGGAATGTTTGGTGAAGGGTTGAAAAAACAAATGTTTGATCAGACAAAAAGAAATATGGATAAAAGTTTGAAAGAGGCTGAGAAAGTGGAAGATGACAATAAGATGTTATCAGACAATCAGGAGTCTAAATCTTCTGGAGTATTGTTTTTGCAGCGAAGTGGGACGGAAACTGTGAAGACTGGAGAATCTGCTTATACAGCAATTCCAGCGGTGAACAGGTTTCCTATGCAGAATGTGCAAAATATGCAAGTGTTAAACAGTCTGCACCAGTTTGAGAACAACGGTTCTCAGATAAATACGCAATTTATAGGACAATACCAGGCTTTCCCTGGTGGACCTTATGGGCAGTATAACATGCAAAATGTATCTTATATGCATAATCATGCAGATGTTTTAGGCTTGCAACAACAAAATGTTCCATATCCTCAACCTTCCCTTTTTCCTTATGTGAACCAAAGTATGAATCCTTATGTTGGTTTTCCTAATGTGTCTAACCCTTCCCTGGTTTGTGGTTCCCCTGTATCTGTATCCCATGTTAGTGTCTCCCCTTTTTGTATGCAAAACAGTAATATGAACTTGCCTTCTGGTAATCTTGTGCAATCCCCTCTGGAAGGGGTTAAGTTGGTTGTATCTAGGAATGGTATGCAGCAGCCAGTTGTTGATACTATTTTGAGGAACAAAGATTCAAGGGAGACCCCTGCAGTTGGTTCTGGTAGCCGGCAGGGTCTTCCCTTAGTTAAGATGGCGCTGGGCAGCATTTCTGGCGAGGGGGCGGAGCTAAGTGGACCTTAGCATAGCGGTGGCATTGCTGGGGGAAATGTGGCTTTTTTTGGCATGAAGGGGAACCCTGTGCCGGCGGTTTTTGGTTTGCAGGGTCCCCTTTCTGTTTGGGATGCGGCAAAGAGCAGCGGTTCTGCTTTTCCTGAAACCGGAAGTGACTGTGGAGTCGATCGCGTCACTTCTGGTTCGGTGAACGGGAAGTATGCAGCGGGTTTTTAGCCTCTTGGACAATGTCCAGAATCTTTGTCCAATATGGGGGAAGAAGTACTAAGAGAAATGGAGAAAATTGTGAAAGAGAATGAAGAAGAGGTTGTCCCTGATAGGGAGCCATCACAGTCTGAATCCACGGCCTTGAAACCCCAGTCCATTATTCCGCCCTTTTTGTCGGTTTTAAAATTGGCAGTCCCACCTCCTCCTCCACCTTCCTTGTCTCCTCTTAATATCCAAACTTCCAAGAAGCTTGCGGGTGATTTGTCAGGCCATGTTTTAAAACTTGATAGGCTTGATAAAGCGAAAAATATTTTTTCAGTACCTAAAGGGGATGTTTCTTCTGGGGAAGTGAAGTTGTTTGATGAAAAGAATGATAAAGAGAAAAAGGGTCCAGAAAAAGACAAGGTGGTGAAAAAGTCTGATGCAAAAAATACACCGGGAGGGAAAAAGATCCCAGAAAAAGAGAGAAAGAAAAAAAATTAAACAAATAGAGGAGGAAAATGTGGGGAAGGGGAAGAGTCTGAGTCTTTGAAAGAGACAAAAGGTGTAAAAACTATGAGTAAGAAAGGAGAAAAATGTTGTCGGAAAAAAAGTCTAAAGGTAAATTAGAAGAGATTCAGAAAATTAAGTCTATTGTTCTAAAAAATAAATATGAGATGTTGTCTGATCAATCTGATCAGTTTTTAAACAGTGAAATTGAGGAGAATAATCTGTTTTAAGATGTCTCAACTAATGGGAAAGCTGATGATATGAAGGTATCCTCTTCTAAGGAAGAGGAGAGTGCAGTTTAAGAAAGTGTAAGCAATCTTTTTCTCATTTATCCTGATGGAGGTCCCCCCCCCCTCCCTTTTTTTCGGTCAGTTTGATGCCAGCGTTTTAATATAAGAGACAAGGCTTCAAACGTTATTTGCCATCCATGAAGGAGAGAGGGACTGGCACTTTGGTCCCTCTTATTGGTTTCTTGCAGCTGAGCCTTATACTGGGGTGGCGGTCCTTTTTAAGACCGACATGATAACTTTCTGGCGGGTAAATTAAATTAAGATGGGGTGTTGCTTGGTCATGGACATCTCTGTGAAGGGGCAGGATTTGAGGTTGATTAACATCTATGGACCTCAGACTGAGAGGGAGAGGAAGCGCCTCTTCACAGAGATCAAGCCATTTCTGTTTACAGCTCAGGAAGTAGTCTTTGGTGGTGATTTCAATACTGTAGTTAGGATAAAGGACAGGAGAGGTGCCAAGACCCGCCTGGGCTGTGATAGTAATTTTTTGAATAGTATGGTTAGGGATGCTGGTCTGGTAGATGTGCATATAAAGCTCTTTTGAGAGCTAATGTTCTTGTGATGTTTTTTTTTTTTTTTTGTGGCCCATCGACTCTTGCATATACAGCCCTGTCTGTCGCAGCTGGCCCTTGCTAATTGCTAAAATGTGCCAGGCCCAGCACATTCAGTGCCTACCTTTTCACTGCACCTGTGTGTGTGACAGCTCACAGCTGCACATTGTATTGTAATACCAGTCCGTGCATACCTTTCACTGCACCTGTATGACAGCACACAGTTTTATATACCAGTCACTGCATACCTTTTCACTGCACCTGTGTGTGACAGCTGCACATTGTATTGTAGTACTAGTCCATGCATACCTTTCACTGCACCTGTGTGACCGAGCGCACGCTGTTTTATATGCCAGTCCGTGTATACCTTTGAACTGCACCTGTGTGTGTGACAGCTGCACATTGTATTGTAATACCAGTCCATGCAAACATTTCACTGCACCTGTGTGACAGCACACAGTTTTATATACCAGTCACTGCATACCTGTTCACTGCACTTGTGTGTGTGACAGCTGCACATTGTATTGTACAACCAGTCCGTGCATAGCTTTCACTGCACCTGTGTGACCGCACGCTGTTTTATATACCAGTCCGTGCATATTGCACCTGTGTGTGTGACAGCTGCACATTGTATTGTAATACTAGTCACTGCATACCTTTCACTGCACCTGTGTGACTGCACGCTGTTTTATATACCAGTCCATGCATACCTGTTAACTGCACCTGTATGACAGCTGCACATTGTATTGTAATACCAGTCACTGCATACCTTTCACTGCACCTGTGTGACTGCACATTGTTCTACGAGCAGTCACTGCATACCTTTTCGCTGCACCTGTGTAACTGCACATTGCATTAGTCAAGTCAGTGCATACCTTTCACTTCATCCCCCCCAATATGGACAATACAACAGGCAGAGGCAGAGCCAGAGGCAGGCCACCCAGCAGGTCTGTTGAAGGTTGTGCTGACGTGATTTCGTGTGGCCCTGGACCAAAGTACAGTGCTCAGAAGAAGGCACGTGCCATCAACTCCCAAGATTGTCAGGACGTAGTTGACTATTTAACACAGAACACCTCATCTTCCGCAGCCACCAGCACTAGTACAAGCACACATTCGCTCCATTTGACACTTTGCAGGAGTTATTTGGTGAGGAATTAAGTGATTCACAGCCATTATTGTTATAACAAGATGAAGGCGCTAAGCAAGTTACACCACCTCATATGTCTGAGTTAGGCGGCACTATGGACGTAAGGTGTGAAGATGATGAAGTACCTGCTGTTTGTGCAGTTTATGAGGTATCTGATACAAGCAAAGCAGTGGAGGATGATTATGATGATGACGATGATGATGATACTGCCATGGATGTCAGAGTTCAGAGGGGGAGTCAAAGAGGAGTAGAAGGAGACGAGTTGCTGAAAGAAGCAGGGGGAGCTCGTCGTCAGAAACAGCTTGTGGCAGTGTCCGGCGGCATGTATCGCCACCTATGGACAGCCACCCAACATGCCCTTCCAGGTCAGCTGCTGACGCCACCACCAAAGTGCCATAATTCCAGGGCTCAGCGATGTGGAAATGTTTTTGTGTGTCTGCCTCAGATGAGAAGAATGCCATCTGTACTCTCTGCCACCAAAAATTGAGCCATGGAAAGACCAAGACCCGCGTAGGGACAACTGCCTTAACCACTTGCCGACCAGGGGTGATTTGCCTGATCTGTGCTGCGTGGGCTCTCCAGCCCGCAGCACAGATCAGTATTATGCCAGGGCGATCAGACTTCCCCCCTTTTTTCCCCACTAGGCGGATGTCCTGCTGGGGGGGTCTGATCGCCGCTGGCTCGCTGTGCTTTGCGGGGCGGGGGCTCTTCAAAGCCCCCCTCCGCATCGGTTTCTGTGCTCCCTCCCGGTCCCTCCCTACCTCTTCCTTCCTGGGCTGCGCAGGACGGATATCCGCCCTGCGCATAGAAGGATAGGCTTCAGCCTATCATATGCCGGCGATCCCCGGCCAATCAGAGGCCGGGGATCGCCGATCTGCCTTATGGCGCTTCTGCGCAGCAGCGCCGTATGATGTAAACAGCAGGGATTTCTTCCCCGCGTGTTTACACTTTGCCGGCGAGCCGCGATCGGTGGCTCTCCGGCTGTTCACCGAGACACCCTCCGTGAACGGCCATGGAAACCCGCAGACGACCAGTTTACGCCAATCGGCGTTAGCTGGTCGTCAAGAGGTTAAGAAGGCACATGACGAAAAAGCACAAGCTGCAATGGGAAGACCACCTGAGTAAAAGCAGCACACAAAAGCAAAGCCACCCTCCTTCCCTTCTTCCTTTAAGTGCATTATCTTTAGCTGCTTTCTCCCTTGCACCTTCACAGCCACCCTCCTCCACTCCGCCTGAGCGCTTCCTGTTCTCTGCCCACAGCAGCAGCCAGGTGTCCATGAAGGAAATCTTTGAGCGGAAGAAGCCAATGTCTGCCACTCACCCCCTTGCCCGGCGTCTGACAGCTGGCTTGTTAGCTCGCCAGTTGTTACCATACCAGCTGGTGGACTCTGAGGCCTTCCGAAAATTTGTGGTGATTGAGACACCGCAGTGGAAGATACCAGGCCGCAATTATTTCTCAAAAAAGGCAATACCCAAACTGTACCATGAAGCTGAAAGGCAAGTGGTGTCATCCCTGGCACACAGCGTTGGGTCAAGGGTCCATCTGACCACGGATGCCTGGTCTGCAAAGCACGATCAGGGCAGGTACATTACTTATACAGCACATTGGGTCAACCTGGTGACCACTGGCAAACAGGGAGTACGTGGCTGTGCAGTGGACACCTCCATGGCTTGCAGGCAGGCCTGCTGCCACCTCCTCTGCTTCTCCTCCTACTCCTCCTGCTACATCCTCTTCGCTGTTGTCCTCCTCCTTGGCTGAGTGGCAATGCTACTCTACTGGTGCTGTGATCTCCTCTCCAGCTACACACCCCCAGCTCCCCATGGCATATGCTGCATTCCAGGTAGATCAGTGGCTGACACCAACTGGAGATCTGCAACATGGTGTGTGACAACGGCTGCAATCTCATTTCGGCTTTGAGTTTGGGAAAGTTGACACATGTACCCTGCATGGCACATGTGCTATATCTAATAATCCAAAGATTTGTGTGTAAGCACCCAGGCTTACAGGAGGTCCTCAAGCAGTCCAGGAAGGTGTGTGGGAATTTCACAGGGTCCTACACGGCCGTGGCATGCCTGGACGATATTCAGAAGATAAACAACTTGCCGGTGAGTCGTTTGATTTGCGATAGCCCGACTCACTGGAATTCAACACTCCTGATGTTTGTCTGCCTGCTACAACAGGAGAAAGCTGTCAACGAGTATCTGTACAGCTATGGTACTAGGTCAGGCTCTGGGGAGCTGAGCATTTTCTTGCCGAGGTACTGGACACTCATGCGTAATGCTGGTAGGCTGATGTGTCAGTTTGAGGAGGTGACCAACCTGGTAAATCACAGTGAAAGCGCCATCAGTGACTTGACCCCATATGCTTTGTTCCTGGAGTGTGCCGTGCATAGAGTGGTGGATCAAGCTGTGGACGAGCATGAACAGGAAGAGGAGGAAGAGTTGTGGGAACCGCCATCACAACCAGAACATGATTTGTCATCAACAACTGCGGCAGCACAGAGGAGGGGGGAGGAGGAGGAAGAGTCATCTGAGGAAGAGGAGTCAGATGAGGAAGGTGTTTTTTTTTTTTTGGAAGAGGCGGAAGAACAACCACAGCAAGCGTCGCAAGGGGGCTTGTGCTACCCACCTGTCCCGTGGTATTGTTCGTGGCTCAGGGGAGGAGGAGAGCTGCCCTGGTGGCTGCAAGGTGTAATGGTTAAGGGCTCTACCTCTGACGCAGGAGACCAGGGTTCGAATCTCGGCTCTGCCTATTCAGTAAGCCAGCACCTATTCAGTAGGAGACCTTAGGCAAGTCTCCCTAACACTGCTACTGCCTATAGAGGGTGTCCTAGTGGCTGCAGCTCTGGCGCTTTGAGTCCGCCAGGAGAAAAGCACGATGTAAATGTTATTTGTCTTGTCTTACCTGACATCACTGAGGAAGAGCAAGAGGAGATGGCTAGTATGTTGGCACCTAATTTTGTGCAGATGGGGGCTTTCATGCTGTCCAGCCTGTTGAGGGACCCCCGTATAAAAAAACTCAAGGGAATGCCCTGCAAAGCACAGTCAGGGCAGGTATATTACTTATACGGCACATTGGGTAAACCTGGTGACCGCTGGCAAGCATGGAGTATGTGGCTGTGCAGCAGACTTGGTGGTTAGAGATGTAGCGAATGGTTCGCCGGCGAACGGTTCCAGGCGAACTTCGGTGGTTCGCCTTCATCTGAGAAGGTGAAATTTTGCGGAGGTTCGATTCGCCCCATAAGGCACTATGAGGGTCAACTTTGACCCTCTGCATCACAGTCAGCAGGCACATTGTAGCCAATCAGGCTACACTCAGCCCTGGAGCCCCACCCCCCTTATATAAGGCAGGCTCACCGGCCATTACACTCACTCGTCTGCCTGCTATTAGACAGACTAGGGCGAGCAGCTGCAGAATTGTTCTCCTAGGGAAAGATTAGTTAGGCTCTTGGCTTCTTAGCTTGCTCCTTGTAACGATTGTGGAACTTTCTCCGTGTGCAGCGCACAACGCGTGCGCTGATACGGCGGAAATCCTCCACAAGCGTATAATTGCAGGCACCCAGCAAAAGGTGTTACGCACCCGTAGAGGGAAATTCCTGTCGGCAGATGGCGCTGGGGAGTGCAGAGGAACCAATCCTCTGTACCTCCACAAATGCCAGACAGGAATTGTACGAAGCGCAGAACGCAATCGCAAGAGAAGCAATTGCGAATGAGAACGAGCAAAGGGACAGGTTGTATGCGTGTGCGCCAATCTAGTCGCCACCTCGCGACCGCGCACACACAACAGCAGATACGAAACAGAAACGCAACCGCAAGAAAGGCGATTGCCAGAAGTGACACAAGGCAGATCAGAACAGAATACGAGGATAGCAAAGGCACAGCAAATCATAAATGAGGAGATACGGAAAATAACAAACGCTAGCTAACCGCGAACACCGCACTCATTCGCAACAGTGCACGCGGTTATGCGCGGTCTCCACATGATAAGCACAATAGAGACAAGCACACCTAACTAACCATCGACAGACAAACATGAAACAGAGGACGCGAGCGCTTGCTTAATGGTTACCTCACCGAGCCTCCAGCAAGCGATCGTAGCAGACAAGACAGACACACGAAAACAGGGACAAGCGAGAGATAGGATCCACAGCACTAGCGAAAGTGTCTAGCGCGATCCAGGAAGACAGAACAGAAGGATCCACAGCACTAGCGCGAAGCGAGTGCGATCCAGGGACAGAGTGACAGAACAAAAGGATCCACAGCACTAGTGCAGGATGCTAGTGCGATCCAGAGAGGCAGAACAGAAGGATCCACAGCACTAGCATGAAACGAGTGCGATCCAGGGACAGAGTAACAGAACAGAAGGATCCACAGCACTAGCGCAGGATGCTAGTGTGATCCAGAGAGGCAGAACAGAAGAGATAGCTGGTAGCAACCGCTGCACCAGCTATGCTCCAAGAACAGGGATCAGAACGACTTCCTGTCGACCACCGTTGGGACAGGACAATCGCAACAGACAAACAAAACAGATAAACAATCCTAACTGCACTAGGGAATCTGCCTAGCACAGTTTCCAGGAATTACTCTAAGCTGATCTTCAAACAAAGAGCATGGCTGACACTCTCCAGAGTGTTTCACAGGAAGGAATCCATATGAACAGCCCAGCATTGTGGGAAACACATAGTACTTATAGTACACGCCTCCAATGAATGTGGCCAGGCAATTTGCATGACAACGTATGCAAATTCCTCAGCAAGCACAAGCTGCAAAACTGACAGAAGCTCTTCTTTCCAGAGTCCTGCAGCATGCAAACCTACACAATGATCAAAAAGCTGCCTGCCTGCACTGGCAGCTGAGCAAATCATCACACTCCTGGCTGATTATTATATATTATTATTATATATTTAATAGCACCCCTCAACAGCTCTTTTCAGAGCTAATCCTGTTCTTTGATTTTTTATTTTTTTTTCTGTGTGTCAAACTGACACTTTTGTTGCATACACAGCCTTGCTAATTCATACTGTGTGTGCTACTGCCAGCAGCCCAGCACATTCAGTGACTACCTGTGTGTGTGACAGGGAGCTGCACATTGTACTACCCAGTACTGCATATACCCAGTACCTGTTGAGTTTAGTTAACCTACCTCATCACTGCATATACCTACCTTTGTGTTGAGTGAACCCACCTCACTGCATCTAACTACCTTTTGTGTTGAGTGAACCCAGCTCACTGCATATAACTACCTTTACTGTTCAGTGAACCCACCCCACTGCATCTAACTACCTTTTGTGTTGAGTGAACTCACCTCACTGCATCTAACTACCTTTACTGTTCAGTGAACCCACCTCACTGCATATAACTACCTTTTGTGTTGAGTGAACCCACCTCACTGCATCTAACTACCTTTTGTGTTGAGTGAACCCTCTTCACTGCATATAACTACCTTTACTGTTCAGTGAAACCACCTCACTGCATCTAACTACCTTTTGTGTTGAGTGAACTCACCTCACTGCATCTAACTACCTTTACTGTTGAGTGAACACACCTCACTGCATCTAACTACCTTTACTGTTGAGTGAACCCACTTCACTGCATATAACTACCTTTACTGTTCAGTGAACCCACCTCACTGCATCTAACTACCTTTTGTGTTGAGTGAACTCACCTCACTGCATCTAACTACCTTTACTGTTGAGTGAACCCACCGCACTGCATATAACTACCTTTACTGTTCAGTGAACCCACCTCACTGCAAATAACTACCTTTTGTGTTGAGTGAACTCACCTCACTGCATCCAACTACCTTTACTGTTCAGTGAACCCACCTCACTGCATATACCTAGCATCTCCCCGAGATGGACAAAATGGACAAAGCAGGTAGAGGAAGAGGTAGAGGCAGACCCAGAGGAAGGCCACCTGGCAGGTCTGTGCGAGGTGGTGTTGCTGTGATTTCGTGCGGCCCTGGCCCAAAGTACAGTGCTCAGAAGAAGGCACGTGCCATCAACTCCAAAGATTGTCAGGACGTGCTTGACTATTTAACACAGAACACCTCATCTCTCGCAGCCACCAGCGCTAGTACAAGCACCACATCCACTGCATTTGACACTTCGCAGGAGTTATTTGGTAGTGGTGAAATCACTGATTCACAGCCACTACTGCAACAACAAGATGAAGGCGCAGGTACACCACCTCACATTTCTGAGTTAACTGGCGATAGTATGGACGTAACGTGTGAGGAGGGGGATGATGAACCACCTGATGTTGGTGCAGTTGTGGAGGTGTCTGAGGAAAGCGAAGCTGGGTGGGAGGATTATGATGACGAGTATACGGATGCGACGTATGTTCCCAATAGAGGAGATGACCAGGGGGACAGTTCAGATGGGGAGTCTGAGAGGAGTAGGAGGAGACGAGTCCATGAAAGAAGCAGAGGGAGCTCGTCCTCAGAAACAGCTGGGGGCAGTGTCCGGCGCCATGTATCGCCAGCTATGAACAGCCAGCCAACATGCCCTTCAACGTCAGCTGCTGATGCCACCGTACCACCATCACCCCAGGGGGGCTCAGCAGTTTGGAAATTTTTTAACATGTGTGTCTTAGATCGGAGCAAAGCCATCTGTTGTCTCTGCCAGCAAAAATTGAGCCGTGGAAAGGCCAACTCTCACGTAGGGACAAGTGCCTTACGAAGGCACCTGGAGAAAAGGCACAAACAGCTATGGCAAGAACACCTGAGGAAAAGCAGCACCCAAAAGAGAAGCCACCCTCCTTCTCCTCTTCCTCCTTCAGGTGCATCATCTTCTTCAGCCGCTTTCTCCCTTGCACCTTCACAGCCACCCTCCTCCACACCGACTCTGCCCTTGAGCGGTTCCTTCTCCTCTGCCCACAGCAGTAGCCAGCTGTCCGTGAAGGAAGTATTTGAGCATAAGAAGCAAATGTCTGCCAGTCACCCTCTTGCCCGGCGTCTGACAGCTGGCGTGGCGGAACTATTAGCTGGCCAGATATTACCATACAAGTTGGTGGAGTCAGAGGCTTTCCGTAAATTTGTGGCCATTGGGACACCGCAGTGGAAGATACCAGACCGAAATTATTTTTCACAAAAGGCCATACCCAAACTGTACCGTCCAGTTGAGAGGCAAGTGGTGTCATCTATTGCGAAGAGCGTTGGGTCAAGGGTCCACCTGACCACGGATGCCTGGTCTGCCAAGCACGGGCAGGGCCGCTACATTACATACACAGCCCATTGGGTCAACCTGGTGAACGATGGCAGCAAGCAGTGAGTACGTGGCTGTGCAGCGGACCAACTTGTGACACCTCCACGGCTTGCAGGCAGGCCTCCTGCCACCTCCTCTCCACCTGCTACATCCTCTTCGCTGTCGTCATCCTCCTCCTCCTCCTTGGCTGGTGCCGCGATCTCCTCTCCAGCTACACAGCCCCCACACCCAGGGCCTATGCTGCATGCCAGATACGACGGTGTCACGCCATCTTAGACATGTCTTGCCTCAAAGCGGAGAGTCACACTGGAGCAGCTCTCCTGGCTGCTCTTAACAAACAGGTGGAGCAATGGCTGACCCCGCACTAGCTGGAGATTGGCAACGTGGTGTGTGACAACGGCAGCAATCTCATTTCCGCGCTGAATTTGGGAAAGCTGACACATGTACCCTGATTGGCACATGTGCTGAATCTGGTCGTGCAAAGATTTGTGTCCAAGTACCCAGGCTTAGAGGACGTCCTGAAGCAGGCCAGGAAGTTGTGTGGGCATTTCAGGCGGTCTTACACGGCCATGGCACGCTTTGCGAACATTCAGCAGAGAAACAACTTGCCGGTGAGACACCTCATTTGCGATAGCCCGACTGGCTGGAATTCCACCCTGCTCATGTTCTCTCGTCTGCTAGACCAGGAGAAAGCCGTCACCCAGCGGCGGCTCCAGCTTCAGAATTTTGGGGGGACTTAAAAGGGGCACAATAGCTGGCTGGCGGGGCTCAAGGGGGGGAACTTGCGACAGGAGTGGGCGTGGTCATGACATCATGTGGGCGGGGCTAACTTTAATGTAGTTGTACCAGCTAATGTAGTTACATAAAAAAAAAATGAAGTAAATGCACGTAATGACAGACAGCCTTTCAATAATAAATGCACGTAATGACAGACAGCCTTTCACCAGTAAATGCATGTAATGAGAGAAAGCCTTTCACCAGTAAATGCACATAATGAGAGACAGCGTTTCCCCACTAAATGCACATAAGAGACAGCCTTTCCCTAGTAAATGCATGTAATGAGAGACAGCCTTTCACCAGTATATGCACATAAGAGACAGCTTTTCACCAGTAAATGCACGTAATGAGAGACAGCATTTCACCACTAAATGCACATAAGAGACACCCTTTAACCAGTAAATGCACGTAATGAGAGACAGCCTTTCACCACTAAATGCACATAAGAGACAGCCTTTCACCAGTAAATGCACATAATGACAGACAGCGTTTCCACAGTAAAAGCATGTAATGAGAGACAGCCTTTCACCAGTAAATGCATGTAATGAGAGACAGCCTTTCACCAGTAAATGCATGTAATGAGAGACAGCGTTTCACCACTAAATGCACATAAGAGACAGCCTTTAACCAGTAAATGCACGTAATGAGAGACAGTGTTTCACCAGTTAATGCACATAATGATAGACAGCCTTTCACCAGTAAATGCATGTAATGATATAGATGTCCCCAGTATATGTAGCCAGGGGTATGTGTGCCCAGTATATGAAGCCAGGGGTATATGTCCCAGTATATGTAGCCAGGGGTATATGTGCCCAGTGTATGTAGCCAGGGGTATATGTGCTCAGTATATGTAGCCAGGGGTATATGTCCCAGTATATGTAGCCAGGGGTATATGTGCCCAGTATATGTAGCCAGGTGTATAGTTGTCGCCAGGGGTATATGTCCCAGTATATGTAGGCAGGGGTATATGTGCCCAGTATATATAGCCAGGGGTATATGTCCCAGTATATGTAGCCAGGGGTATATGTGCCCAGTATATGTAGCCAGGGGTATATGTACCCAGTATTTTTAGCCAGGGGTATATGTGCCCAATATATGTAGCCAAGGGTATATGTGCCCAGTGTATGTAGTCAGAGGTATATGTCTCCAGTGTATGTAGCCAGGGGTATATGTGCCCAGTATATGTAGGCAGGGGTATATGTGCCCAGTATATGTAGCCAGAGGTATATGTGCCCAGTATATGTAGCCAGGGGTATATGTCCCCAGTATATGTAGCCAGGGGTATATGTGCCCAGTATATGTAGCCAGGGGTATATGTGCCCAGTATATGTAGCCAGAGGTATATGTGCCAGTATATGTAGCCAGGGGTATATGTGCCCAGTATATGTAGCCAGGGGTATATGTGCCCAGTATATGTAGCCAGGGGTATATGTGCCCAGTATATGTAGCCAGGGGTATATGTGCCCAGTATATGTAGCCAGGGGTATATGTGCCCAGTATATGTAGCCAGGGGTATATGTGCCCAGTATATGTAGCCAGGGGTATATGTGCCCAGTATATGTAGCCAGGGGTATATGTGCCCAGTATATGTAGCCAGGGGTAAATGTGCCCAGTATATGTAGCCAGGGGTAAATGTGCCCAGTATATGTAGCCAGGGGTAAATGTGCCCAGTATATGTAGCCAGGGGTATGTGTGCCCAGTATATGAAGCCAGGGGTATATGTCCCAGTATATATAGCCAGGGGTATATGTGCCCAGTGTATGTAGCCAGGGGTATATGTGCTCAGTATATGTAGCCAGGGGTATATGTCCCAGTATATGTAGGCAGGGGTATATGTGCCCAGTATATGTAGCCAGGTGTATAGTTGTCCCCAGGGGTATATGTCCCAGTATATGTAGGCAGGGGTATATGTGCCCAGTATATATAGCCAGGGGTATATGTCCCAGTATATGTAGCCAGGGGTATATGTGCCCAGTATATGTAGCCAGGGGTATATGTACCCTGTATTTTTAGCCAGGGGTATGTGTGCCCAGTATATGTAGCCAAGGGTATATGTGCCCAGTGTATGTAGTCAGAGGTATATGTCTCCAGTGTATGTAGCCAGGGGTATATGTGCCCAGTATATGTAGGCAGGGGTATATGTGCCCAGTATATGTAGCCAGAGGTATATGTGCCCAGTATATGTAGCCAGGGGTATATGTCCCCATTATATGTAGCCAGGGGTATATGTGCCCAGTATATGTAGCCAGGGGTATATGTGCCCAGTATATGTAGCCAGAGGTATATGTGCCAGTATATGTAGCCAGGGGTATATGTGCCCAGTATATGTAGCCAGGGGTATATGTGCCCAGTATATGTAGCCAGGTGTATAGTTGTCCCCAGTATAGGGAGGTAGGACTTACCATGTGTATAGGTGTCCCCAGGAGGGGTGGAAGCGGAGAGAAGAGGAAGCCGTGTGGACAGCAGCGGAGAAGGGGGCCGTCTCCCCCCCTTCCCTCACCTTGGGGCTCCCACTCTCTGCCTCGCTCCCCCCTCAGATATCAGCGGCTGGCGTCATAAGACTTCCTCTCTTCCCAGCGCGGGAGAGAGAGATCGATCTGTGCACCGCTACTCTGGTCTAGACTAGACCAGAGCGGCGCACAGATCAGCCGCGCTGGGAAGAGAGGAAGTCTTCTGACGCCAGCCGCTGATATCTGAGGGGGGAACGAGGCAGAGAGTGGGAGTAGTGTTGGGCGAACAGTGTTCGCCACTGTTCGGGTTCTGCAGAACATCACCCTGTTCGGGTGATGTTCGAGTTCGGCCGAACACCTGATGGTGTTCGGCCAAACCGTTCGGCCGCATGGCCGAACTAAGAACGCATGGCCGAACGTTCCCCGAACGTTCGGCTAGCGCTGTGATTGGCCGAACGGGTCACGTGGTTCGGACCCGAATGCGCTCTGATTGGCCGAACTGTCACGTGGTTCGGGTAAATAAATACCCGAACCACGTCATATCTCCGCCATTTGTCTGTGGGTTTAGCTTTGGGTAGGCAGGCAGGGTAGTTCGCGCTCCAGCCACGCTAGCCAGGGTCCCCCCAGTCATTGTGTCGCTGCTGGGAATAGTAGTACACCGCTCGCTCAGCCACACTATATAGCATTGTGTTTACTGCCACTCTGTGTCTGCTGGGAACAGTAGTACACTGCTCGCTCAGCCACACTATATAGCATTGTGTTTACTGCCACTCTGTGTCTGCTGGGAACAGTAGTACACTGCCGCTCACTCAGTCACCCCATTACTACATAGCATTACTGGGATCTGTAGTACTCTGCTCACCCACCCATACCATTGTACTGCAAGTCACTCTGTATATTGCTGGGATCTGTAGTACTTCACTCACCGTCAACCACTATATAGCATTGCGTACTCTGCCAGTCAGTGTGTATATTACTGGGATCAGTAATACTCCACTCAACGTCAACCACTATATGAGCTCACCATGAGTTCCTCAGAGACCTCTGCTGTGAGCAGCACTCCCAACAACAGCAACAGCCAACGCCCCACGCAAGCTATAACATCCACCCCAGTAGCCAGTGGTCAGCAGCAGCCCTCCCCGGAGGAGAACGTTGTGTCCATCGGTCCGGCGCCAGAGCGATTATTGAGGGCTGCCATTGAGGAGATGATGGGGCCTGATGTGGAGGAGGAGGTCAGGCTCAGGCCAGCATCCCAAGTTAATGTTGAGGACGATGAGGGGTCTGTGTCTGGGGATGTTGGGGTGGCAGAGGTGGTGGGTGGGTCAGACTCAGGAGAAGAGTTGTATGATGAGGATGATGATCGGGACCATCTGTATGTGCCTCAGAGTCCGACCCCGGAAAACATGTTGTATCGTGTGTTTAGGTACTAAAATATGCGTTCCCACTTCCCAGTACTGCCCGGGTCCACGGATCCATATAATTTTTTGGGCAGCACTATCAAACTGTGGTACTATGAGTGAGTTGCCATGGTCCTTCTGTGCTGTCACACTCACCGTTCCGTCTGTCTGCAGATGGATTGTTCAACACAGCTACGCCATCTGACATGTAGTCCTTGACCATCTTCTCCAGGCGATTGGTGTTGGAGGACGTGGAACAGCCCGATCGCTGTTCTGTGGGCTGCTGCATGGGTGTCAGAAAATGTTCCCACTCCAAGGACACTGCCAATACCATTCCCTTTTGGGCACTAGCAGCAGCTTGTGTTCTTTGCTGCCCTCCTGGTCCTCCTGGGTTTGCTGAAGTCAGTCTGTTGGCGTACAACTGGCTAGAGAAGGAGGAGGATGTCAATCTCCTCTCTAAAGTCTCCATCCTCAAGGGCCTGCTGGAATTGTTCCATTTTTGACCTGTCTGACACTTTCTTCAATCAGTTTTTTAACATTGTGTTTGTATAAACTGGGTATAAACCCAGTAATTGGTGTTGTCCAGAATAATGAATAATAATGAATAGTGAATAATGCGCGGGCCGCGTTCAATGCAGTCTAGCATGAATTGAGCCATGTGTGCCAGAGAATCCTGCCAGACTCCTCTGTCTTCATGTTCTTGTGAGCGTTGTGATTGTTGTGATGCACCATATTCGTCACCAGCATCACTTTCTTCCTCTTCTGCTGTCCATTCCCGCTAAATTGTGGAAGTCCAACGTGCACCGCTCTGTCCCTCGGCAATGGGGGCATCCAATTCCTGCTCCAACTCCAGCTGTTCCTCGTCCTGTTCTTTGTCATAGCTGGGACCAGCGTTTCCTGAGGCAGGTTGCCTGATGTTGGTATCATCACGCTGATCGTTTTCATCTTCAGATTCCCCCACTTGCATCATGCCAGCGGTTTCCATCTTCAACATTGATTTCTTCAGTAAACACAGCAGTGGTATTGTAATGCTGACTGTAGAGTTGTCACTGCTCAGTCACAAGCAACGTGGATTGCTCAAAATTTTGGAGGACTTGGCAGAGATCCAACATGGTGGCCCAATCAGATCCACAGAAGCTTGGTAGCTAGCTGCTGGAATGCGCCTCGGCACTGCGCAAAAGCGTGCTAGCATGTGCAGCGTAGAATTCCAGCGCGTAGGGAGGGACATCACCCAGCGAGCGATGGTGCGCTAGATTGAAGCGCTCCTGCATCTCTTGGTGAGTCCTTCAGAAGCGGTACTGGACTTTAAAAAATGTTTTTTTTTTTTTTCCTTCAACAGAAGATCTGCCACGTTGGAGTGAGGAGGACGCCGCCGACCCCGACACCAAGCTGAACCCTGGCGAACTCCAAGCAGAGGATCTTCAGGAACCCTCAAGGCTTTGCGCAAGCTGAGGAGGATCAGCAGTCCCGACGAGACCTCTCCTCATATGTGACTGTGTGCAGTGGAGTAGAGCTCCCCAGAACAACCTCTCACTTGTCACTTTGTCACTGGTCACTTTGTCACTTTGTCATTTTGTCACTTTGTCACTTTGTCACTTGTCACTTTGTCATTTTGTCACTTTGTCATTTTGTCACTTTGTCAGTCACTTTGTCACTTTGTCACTGGTCACTTTGTCACTTTTCACTTTGTCACTTGTCACTTGGTCTCTTGTCACTTGGTCACTTGGTCACTTGTCCAGATGATCTCGGTACACCTCCTGCGATTCAAATTCCTGCACACATTGCTCTGGGATTTGGGTGTGATGAATGATGCATCTAACTGGCCACCAGAGGCAATTAAGGCCTTCAAAACATTGAAAGCAGCTTTCTGTTCCGCCCCCATTTTGCGTCATGTTGAGTTGTTGACGTCATGTTCATCCTCGGCCTCGCCTTGCATTTCAGTGCGAGGTGCATTTTCCACAGAAAAAGGTTGTGAATCCGGGCACAACATTTGTGGCTGTTCCATTGACCTTTCACAGGTAGAAGATTGTGGGGGTGGGAATAGCTCCTCCGAATAGCCCATTGTGTCCTGAAAACTACTCATTGCATTGCTTTGCGCACGCATTTTTTTGTCCTCATGCAGTTGCGCCTGAAAGCGTGGCCGCCTCCTCCTGCGCCTCCTCCTGTTTCATCACGTCTGCTGCTGCTGGGTTAGCGTTGCCGCCCGGTCCCTTTTTATTGAACCTCTTATCTTTATTACATTTATGACTGCACGGCAGTACAAAGCATGCTATCCGCACGCTTCTTGTCCTCATGCAAGGCCTGGGTTGTTGTGTCTCAAAGCGTGGCCTTCTCCTCCTGCGCCTCCTCCTGTTCCATCACGTGTGCTGCTGCTGCTGCTGGGTTAGCGTTGCCGGTCCCTGTTTATGGAACCTCTCATCTTTATTACATTTATGACTGCATGGCGGTAAAAAGCATGCTATCCGCACGCTTCTTGTCCTCATGCAAGGCCTGGGTTGTTGTGTCTCAAAAAGCGTGGCCTTCTCCTCCTGCGCCTCCTCCTCCTGTTCCATCACGTGTGCTGCTGCTGGTGCTGGGTTAGCGTTACCGGTCCCTTTTCCTGGAACCTCTTCTCTGTATTACATTTATGACTGCATGGCGACAAAAAGCATGTTACCTGTGCAAAGAAACATGACATTTTCCACATTTAAAAGACAGTTTTTCCTTTGAAACTTTACAATCAATTTTCTCAAAAACTATAAGCTCTTTTTCAAATATTTTTTTCCTCTTGTATCCACTCCCAAGGTGCACATACCCTGCAAATTTGGGGTATGTAGCATGTAAGGAAGCTTTACAAAGCACGAAAGTTCGGGTCCCCATTGACTTCCATTATGTTCGGAGTTCGGCGCGAACACCCGAACATCGCGGCGATGTTCGGCGAACGTTCGCGAACCCGAACATCTAGGTGTTCGCCCAACACTAAGTGGGAGCCCCAAGGTGAGGGAAGGGGGGGGAGATGGCCCCCTTCTCCGCCGCTGTCCACACGGCTTCCTCTTCTCTCCCTTCCACCCCTCCTGCTGCTTGGCAACCCTGCGGAGGGGGGCTTTTGCAGGGGCTGACAGCTTTTCAGCTGGGGCTTAAGCCTGGGTAAGCCCCAGTGTAGCGCCGCCACTGCCGTCACCCAGTACCTGTACAATTACAGTAGAAGGACACAATCTGGGAAGATGGGGATGTTGTGGCCAACAACTGGACACTGATGCGAAATGCATGCAGGATCATGCAGCTCTTTGAGGAGGTGACCAAACTGATGAGTCGCTCTGAGAGCACCATCAGCGACTTGATCCCCTACGCTTACTTCCTGGAGCGTGCCGTGCGTAGAGTGGTGGATAAAGCTGTGGAGGAGCGTGAACGAGAACAGTTACGGCAGGAGGAGTCGTGGGAGCAATTTTCATCCGAACCAGATGTTTCCTCAACACCTGCGGCAGCACAGAGGGGGGAGGAGGAGGAGGAAGAAGAGGAGTCGTGTGGGGAAGGAGAGGAGTCAAACTCGGATGATGATGATGAGAAAGGTGTTTCTGTGGAGGAGGAAGAGGCAGCGGAAGAAGAACAACCGCAGCAGCCGTCACAGGGGGCTTCTGCTGCTCCACGTTCCCGTGGTGTTGTTCGTGGCTGGGGGGAGGAAGAGGAGTTGCATGCCGTCACTGAGGAAGAGCAAGAGGAGATGGAGAGTACGTCTGCATCCAGCTTTGTGCAGATGGCCTCTTTCATGTTGTCCAGCCTGTTGAGGGACCCCTGTATCAAAAAACTCAAGGGGAATGACATGTACTGGGTGACCACGCTACTAGACCCTCGGTACAGGCACAAAGTGGCGGACCTGTTACCAACTCAACAGAAGGCGGAAAGGATGCAGCACTTGCACAACAAGCTGGCAATGATGCTTTACAATGCATTTAAGGGTGATGTGACAGCACAACGCAATCAAGGTACCACTGGCAGTAATCCTTCTCTTCCCAAGTCCACGCAGGCAAGGACAGGACACTCCAGCGATCTCAGGGTGATGTCGGACATGCAGACATTCTTTAATCCAACACCTCGCCATAGCCCTTCCAGATCCACCCTCCACCAACGCCTGGACCGGCAGGTAGCCGACTACCTGGCCTTGAGTGTGGATGTAGACACTGCAAGCAGCGACGATGAACCCTTGAACTACTGGTTGCGCAGGCTTGACCTGTGGCCAGAGCTGTCCCAAATTGCCATCCAACTTCTCTCTTGCCCTGCCGCAAGCGTCCTGTCAGAAAGGACCATCAGTGCAGCTGAAGGCATTGTCACTGAGAAGAGAAGTCGCACGACCGAAGACTAAGTCAGTCCCCACACACAGCATCTCTGCCTGCAGGCCGCTTGCCTTCTCCGCCACCACCAACAGGGTCCAGGGCTCTAGGCGGATTCCTGAATTTTTAAGGACGCTGCTAGCAGCGGCCACTATACTAATTTTTCTGGTGCGTGTACATGCCTGCCTAATTTTTCTGGCTGCACTGCGGGCGGCTGCAACAACAAAACAAAAGGCATGTACATGTGCCCATCCCCCTTCGTGATCATTACCTTGCTGCGGCGAAGGGGCTTGCATATTACAATGAAGCAATGACCGCCGGCTATATGAGTGTCTCGGGTGGGGGTGGCACACCAAAGATAATAAGGTTGTTGCTTCATTGTGGTCAGACCAAATTTGATCAGCTGGATAGTCACTGTTGTTCTATCATTGAGCTACCACATATGGCCTGGAAAACCGCCATATGGCCTGGAAAACCGCCACGGCCTGCACTCTGGCCATGTTGCGCACCAGTCCAGCACGGCCGTCACTACGCAAACAGCCATTTAACCTTCCTGGCGGTAAGCCCGAGCTGAGCTCGGGCTATGCCGCCGGAAGGCACCGCTCAGGCCCCGCTGGGCCGATTTGCATAATTTTTTTTTGCTGCACGCAGCTAGCACTTTGCTAGCTGCGTGCAGTGCCCGATCGCCGCCGCTACCCGCCGATCCGCCGCTATCCGTCGCGCCGCAGCCGCCCCCCCGACCCCGTGCGCTGCCTGGCCAATCAGTGCCAGGCAGCTCTATGGGGTGGATAGGAATCCCCTTTGACGTCACGACGTCGATGACGTCGGTGACGTCATCCCGCCCCGTCGCCATGGCGACGGGGAAGCCCTCCAGGAGATCCCATTCTTTGAACGGGATCTCCTGATCGCCGATTGCCGGCGGCGATCGGAGGGGCTGGGGGGATGCCGCTGAGCAGCGGCTATCATGTAGCGAGACTTCGTCTCGCTACATGAAAAAAAAAAAATAAAAAAAAAAAGATTTGCTGCCCCCTGGCGATTTTTTAGCAAACCGCCAGGAGGGTTAAGGTGCATTACACAGTGAGTTTGGTGTGTCAGTTTGAAGCAGTACTCTAATTACACTCCCTGATTGATGTATACACATGCAAGATGTTTTAAAGCACTTTAGGCCTGCAATTTAGCATTCAATGTGATTTCTGCCCTTAAAACGCTACTTTGCGTGAAATCCAGATTTTTCCCAGGGACTTTTGGCGTGTATCCCACTCCGCCATGCCCCCCTCTAGGTGTTAGACCCCTTGAAACATGTTTTCCATCACTTTTGTGGCCAGCATAATTTTTTCTATTTTTAAAAGTTCGCCTCCCCATTGAAGTCTATTGCGGTTGGCGAACTTTTCCGTGAACCGAACCTTCTAAACGGGGTTCACGAACCTAAAATCGGAGGTTCGCGATATCACTATTGGTGGTGACACCTCCACGGCTTGCAGGCAAGCCTGCTTCCACCTCCTCCTCTTCTTCTCCTCCTACTCCTCCTCCTATATTCTCTTCGCTGTCGTTCTTTTCCTCGGCTGAGTGCTACTCTACTGCTGCGTTCTCCTCTCCAACTGCACACCCCAGCTCCCCAGGGTCTATTCCGCATGCCAGGTATGACGGTGTCACGCCATCTTGGACATGTCTTGCCTCAAAGCCGAGAGTCACACCAGACCAGCAATCCTGGCTGCTTTAAACAAACAAGTGGATCAGTGGCTGACCCCGCACCAACTGGAGATTGGCAACGTGGTGTGTGACAACGGAAGCAGTCTCAGTTCGGCTTTGAGTCTGGGCAGGTTGACATGGATACGGGAAAAAAGGGCGCAGGCAGCTAGTGGACAAAAAGGGCGCCGCCATTCACTCTCATAATAAATAACATTTAATGGGCGCCGAGCAGGAAAAAAGGGCGCCGGAGATAAATAACGTTTACAAACGGCGCCCGGAGATTTTTAATGATTTATAACTGTGCTTGTGGTGATTTACGTTTATAAAATGCACCCGTGCCGAATAACGTTTATAAAAATACTAAACATATTTATCTTATTTAACTAATTAAAACATTATTTAAAGTTTTATCCCTTACTGTTTGTAAAACATTATTATTCACAAACTAAAGCGATCAGTACGTAACGTAAATTGCAATATATTTTTTGCAGCCACAATTAGTAAAACATTATTATCCACATAATAAAGCGATCAGTAAGGGGGGTCTTAGGTTTAGGCACCACCAGGGGGGTCTTAGGGTTAGGCACCACCAGGGGGGTCTTAGGTTTAGGCACCACCAGGGGGGTCTTAGGGTTAGGCACCACCAGGGGGGTCTTAGGTTTAGGCACCACCAGGGGGTCTTAGGTTTAGGCACCACCAGGGGGGTCTTAGGTTTAGGCACCACCAGGGGGGTCTTAGGTTTAGGCACCAACAGGGGGGTCTTAGGTTTAGGCACCACCAGGGGGGTCTTAGAGTTAGGCACCACCAGGGGGTCTTAGGTTTAGGCACCACCAGGGGGGTCTTAGGTTTAGGCACCACCAGGGGGGTCTTAGGGTTAGGCACCACCAGGGGGTCTTAGGTTTAGGCACCACCAGGGGGGTCTAGGGGTTAGGGATAGGTACAGGGAGGGTTCTGTGTGAGATTAGGCTTAGGTATAGTTTTAGTAAAATTTTTGTAATATTTACTAATGTTTTACAACACTTATTATGAACGTAGTTATATTTATATCATCGTTATAAAGAATATTTTCAGATTTTATTATAAGAACAAACCATAAATGAAGGTTATTCACAATAATATATAATTATAACAATTAAACATATATTATCGTTTTTTAATAAACGTAATTATAAGTTTCACTTTTAAACAGGAAAGATTAACGTTTTCACAATTGCCGATTTCATAAACATTATATAATGATTTATAATTTTGTAAAACATTATTTGTAAACGAAATATAGCACACTATTTTTATAAACGCTATTATTAATTAGCGTTTACACCCCGCGCCCTTTTTGTCCGGGCGCCCTTTTTGTACGTACGCGGTTGACACATGTGCCCTGCATGGCAAATGTGCTGAATCTTATAATGCAAAGATTTGTGTGTAAGTTCCCAGGCTTACAGGAGGTCCTGAAGCAGTGCAGGAAGATGTGTAAGCATTTCAGGTGTTCCTACACGGCCATGGCGTGCTTGTCCACTATTCAGCGCAGAAAGAACTTGCCAGTGAGGTGCTTGATTTGCGAAAGCCCAACTCACTGGCATTCAACGCTCCTCATGTTTAACTGCCTGCTACAACAGGAGAAAGCCGTCAACGAGTATCTGTACAGCTACGGTGCTAGGGCAGGCTCTGGGGAGCTGGGGATTTTTTTGACGAGGTACTGGAGACTCATGCGTAATGCCAGCAGGCTCATGCGTCCATTTGAGGACCTCGTGCAGATGGGGTCTTTCATGCTTTCTAGCCTGTGGAGAGACCCCCATATAAAAAGGCTCAGGGAATAACCTGTACTGGGTGGCAACGCTACTAGACCCTCGGTATAAGCACAAAGTAGCGGAGATGTTACCAAATCATCAGAAAAGAGGCAGCACTTGCAAAACAAGCTGGCAAGTATGCTTTACAGTGCATTTTTAAGGGTGATGTCACAGCACAACAGAATAAAGGTGCCACTGCCAGTAATCTTCCTCCCATGTCCATGCAGGTAAGGACACTCCAGTGATTGCATGGTGATGTTGAACATTCAGACATTCTTTAGTCCAATGCTTCGTCTTAGCCCTTCCGAATCCACCCTCCACCAACGCCTCGACCAGCAGGTAGCCAACTACCTGGCCTTAACTGCGGATGTAGACAACAGCGATGAACCCATGGACTACTGTGTGCACAGGCTTGACCTGTGGCCAGAGCTGTCACAATTTGCCATCCAACTTCTGGCTTGCCCTGCCTCAAACGTCCTGTCAGAAAGGACCTTCAGCGCAGCTGTAGGCATTGTCAGAGAGAAGAGACGTCGCCTAGGTCAAAAAAATGTTCAGTACCTCACCATTATCAAAATGAATGAGGCATGGATCCCGGAGGGCTACTGCCCGCCCAAAGACTAAGTCAGTCCCCACACACAGCATCTCTGCCTGCACGCCATGTGACTGCCTGCCCCAAGACTAAGTCGGTCCCCAGCATCTCTGCTTGCTTGCAGGCCGCTTAAATGCCTTCTCCACCACCACCAACAGGGTCCATGACTCCAGGTGGATGCCTACATTTTTTATGGCCGCTACTAGCAGCGGCTGCTAACAAAAACAATAATCATTGTTTCTGGTGCGTGTACATGCCTGCCTAATTATTCTTTCTGCACTTCAGGTGCAACAACAAAACAAAAGGCATGTACATGTGTCCATTCCCCTTCGTGATCGTTACCTTGCCGTGGTGAAGAGGCTTGCGTATCACAATGAAGCAATGACCGCCGGCTATATGGGTGTGTTGGGGGGCACACCCAAGATAATAAGGTTGTTGCTTTATTGTGAACAGACCAAATTCGATCAGCTGGACAGTCACTGTTGTTTTATCATTGAGCTACCTCAGCCCGGCGACCATATGGGTTTGAAAACCGCCATCGCCTGCACTCTTGCCATGGTGCGCACCAGTCCAGCATGGCCATCACTACAGCTGTTTGCGGTGCGTTACACAGTGAGTTTGGTTTGTCAATGTGAAGCAGTACACTAATTACACTATCTGATTGATGTATATACATGCAAGATGATTTAAAGCACTTTATGCCTCTTATTTAGCATTGCAATGTGACTTCTGCCCTTAAAACCCTGGTCTGCGTCAAATCTGTAATTTTCCCGACTACTTTTGCCATGTATCCTACTCCGCCATGCCCCCCTCCAGGCGTTAGACCCCTTGAAACATCTTTTCCATCACTTTTGTGGCCAGAATTAATGTTTGAATTTTTGAAAGTCCGCCTGCCCATTAAAGTCTATTGTGGATCGCAAAGTTTGCGCGAACCCAAACTTTTGTGGAAGTTCGCGTTTGAGGTTCACGAACCTAAAATCTGAGGCTTGACCCATCTCTATTCCTTTATAGATTTCAATAGCTGGAGGTTTGAGCCATCTTTATTTTTTTAAGGAGAGCTCTGCTACCTCATCTCCAGGGGTGCAGGTGGTAGAGTTCTCTGATCACTGTATTCTATCTATGGTGTTGAACAGGGTCGGACTGGGACACCAAGGGCCCACCAAGGAAGTTTCAGCCTGGGGCCCACCCCCCTCTCCTCCTCCTTCCCCCCCCCCCCCCCCCATTTTGGGCTCACATACACATGTACACTAGAAATTTTGCATGACTTTATGGTAGGGAATAGATTGTGAGCAATTCTGAGGACAGTCTCCAATAGGGATAAGTCTAAATGCAGCGCGCGCAGCGCGCCACAGCGAAACTAAATGGGTGTCACCACGCACTGGAACATCGGCGTGGTCATGATGAGTCATGGGCAGACTTGAAAAAAAAAAATTCAAAACACAAAAATAAGTAGCGGTGTTATTCACAGAAAATAGGTCTGACCAGATACATTTTAGATAAAATATTCAAGTAGTTACATGCCTCATGATAATTCATCAAGTAGTCAAATGGCAGCAGATACCCCCACAAAATGCAATCAGGTTGACGGCAGATACCCCCACACAATGCAATCAGGTTGGTGGCAGATACCCCCACAAAATGCAATCAGGTTGACGGAAGATACCCCCACACAATGCAATCAGGTTGGTGGCAGATACCCCCACAAACTGCAATCAGGTTGACGGCAGATACCCCCACACAATGCAATCAGGTTGGTGGCAGATACCCCCACAAAATGCAATCAGGTTGGCTGCAGATACACCCACAAAATGCAAACAGGTTGGCTGCAGATACCCCCACAAAATGCAAACAGGTTGGCTGCAGATACCCCCACACAATGCAATCAGGTTGGCTGCAGATACCCCCACACAATGCAATCAGGTTGGCTGCAGATACCCCACACAATGCAATCAGGTTGGCTGCATATACCCCCACACAATGCAATCAGGTTGGCTGCAGATACCCCCACACAATGCAATCAGGTTGGCTGAAGATACACCCACACAATGCAATCAGGTTGGCTGCAGATACCCCCACACAATGCAATCAGGTTGGCTGCAGATACCCCCACACAATGCAATCAGGTTGGTGGCAGAGATACCCCCACACAATGCAATCAGGTTGGTGGCAGAGATACCCCCCACACAATGCAAGTCCCCCCCCCCACCTTGGAAGGGGTGGCAGAGGGCACAGATCAGCAGGCACAGATCAGCGGGCACAGATCAGAGGGGAAGCCTCCCCCTCCCTCATCTAGGGCCCCCCCCTTCCGCGCACCCCCCTCCTCCAGAAGTGCAGCCAGCAGCGAGCGGAGAATAGCTTACCGTCCGAGCTTCAGATGGTGCTATCTCCGCTCCGCTCCGCATGCCGCTGCTGCCCTGCTGGTCTCTGTCTCCTGTAGTGACGCTGTCCAATCCCGCTGTCGCAGGAAGTACTGCGAGAGCGTGATTGGACAGCGTCACTACAGCAGACAGAGACCAGCAGGGCAGCGGCATGCGAACTCGGAGTGGAGATAGCATTATCGCTGTAGCTATTCTCCGCTCGTTGCTGGCTGCACTTCTGGAGGAGGGGGGTGCGCGGAAGGGGAGGCCCCTAGGTGAGGGAGGGGGTAACGCTTACCTCCCTCCCCGCCGCCCTGTGCCCGAATCCCCCCCCCTTTCAAGCTGTGCCCCCTCCCTCTTAGCTCTGGGGCCCCCAGGAGGAGGGGCAGTCGGGGCCCACCGATGGGACCATCTGTGGTTCGGTGGCTCAGTCCAAGCCTGGTGTTGAATGTTGCAAATGTCCCTCCAAAAGGAAAGGGTATCTGGAGATTGAATTTGTTGCCATTGAAGGAAGAAAGTGTAAGACAATCCTACAGGGATTTTTTTTCAGGCGCAGGTTACTTTGCTGGACTGTTGTAACAGTAGGTCTGAATTGTGGGAGATGGTTAAAAATGAGCAGTAGGTCTTTTGAAGAACCTAGCAAAAAGAAGAGCTTTTGGTAGATATGTTACTCACCAACAGAGATGGGCCGAACCTCCGATTTTAGGTTCGCGAACTTCCGCGGAAGGTTCGGTTCACGAAAAAGTTCGCGAATCACCATAGACTTCAATGGGGAGGCGAACTTTGAAAACTAGAAAAAAATTATGTTGGCCACAAAAGTGATGGAAAAGATGTTTCAAGGGGTCTAACACCTGGAGGGGGGCATGGCGGAGTGGGATACACGCCAAAAGTCCCGGGGAAAAATCTGGATTGAACGCAAAGCAGCGTTTTAAGGGCAGAAATCAAATTGAATGCTAAATTGCAGGCCTAACGTGCTTTAAAACATCTTGCATGTGTATACTTCAATCAGGTAGTGTAATTAGAGTACTGCTTCACACTGACACACCAAACTCACTGTGTAACGCACCGCAAGTTACCAGCTGTTTGTGTAGTGACGGCCATGCTGGACTACTGCGCATTGTGCGCAACATGGCGAGATTGCTCTTCCTCACTCAGTGATGTCAGGTAATGTGTGACTGCCTTATCAACTTTCCATGGCATTGTTAAAAAGCTTACGTTTTATTTTTAAATTACATTTTCTACTTGCTGTGTACTTGTTCAGTACCGCTACAATGAGAATCCTATGGAGGCGGGCAAGTCTGCCATTGTGACTCCGGGTAATGGCCGGGGAATGAGGGATGAAATCCGGTGTGGAGCCTGAGAAACGGCTACCACTACACATCCAAGGAGGGCAGCAGGCAGGCATGGCCGCCCCGAGGTAGTGACCAAAAATAACAATACAGGAGGACTATCGAGGGCTTGCTGTATTTGAAATGAATGTACTTTAAATCCTTTAACGAGAACCAGTTATGGCGGGCAAAGATGACACCACATTCCTTTCACGAGAATCATATGGAGGCGGGCAAGTCTGCCATTTGTGACCCAGGGTAATGGCCGGGGCATGAGGGATGGAATCCGGTGTGGAGCCTGAGCAACGGCTACCACTGCACATCCAAGGAGGGCAGCAGGCAGGCATGCACGCCCGCCCCGAGGTAGTGACCAAAAATAATAATACAGGAGGAGGACTTTCGAGGCCCTGCTGTGTATTTGAAAAGAATGTACTTTAAATCCTTTAACGAGAACCAGTTATGGCGGGCAAAGATGACACCACATTCCGTTCATGAGAATCATATGGAGGTGGGCAAGTCTGCCATTTGTGACCCTGGGTAATGGCCGGGGAATGAGGGATGGAATCCGGTGTGGAGCCTGAGAAACGGCTACCACCACACATCCAAGGAGGGCAGCAGGTAGGCATGCACGCCCGCCCCGAGGTAGTGACCAAAAATAACAATACAGGAGGTGGACTTTCGAGGCCCTGCTGTGTATTTGAAATGAATGTACTTTAAATCCTTTAACCATACCTCCCAACTTTTTGAGATGAGAAAGAGGGACTCTTAAGCCACACCCCTGCCCACACCCCTGCCACACCATTAGTCACGTATACCATAAAGACTTCATAAGAAAAATATGTTGTTTTATAAATACAAACCACACTGGTCCTATCCTGTTTCATTTTACTTCATAGTAACATTTTAAAATTAGTAATATATCAATTTAAAGGATGGGAATAAAGTTTAGAGTCAGTCAAACACATTTTTAGTAGAGAAATACATACATTTACATTGAAAGAGGGACAAAGTCCTGAAAGAGGGACAAATGAGGAGGAAAGAGGGACAGAGGGAAGGGGCTCCGAAAGAGGGACTGTCCCTCCAAAAGAGGGACAGTTGGGAGCTATGCCTTTAACAAGAACCAGTTATGACGGGCAAAGATGACACCACATTCCTTTCACGAGAATCATATGGAGGGGGGCAAGTCTGCCATTTGTGACCCCGGGTAATGGCCGGGGAATGAGGGATGAAATCTGGTGTGGAGCCTGAGCAACGGCTACCACTGCACATCCAAGGAGGGCAGCAGGTAGGCATGGCCGCCACGAGGTAGTGACCAAAAATAACTATACAGGACTCAGGAGGACTTTTGAGGCCCTAATTGTAATGAATCAACTTTAAATCCTTTAACGGGAATCCGTTATGGAGGGCAAGTCTGCCATTGTCACCACTGGTAATGGGCGGGGAATGAAGATTGGATTCCGGCCCGAAGTGGGAGCCTGCTGAGACCCATGCTGTACCTGCCCTGGACCCTTGACCCAGCGGAAGACAAACCAAATCGAAAGCATTTGCCAAGAATGTTTTATGGAGGGCAAGTTTGCTATTTTTTTCAATTGTGTGAAACTGTAGATGGTACTATAGTCTCAGTACCATGGTGACTGACCACGGGTAATGGCCGGGGAATCCGGTTTGTATTGCGTTCCGGAGTTGGAGCCTAAGAACCGGCTACCACCACACATCCAGGCAAGGAGGACAGCAGGCAGGCATGCCCGCCCCGAGGTAGTGACCAAAAATAACAATACAGGACTCAGGAGGACTTTTTGAGGCCCTAATTGTAATGAATTCACTTTAAATCCTTTAACGGGAATCCGTTATGGAGGGCAAGTCTGCCATCCATTCAAGTGCAAGTTATGCACTGACTGCCAGGTATAATGTGCAGTCACAGATGCAGTGAAAGGTATGCAGTGACTGCAAACAGCCGTTTGTGTAGTGACGGCCGTGCTGGACTGGTGCGCACCATGACGAGAGTGCAGGTGATGGTGGCTTTTCAGCCCATATGGTCGCCCGGCTGATGTAGCTGAATGACAGAACAGTGACTGTCCAGCTGATCAAATTTGGTCTGACCACAATGAAACAACGACCTTATGTGCCGCCCCCACCCGAGACACTCATATAGCCGGCGGTCATTGCTTTATTGTGATACGCAAGCCCCTTCACCACGGCAAGGTAATGATCACGAAGGGGGATGGGCACATGTACATGTCTTTTGTTTTTTTGACTATAATCAGAGAAAAAGCATGTGTGCATCAACCAAGTGAACCCTGACAAATCTGGCTTTGCAAATTTGGCCTATTGGCTAATCACGAGACATTGCTCATGCAAATAAGCATTTGCTTTCGCATGCCTGGGTCAAAACCAAAAACCGCAAAACAATCGCCCTGCGGGAATTAGTTCATGCTATACAGCACTATCCAGGGGCGCCACGAGGAGGCTTCCCATTGCCCCCATACAACCGGGGGGCCGCGGGGGTCCCAGGCACTCTCACCGCCTGGAATCCACACAGCGGCACCCCGGAGGTGGAGGCCAGGGGGTGCAGGCGATCTCCCCAGCGTGGCCAGCGCCGGGAAGAGCCGCCCGCACACACCTCCCAGGATTAAAAACAGGCACTTACCTCAACGTCCATTGCGTTCTGCTATATGCGCATAACCTGGGCGCGACACATAAGGGGCGGACAGGCGTAAATAGCCTGCTCCAGGGCTCTCACCTCCTAAAACAAGCCACTCACTACCTGCCCTCAGAAGAAAGAAATGCAATGCTGACTATAATCAGAGAAAAAGCATGTGTGCATCAACCAAGTGAACCTGACAAATCTGGCTTTGCAAATTTGGCCTATTGGCTAATCACGAGACATTGCTCATGCAAATAAGCATTTGCTTTCGCATGCCTAAATATGCAGGGTCAAAACCAAAAACCGCAAAACAATCGCCCTGCGGGAATTAGTTCATGCTATACAGCACTATCCAGGGGCGCCACGAGGAGGCTTCCCATTGCCCCCATACAACCGGGGGGCCGCGGGGTTCCCAGGCACTCTCACCGCCTGGAACCCACACAGCGGCACCCCGGAGGCGGAGGCTGGGGGGTGCAGGCGATCTCCCCAGCGTGGCCAGCGAGATCCCGCAGGGCAATTGTTTTGCGGTTTTTGGTTTTGACCCTGCATATTTAGGCATGCGAAAGCAAATGCTTATTTGCATGAGCAATGTCTCGTGATTAGCCAATAGGCCAAATTTGCAAAGCCAGATTTGTCAGGTTCACTTGGTTGATGCACACATGTTCTTTCTCTGATTGTAGTTAGCATTGCATTTCTTTTTTCTGAGGGCAGGTAGTGAGTGGCTTGTTTTAGGAGGTGAGAGCCCTGGAGCAGGCTATTGGCGCCTGTCCGCCCCTTATGTGTCGCGCCCAGGTTATGCGCATACAGCAGAACGCAATGGACGTTGAGGTAAGTGCCTGTTTTTAATCTTGGGAGGTGTGTGCGGGCGGCTCTTCCCGGCGCTGGCCACGCTGGGGAGATCGCCTGCACCCCCCAGCCTCCGCCTCCGGGGTGCCGCTGTGTGGGTTCCAGGCGGTGAGAGTGCCTGGGACCCCCGCGGCCCCCCGGTTGTATGGGGGCAATGGGAAGCCTCCTCGTGGCGCCCCTGGATAGTGCTGTATAGCATGAACTAATTCCCGCAGGGCAATTGTTTTGCGGTTTTTGGTTTTGACCCTGCATATTTAGGCATGCGAAAGCAAATGCTTATTTGCATGAGCAATGTCTCGTGATTAGCCAATAGGCCAAATTTGCAAAGCCAGATTTGTCAGGTTCACTTGGTTGATGCACACATGTTCTTTCTCTGATTGTAGTTAGCATTGCATTTCTTTTTTCTGAGGGCAGGTAGTGAGTGGCTTGTTTTAGGAGGTGAGAGCCCTGGAGCAGGCTATTGGCGCCTGTCCGCCCCTTATGTGTCGCGCCCAGGTTATGCGCATACAGCAGAACGCAATGGACGTTGAGGTAAGTGCCTGTTTTTAATCTTGGGAGGTGTGTGCGGGCGGCTCTTCCCGGCGCTGGCCACGCTGGGGAGATCGCCTGCACCCCCCAGCCTCCGCCTCCGGGGTGCCGCTGTGTGGGTTCCAGGCGGTGAGAGTGCCTGGGACCCCCGCGGCCCCCCGGTTGTATGGGGGCAATGGGAAGCCTCCTCGTGGCGCCCCTGGATAGTGCTGTATAGCATGAACTAATTCCCGCAGGGCAATTGTTTTGCGGTTTTTGGTTTTGACCCTGCATATTTAGGCATGCGAAAGCAAATGCTTATTTGCATGAGCAATGTCTCGTGATTAGCCAATAGGCCAAATTTGCAAAGCCAGATTTGTCAGGTTCACTTGGTTGATGCACACATGTTCTTTCTCTGATTGTAGTTAGCATTGCATTTCTTTTTTCTGAGGGCAGGTAGTGAGTGGCTTGTTTTAGGAGGTGAGAGCCCTGGAGCAGGCTATTGGCGCCTGTCCGCCCCTTATGTGTCGCGCCCAGGTTATGCGCATACAGCAGAACGCAATGGACGTTGAGGTAAGTGCCTGTTTTTAATCTTGGGAGGTGTGTGCGGGCGGCTCTTCCCGGCGCTGGCCACGCTGGGGAGATCGCCTGCACCCCCCAGCCTCCGCCTCCGGGGTGCCGCTGTGTGGGTTCCAGGCGGTGAGAGTGCCTGGGACCCCCGCGGCCCCCCGGTTGTATGGGGGCAATGGGAAGCCTCCTCGTGGCGCCCCTGGATAGTGCTGTATAGCATGAACTAATTCCCGCAGGGCAATTGTTTTGCGGTTTTTGGTTTTGACCCTGCATATTTAGGCATGCAAAAGCAAATGCTTATTTGCATGAGCAATGTCTCGTGATTAGCCAATAGGCCAAATTTGCAAAGCCAGATTTGTCAGGTTCACTTGGTTGATGCACACATGTTCTTTCTCTGATTGTAGTTAGCATTGCATTTCTTTTTTCTGAGGGCAGGTAGTGAGTGGCTTGTTTTAGGAGGTGAGAGCCCTGGAGCAGGCTATTGGCGCCTGTCCGCCCCTTATGTGTCGCGCCCAGGTTATGCGCATACAGCAGAACGCAATGGACGTTGAGGTAAGTGCCTGTTTTTAATCTTGGGAGGTGTGTGCGGGCGGCTCTTCCCGGCGCTGGCCACGCTGGGGAGATCGCCTGCACCCCCCAGCCTCCGCCTCCGGGGTGCCGCTGTGTGGGTTCCAGGCGGTGAGAGTGCCTGGGACCCCCGCGGCCCCCCGGTTGTATGGGGGCAATGGGAAGCCTCCTCGTGGCGCCCCTGGATAGTGCTGTATAGCATGAACTAATTCCCGCAGGGCAATTGTTTTGCGGTTTTTGGTTTTGACCCTGCATATTTAGGCATGCGAAAGCAAATGCTTATTTGCATGAGCAATGTCTCGTGATTAGCCAATAGGCCAAATTTGCAAAGCCAGATTTGTCAGGTTCACTTGGTTGATGCACACATGTTCTTTCTCTGATTGTAGTCTTTTGTTTTTTTGTTGCAGCCGCCTGCAGTGCAGCCAGAAAAATTAGGCAGGCATGTGCACACTCCAGAAAAATTAGTATAGCGGCCGCTGCTAGCAGCGGCCTTAAAAATTTAAGAATCTGCTTAGAATCATGGACCCTGTTGGTGGTGGTGGCCTGCAGGCAGAGATGTTGTGTGTGGGGACTGACTTAGTCTTCGGTCGTGCAATAGCCCTCAGGGATCCATGTCTCATTAATTTTGATAAAGGTCAGGTACTGAACACTGTCATGACTTAGGCGACTTCTCCTCTCAGTGACAATGCCTCCAGCTGCACTGAAGGTCCTTTCTGACAGGACGCTTGCGGCAGGAACGTGGAGCAGCAGAAGCCCCCTGTGACGGCTGCTGCGGTTGTTCTTCTGCCGCTGCCGCCTCTTCCTCCTCCACAGAAACACCTTCCTCATAATCGTCATCTGAGTCTGACTCCTCTCCCCCACACGACTCCTCTTCTTCCTCCTCCTCCCCCCTCTGTGGTGCCGCAGG
Organism: Hyperolius riggenbachi; assembly: GCF_040937935.1. NCBI lineage: Eukaryota > Metazoa > Chordata > Amphibia > Anura > Hyperoliidae > Hyperolius > Hyperolius riggenbachi. Next base: position 172,589,715 of record NC_090655.1, read on the forward strand.
TGTCTAGGAAACATCTGGTTCGGATGAAAATCGCTCCCACGACTCCTCCTGCCGTAGCTGTTCCTGTTCCCACTCCTCCACAGCTTCAACCACCACTCTACGCATGGCACGCTCCAGGAAGTAAGCGTAGGGGTTCAAGTCGCTGATGGTGCCTTCAGCACGACTCACCAGGTTGGTCACCTTCTCAAACGGCCGCATGGTCCTGCATGCATTTTGCATCAGCGTCCAGTTGTTGGGCCAGAACATCTCCATCTTCCCAGATTGTGTCTTTCTACTGTAGTTGTACAGGTACTGGGTGACGGCTTTCTCCTGGTCTAGCAGGCAAGAGAACATCAGCAGGGTGGAATTACAGCGAGTTGGGCTATCGCATATCAAGCGTCTCACCGGCAAGTTGTTTTTCCGCTGAATGTCCACAAAGGGTGCCATGGTCGTATAAGACCGCCTGAAATGCCCACACAACTTCCTGGTCTGCTTCAGGACGTCCTCTAAGCCTGGGTACTTTGAGACAAATCTTTGCATGACCAGATTCAGCACATGTGCCATGCAGGGTACATGTGTCAGCTTTCCTAAATTCAAAGCGGAAAGGAGATTGCTGCCGTTGTCACACACCACGTTGCAGATCTCCAGCTGGTGCGGGGTCAGCCATTGCTCCACCTGTTTGTTAAGAGCAGCCAGGAGAGCTGTTCCAGCTGGAGGAGAAGGAGAGGAGGTGGCAGGAGGCCTGCCTGCAAGCCGTGGAGGTGTCACAAGTCGGTCCGCTGAACAGCCACGTACTCCCTGCTTGCTGCCATCGGTCACCAGGTTGACCCAATGGGCTGTGTACGTAATGTAGCGGCCCTGCCCGTGCTTGGCAGACCAGGCATCCGTGGTCAGGTGGACCCTTGACCCAACGCTCTTCGCAATAGATGACACCACTTGCCTCTGAACTGCATGGTACAGTTTGGGTATGGCCTTTCGTGAAAAATAAGTGTGGCCTGGTATCTTCCACTGTGGTGTCCCAATGGCCACAAATTTATGGAAAGCCTCTGACTCCACCAGCTTGTATGGTAATAGCTGGCGAGCTAATAGTTCCGCCACACCAGCTGTCAGACGCCGGGCAAGAGGGTAACTGGCCGAAATTGGCTTCTTCCGCTCAAAGACTTCCTTCACGGACACCTGGCTACTGCTGTGGGCAGAGGAGCAGGAACTGTTCAAGGGCAGAGGCGGTGTGAAGGAGGGTGGCTGTGAAGGTTCAAGGGAGAAAGCGGATGAAGACGATGCACCTAAAGGAGGAAGAGGAGAAGGAGGGTGGCTTGTCTTGAGGGGTGCTGCTTTTCCTCAGGTGTTCTTCCCATAGCTGTTTGTGCCTTTTCTCCAGGTGCCTGCGTGAGTGTTGGCCTTTCCACGGCTCAATTTTTGGAGGCAGAGAGAACAGATGGCTTTGCTCCTATCTGAGGCACACACGTTAAAATATTTCCAAACCGCTGAGCCCCCCTGGGGTGTTGGCACTACGGTGGCATCAACAGCTGACCTTGAAGGGCATGTTGGCTGGCTGGCCATAGCTGGCGATACATGGCGCCGGACACTGCCCCCAGCTGTTTCTGAGGATGAGCTCCCTCTGCTTCTATCATGGAGTTGTCTCCTCCTACTCCTCTCTGGCTCCCCCTCTGAACTGTCCCCCTGGTCATCTCCTCTATTGGGAACATACGTGGCACACGTATAATCGTCATCATAATCCTCCTGCCCAGCTTCACTTTCTTCAGACAACTCCACAACTGCACCAACTTCAGGTGGTCCATCATGCCCCTCCTCACGCGTTACGTCCATACTATCGCCACCTAACTCAGACGTATGAGGTGGTGTACCTGCGCCTTCTTCTTGTTGTTGCAGTAGTGGCTGTGAATCAGTGATTTCACCACCACCACCAAATAACTCCTGCGAAGTGTCAAATGCAGTGGATGTGGTGCTCGTTGTAGCGCTGGTGGCTGCGGGAGATGAGGTGTTCTGTGTTAAATACTCAAGCACGTCCTCACAATTTTGGGAAGTGATGGCACGTGCCTTCTTCTGTACTGTACTTTGGGCCAGGTCCGCACGAAATCACAGCAACACCACATCGCACAGACCTGCCAGTGCCAGGTGGCCTTCCTCTGGGTCTGCCTCTACCTCTTCCTCTACCTGGTTTGTTCATTTTGTCCATCTCGGGGGGAAGCTAGGTATATGCAGTGAGGTGAGTTCACTGAACACAATAGGTAGTTATATGCAGAGAGGTGAGTTCACTCAACACATAAGGTAGATATGCAGTGAGGGGAGTTCACTGAACACAAAAGGTAGTTATATGCAGAGAGGTGAGTCCACTCAACCCAAAGGTAGTTATATATGCAGTGAGGTGAGTTCACTCAACACAAAAGGTAGTTATATGCAGAGAGGTGAGTTCACTCAACACAAAAGGTAGATATGCAGTGAGGTGAGTTCACTGAACACAAAAGGTAGTTATATGCAGAGAGTTGAGTTCACTCAACACAAAAGGTAGATATGCAGTGAGGTGAGTTCACTGAACACAAAAGGTAGTTATATGCAGTGAGGTGAGTTCACTCAACCCAAAGGTAGTTATATATGCAGAGAGGTGAGTTCACTCAACACAAAAGGTAGATATGCAGTGAGGCGAGTTCACTGAACACAAAAGGTAGTTATATATGCAGTGAGGTGAGTTCACTCAACACAAAGGTAGTTATATGCAGTGAGGTGAGTTCACTCAACACAAAAGGTAGTTATATGCAGAGAGGTGGGTTCACTCAACACAAACGTAGGTGTATGCAGTGATGAGGTGGGTTAACTAAACACAACAGGTACTAGTAGTAGGTAAATGCAGTACTGGGTAGTACAATGTGCAGCTCCCTGTCACACACACAGGTAGTCACTGAATGTGCTGCTGCTGCTGGTGGGCTGCTGGCAGTGGGACACACACAGTATGAATTAGCAATGCTGTCTAAGCAACACAAGTGTCTCACACACACAGGTAGCCACTGAATGTGCTGCTGCTGCTGGTGGGCTGCTGGCAGTGAGACACACAGTATGAATTAGCAATGCTGTCTAAGCAACACAAGTGTCTCACACACACAGGTAGTCACTGAATGTGTTGCTGCTGCTGGTGGGCTTCTGGCCGTGGGACACACACAGTATGAATTAGCAATGCTGTCTAAGCAACACAAGTGTCTCACACACACAGATAGTCACTGAATGTGCTGCTGCTGCTTGTGGGCTGCTGGCAGTGGGACACACAGTATGAATTAGCAATGCTGTCTAAGCAACACAAGTGTCTCACACACACAGGTAGTCACTGAATGTGCTGCTGCTGCTGGTGGGCTGCTGGCAGTGTGACACACAGTATGAAGTAGTAATGCTGTCTAAGCAACACAAGTGTCTCACACACACAGGTAGTCACTGAATGGGCTGCTGCTGCTGGTGGGCTTCTGGCAGTGGGACACACAGTATGAATTAGCGATGCTGTCTAAGCAACACAAGTGTCTCACACACACAGGTAGTCACTGAATGTGCTGCTGCTTCTGGTGGGCTGCTGGCAGTGGGACACACAGTATGAATTAGCAATGCTGTCTAAGCAACACAAGTGTCTCTAACACACAGGTAGTTACTGAATGTGCTGCTGCTTCTGGTGGGCTGCTGGCAGTGGGACACACAGTATGAATTAGCAATGCTGTCTAAGCAACACAAGTGTCTCACACACACAGGTAGTCACTGAATGTGCTGCTGCTGCTGGTGGGCTGCTGGCAGTGGGACACACAGTATGAATTAGCAATGCTGTCTATGCAACACAAGTGTCTCACATACACAGGTAGTCACCGAATGTGCTGCTGCTGCTGGTGGGCTGCTGGCAGTGGGACACACAGTATGAATTAGCAATGCTGTCTAAGCAACACAAGTGTCTCACACACACAGGTAGTCACCGAATGTGCTGCTGCTGCTGGTGGGCTGCTGGCAGTGGGACACACAGTATGAATTAGCAATGCTGTCTAAGCAACACAAGTGTCTCTCACACACAGGTAGTTACTGAATGTGCTGCTGCTTCTGGTGGGCTGCTGGCAGTGGGACACACAGTATGAATTAGCAATGCTGTCTAAGCAACACAAGTGTCTCACACACACAGGTAGTCACTGAATGTGCTGCTGCTGCTGGTGGGCTGCTGGCAGTGGGACACACAGTATGAATTAGCAATGCTGTCTATGCAACACAAGTGTCTCACACACACAGGTAGTCACCGAATGTGCTGCTGCTGCTGGTGGGCTGCTGGCAGTGGGACACACAGTATGAATTAGCAATGCTGTCTAAGCAACACAAGTGTCTCACACACACAGGTAGTCACCGAATGTGCTGCTGCTGCTGGTGGGCTGCTGGCAGTGGGACACACAGTATGAATTAGCAATGCTGTCTAAGCAACACAAGTGTCTCACACACACAGGTAGTCACCGAATGTGCTTCTGCTGCTGGTGGGCCACTGGCAGTGGGACACACAGTATGAATTAGCAATGCTGTCTAAGCAACACAAGTGTCTCACACACACAGGTAGTCAGTGAATGTGCTTCTGCTGCTGGTGGGCCGCTGGCAGTGGGACACACAGTATGAATTAGCAATGCTGTCTAAGCAACACAAGTGTCTCACACACACAGGTAGTCACTGAATGTGCTGCTGCTGCTGGTGGGCTGCTGGCAGTGGGACACACAGTATGAATTAGCAATGCTGTCTAAGCAACACAAGTGTCTCACAAACACAGGTAGTCACTGAATGTGCTTCTGCTGCTGGTGGGCCACTGGCAGTGGGACACACAGTATGAATTAGCAATGCTGTCTAAGCAACACAAGTGTCTCACACACACAGGTAGTCAGTGAATGTGCTTCTGCTGCTGGTGGGCTGCTGGCAGTGGGACAGACAGTATGAATTAGCAATGCTGTCTAAGCAACACAAGTGTCTCACACACACAGGTAGTCACTGAATGTGCTGCTGCTGCTGCTGGGCTGCTGGCAGTGGGACACACACAGTATGAATTAGCAATGCTGTCTAAGCAACACAAGTGTCTCACACACACAGGTAGTCACTGAATGTGCTGCTGCTGCTAGTGGGCTGCTGGCAGTGGGACACACAGTATGAATTAGCAATGCTGTCTAAGCAACACAAGTGTCTCACACACACAGGTAGTCACTGAATGTGCTTCTGCTGCTGGTGGGCCGCTGGCAGTGGGACACACAGTATGAATTAGCAATGCTGTCTAAGCAACACAAGTGTCTCACACACACAGGTAGTCACTGAATGTGCTTCTGCTGCTGGTGGGCTGCTGGCAGTGGGACAGACAGTATGAATTAGCAATGCTGTCTAAGCAACACAAGTGTCTCACACACACAGGTAGTCACTGAATGTGCTGCTGCTGCTGCTGGGCTGCTGGCAGTGTGACACACAGTATGAAGTAGCAATGCTGTCTAAGCAACACAAGTGTCTCACACACACAGGTAGTCACTGAATGGGCTGCTGCTGCTGGTGGGCTTCTGGCAGTGGGACACACAGTATGAATTAGCAATGCTGTCTAAGCAACACAAGTGTCTCACACACACAGGTAGTCACTGAATGTGCTGCTGCTTCTGGTGGGCTGCTGGCAGTGGGACACACAGTATGAATTAGCAATGCTGTCTAAGCAACACAAGTGTCTCACACACACAGGTAGTCACTGAATGTGCTGCTGCTGCTGGTGGGCTGCTGGCAGTGGGACACACAGTATGAATTAGCAATGCTGTCTAAGCAACACAAGTGTCTCACACACACAGGTAGTAACCGAATGTGCTGCTGCTGCTGGTGGGCTGCTGGCAGTGGGACACACAGTATGAATTAGCAATGCTGTCTAAGCAACACAAGTGTCTCACACACACACAGGTAGTCACCGAATGTGCTGCTGCTGCTGGTGGGCTGCTGGCAGTGGGACACACAGTATGAATTAGCAATGCTGTCTAAGCAACACAAGTGTCTCACACACACAGGTAGTCACTGAATGTGCTGCTGCTGCTGCTGGGCTGCTGGCAGTGGGACACACACAGTATGAATTAGCAATGCTGTCTAAGCAACACAAGTGTCTCACACACACAGGTAGTCACTGAATGTGCTGCTGCTGCTGGTGGGCTGCTGGCAGTGGGACACACAGTATGAATTAGCAATGCTGTCTAAGCAACACAAGTGTCTCACACACACAGGTAGTCACTGAATGTGCTTCTGCTGCTGGTGGGCCGCTGGCAGTGGGACACACAGTATGAATTAGCAATGCTGTCTAAGCAACACAAGTGTCTCACACACACAGGTAGTCACTGAATGTGCTTCTGCTGCTGGTGGGCTGCTGGCAGTGGGACAGACAGTATGAATTAGCAATGCTGTCTAAGCAACACAAGTGTCTCACACACACAGGTAGTCACTGAATGTGCTGCTGCTGCTGCTGGGCTGCTGGCAGTGTGACACACAGTATGAAGTAGCAATGCTGTCTAAGCAACACAAGTGTCTCACACACACAGGTAGTCACTGAATGGGCTGCTGCTGCTGGTGGGCTTCTGGCAGTGGGACACACAGTATGAATTAGCAATGCTGTCTAAGCAACACAAGTGTCTCACACACACAGGTAGTCACTGAATGGGCTGCTGCTGCTGGTGGGCTTCTGGCAGTGGGACACACAGTATGAATTAGCAATGCTGTCTAAGCAACACAAGTGTCTCACACACACAGGTAGTTACTGAATGTGCTGCTGCTTCTGGTGGGCTGCTGGCAGTGGGACACACAGTATGAATTAGCAATGCTGTCTAAGCAACACAAGTGTCTCACACACACAGGTAGTCACTGAATGTGCTGCTGCTGCTGGTGGGCTGCTGGCAGTGGGACACACAGTATGAATTAGCAATGCTGTCTAAGCAACACAAGTGTCTCACACACACAGGTAGTAACCGAATGTGCTGCTGCTGCTGGTGGGCTGCTGGCAGTGGGACACACAGTATGAATTAGCAATGCTGTCTAAGCAACACAAGTGTCTCACACACACAGGTAGTCACCGAATGTGCTGCTGCTGCTGGTGGGCTGCTGGCAGTGGGACACACAGTATGAATTAGCAATGCTGTCTAAGCAACACAAGTGTCTCACACACACAGGTAGTCACTGAATGTGCTGCTGCTGCTGGTGGGCTGCTGGCAGTATGAATTAGCAATGCTGTCTAAGCAACACAAGTGTCTCACACACACAGGTAGTCACTGAATGTGCTTCTGCTGCTGGTGGGCCGCTGGCAGTGGGACACACAGTATGAATTAGCAATGCTGTCTAAGCAACACAAGTGTCTCACACACACAGGTAGTCAGTGAATGTGCTTCTGCTGCTGGTGGGCTGCTGGCAGTGGGACAGACAGTATGAATTAGCAATGCTGTCTAAGCAACACAAGTGTCTCACACACACAGGTAGTCACTGAATGTGCTGCTGCTGCTGCTGGGCTGCTGGCAGTGGGACACACACAGTATGAATTAGCAATGCTGTCTAAGCAACACAAGTGTCAGTTTCAAACACAGGAAAAAAAATGATCACACGAGCAGGATTAGCTCTGAAAAGAGCTGTTCTGGGGCGCTATTGTAGCAATAAGATTCAGCTAGGAGCAAGCTAAGAAGGCAAGAGCCTGATTAATCTGTCCCTAGGAGAACAAGTCTACAGCAGCTGTCCCTAGTCTGTCTCTAGCAGGCACACGAGTGAGACTAATGGCCGCCGTAGCCTGCCTTATATAAGGGGGTTGGGGCTCCAGGGCTTAGTATAGCCGGATTGGCTACAATGTGCCTGCTGACTGTGATGCAGAGGGTCAAAGTTTACCCTCATAGAGCATTATGGGGTGAATCGAACTTCCGGGAAAGTTCGCCTTCGCCGGCGAAGGCGAACCACCCGAGGTTCACCTGGAACTGTTCGCCGGCGAACCGTTCGGCCCACCTCTATTCACCAACGTCTGAGGCGGAAACTTGAAATTGCTGTCTCGGGGGATGGTGATCCTGAGTAGAGTGGGGCCGAACCTCCGATTTTAGGTTTGCGAAGCGGGTTCGCGAACGTCCGCGTAAGGTTCGGTTCGCGTAAAAGTTCGCGAACCGCAGTAGACTTCAATGGGGATGCGAACTTTGAAAAAAAAAAATTATGCTGGCCACAAAAGTGATGGAAAAGATGTTTCAAGGGGTCTAACACCTGGACCCCCAGGTGGAGGAGTGGGATACATGCCAAAAGTCCCCGGGAAAAATCTGGATTTGACGCAAAGCAGCGTTTTAAGGGCAGAAATCACATTGAATGCTAAATGACAGGCCTAAAGTGCTTTAAAACATCTTGCATGTGTATACATCAATCAGGTAGTGTAATTAAGGTACTGCTTCACACTGACACACCAAACTCACCATGTAACGCACCGCAAACAGCTGTTTGTGTAGTGACGGCCGTGCTGGACTGGTGCGCACCATGGCGAGAGTGCAGTGGCGGGTTCACTGAACAGGAATACAGTGGCGGGTTCACTGAACAGAACAGGTATGCAGTGGCGGGTTCACTGAACAGTACAGGTATGCAGTGGCAGGTTCACTGAACAGGTATGCAGTGGTGGGTTCACTGAACAGAACAGGTATACAGTGGCAGGTTCACTGAACAGAACAGGTATGCAGTGGCGGGTTCACTGAACAGAACAGGTATGCAGTGATGGGTTCACAGAACAGGTATGCAGTGGCAGGTTCACTCAACAGAACAGGTATACAGTGGCGGGTTCACTGAACAAAACAGGTATGCAGTGGCGGGTTAACTGAACAGGTATACAGTGGCGGGTTCACTGAACAGAACAGGTATGCAGTGGCGGGTTCACAGAACAGGTATGCAGTGGCGGGTTCACTGAACAGGTATGCAGTGGTGGGTTCACTGAACAGGTATGCAGTGGTGGGTTCACAGTACAGGTATGCAGTGGTGGGTTCACAGAACAGGTATGCAGTGGCAGGTTCACTGAACAGGTATGCAGTGGTGGGTTCACTGAACAGGTATGCAGTGGTGGGTTCACTGAACAGGTATGCAGTGGTGGGTTCACAGTACAGGTATGCAGTGGTGGGTTCACAGAACAGGTATGCAGTGGCAGGTTCACTGAACAGGTATGCAGGTATCCAGTGGGCTCACTGAACAGAACAGGTATGGTGGGCTCACTGAACAGAACAGGTATGCAGCCAGGAACAAGCTAAGCCTAACTAATCTTTCCCTATGAAAGACAGTCTGCAGCAGCTCGCCCTACTCTCACTAACGCAGGCACACGAGTGAGCGTAATGGCCGCCGCTGCCTGCCTTTTATTAGAGGGGGGGGGGGGGGGCTCCAGGGGCTAGTGTAGCCTAATTGGCTACACTGGGCCTGCTGACTGTGATGTAGAGGGTCAAAGTTGACCCTCATGGTGCATTATGGGGCGAACCGAACTTCCGCAAAAGTTCGCCTGCGGGACCCGAACGCGAACCACTGAAGTTCGCATGGAACCGTTCGCAGACGAACCGTTCGACCCAACTCTAATCCTGAGGTGATCAAAGGGATCAAGGACCTGTTGCGCAAGAGTTAGTAAATTCACTCACCCTTACCAGAATTGCAAACAAAGTGTACCAGTTAAGATCATTTATGGTCTCAAGGATAGTACAGGATCTCTGGTGAAGTCCAGAGCAGGGATTCTGGAAATCGTGAGATCTTTTTATGCTGAATTATTGGGCAGCAGACCTCTTGATGAAACATTAATGGAATCTTTCTTGTGTGATATTCCAGGACTGGAAAATTTAGATGTTCCTCTTACGTTTTTGATGGAAAGAATTTCTGCTGAGGAAGTGGCGAAAGCCGTTGAGCAGCTTGCTATCAAAAAAAATCCAGGGCCCGATGGCTTAACGGATAATAAGGTTTTCAAGGACATTCTGGCTCCTGAATTGGCAGAGGTCTTCAATCGCAACCTTGCAGAGGATGAGCTTCCTCCCTCAGCAGTCAAATCAGAGAGAATCAGCAGTCATTCTTTTGTCAAAGGGTAAAGATTCTTCAATGATTGAGAATTGGAGGTCCATCAGCCTTCTCAATGTTGATCAAAGATTCTGGCTAAAATCATTTTTTGGCGTCCTAGCCAGTGGGCAAATGTGGCACTTTCTCGCCAGCAGCACTGTTCTGTCCAGGGGATAGGTACTTTTTCAGCCATATTAATGGTCCGGGAGATCTTGGAGAGATGCAGGGCTGCTGGTTGGGGAAAATACTTACTGGCATTGGATCAGGCAAAGGCTTTTGATCGTGTCAATCATGAGTATCTGTGGATGCTCTTTAGTAAAAATGGTCTGCCGGGGAGATTCATCAATTGGCTTAAAGTTTTGTACAAAAGTGCAGGAACTCTCATCCAGATTCCGGATATTCAAACTACCCAGATAATTCAAACTTTTTCCTCTATCCGAACTCGGATTCGGATTCCAGATATCTGTACAAATCCGAATAGCGCTATCCGAGTAAACTTGGATATCTATCTGAAATCCGGAATCCAGTCGGATACTGAGGTCAGATATCCGAATCCGGATACTGTAACTAAGGAGATGATGTCCATGACGTCATTGAGCCAATCAGAGGGCTCCCAGCCAAGCCCTAGCAACCAATCACAGTAGGGAACCCTGGCCAGCCCCTCCTGACCTCATTGAGCCAATCAGAGGGCTCCTAGCATAAGCCCTAGCACCCAATCACAGAAGGGAGCCCTGGCCTGCCCCCCCCCCTGTATATTAAGGAGCGGTGCCATGATGAGAAATCTCGTCCTTGCTTGTGACTGCTCACTGAGAGACATGTAAAAGGGAAAGAGGCGCCCTGGTGTAATAAAAGCATCTAAAATCAGCTTAAAATTGAAAAGTGATATGAGGTAGCTTACCTCAATGACAAAACCTCTGTAGTTAATACAAGGGATTTTTATTAGCACAGGCAACAGGGGAGTAAATTCATAAAAATAATAATTATAATAATAGCCGCTGCTTTATAAAAATAAATAATAAGTATCAACATTGTTGGTAACATTAATAATCCATAGTAAAAGTATATCGCTCATAAAATCATAATAAATCTACTATGAATTTATATAAACACAAATAACAATTAAGTCTTGGCCAGCTATTGAATATAAATATACACATAAGTCAGACTAAGGTGGTATCTCATAGCTACATAAGCTATTCGATTACAGCGCTAGTTGCTCTTTAAAAAATAGACTGGTCACAAATAGGCTAAAAGAAAATACACAGCATTTCATTGTGCTAAGTTTGAGTATGGTGGGTGAACAGCAGGGGGAGCATAAGGTGGTCTGATGGAATGAGAGTCAGAGCACTTACCAAATAGAAAAGATCATCTAGCATAGGGAGCCTCTGTAGGGGGTCTGCAGAGCTGTGTTAAATAACTTCTGTAGTGTCTGAACAGCATGCTCGCTGAAAAAGGGGCGATGATGTCCATGACGTCATTGAGCCAAGTTATCAGAGTTATTGATGACATCATCACACAAAGGGCCGCCCACCGGAAGTACTGGCGGCACCATTTTGGTTCTAGGCGATGTATAGGGAAAGGCTATTGAATGCCAGCACTTTGCTGTTCTAATAGAGAACATCCAGATGCTGGGGGAAAAAGGTTTAGTAAATGGACACTAGATGGCAGCAGTGTTAACAATTCTTCAGTATAGATAGTGCTGGAGAAATATTTGGTATTTGTGCTTGTTATAAAAGCTATTCTTTAAACATAGGCGATTGTTAGTAATAGGTGGCTTATAGTGAATTCTCAAGGTTGGTCTGAACTTCACGATCTCAATTGGAACCAATTTTACTAATTACATTATATTAATAATACTAAAATAGTGAATAATAATAATTATGGTAAATTATTACAAAATGCTATAAGTGCATATTGTTGGTATCAGGTGGGGTATCATAATTTGCTCATAGATTTATTAACAAATGTGCATGAAATAATATTTTTTGTTATGAAAAATGATCATAAAGATAATAAATATAAAAAAAAATTAAATATATTAAAAATTAAAAATATATTAAAAAATTAAATAAATAAATATGTTTCAGAGACATCATTATAGTGCTGTCATATATGCATAGTGCGTGTTGTGCTTGTCATTTAATAGCTACTAGCTCATAAGGGATGCTATTGGGGAAAAGGAACTGGAAAGGTGGAGGAGACAGTTGGAGACTAGGAAGTGTAAGTATCTGGTTCAAGGGGAAATTATGTATGGACAAAGTTGGTAGATAGTATATCTTATGGGGATACGTATAGTGAGCTGGACCTCTGAGTTAAAAATTGTGCTCTAAACATTCATTTAAACCCTCTGGTTTGAGGGTTCTCAATCTGAAGATCCAGAACATCTCTCTTGCCCGCAACCGAGCTATTCGATCGGAGCAGGAGGGATTGTCGGGTATATGTTCTATGGGCATAAAGAATAGGGTTTTTGGATCCGAGTTGTGGCACTCCACGAAGTGCCTTGAGAGACTGTGTTTGGTATATGCTTTGGTGATGTTCCTTCTATGTTGGCCGAGTCTGGCTCTTATTTGCTGAGTGGTACGTCCAACGTACTGTTTTTACAGGGGCAAGTGATGAGGTAAATAACATGGGTAGTGGTGCTGCAGTGGAATGAATGGGTGATTTCATATGAGTCTTGTGTGATTTCACAAATGAAGGAAAGTTGCCCTGGATGCAGATAATCACAGGCCAGACATTTAGATGACTTGCATTTTTGTATATTTGGAGTGGTATTTGAACTAGGTGCATGGGATACTAGTGCTCGTGGTCTGCTAGGGGCTACAATGTTTTTGAGAGTTTTTGCTCTTCTGAAGACCAGCTTGGGTTTAGCCTCTAGTTTGGGGCAGAGGTAGGGATCCTTTAATAGGGTTGGCCAATGCTTGTTGATTATAGATCTAATATTTTTGTGGTTAGAGCTAAAGCGAGTAATGAAGGTTGGTTAAGAGTCTGGAGTTTCGTCTTTTTTCGTTTTTGTCTTTAGGAGGGTCTCCTAGTCAAGTTGTCTAGCTCTATGTCTAGCGGATTGAATAAGTTGTTTTGGAAATGATCGCTCTAAGAACTTATTTTCCAGATTGTCTGCTTGGGTGTCATATATAGATACATCGGAGCAGTTCTTACGTATACGTCTAAACTGCCCGAAAGGTATATTGGTCTTCCAAGGCTTATGATGCGAACTCCCATAGTGTACATAGGAGTTCGCATCAACCTTCTTGAAAAAGGTTTTTGATTTGACCACCCCATCCACAATGTACAGTGTCACATCTAGATAGTCGATGGTAAGTGGGTTTGTGTCCATGGTGAATTTTAGTCCCCAATCATTGTTATTGATGGATTCTACAAAGTTCTCTATGGTGATGGTCTCGCCTTCCCACACGAGGATGATGTCATCTATATATCTATAGTACTTTATAATATTATTGCGATATGGAGTTAAGCTCAAAAATAATTGTTCAAAGAGACCCATCATAAGATTTGCGAAGGACGGAGCTAGATTGGCCCCCATCGCTGTACCCCTGGTTTGTAAATACGTTGTTTCCTGAAATGTGAAGATGTTGTGAGTGAGTATGAACTGAGTTGCTTGAAGGAGAAAGTTTTTTTGTGGGATAGGCATAGTAGTGTCAGAATACAGAAAATGGGGGGGGGGGGGGGCGGAGCCAACCATGGCGGCATGAGGACGTGTTCTCTCAGAGCTCCTCATTCACCCATGCTTAATTTGCAATAGGAACCGCATTTCAGTGCCCAGACCATCCTCAAACTATGAGTGGAAGACACAAGAATAAGAAGGGAACGAAATCACAAAACTCTGAGACCTCTCCCGGTCAACAGAGGGTCACAAAATACCTTAAAAGGAACGAAGCTACGCAGACGCCAGCCAAAATGGCCGACGCTTCCCCCACTGCGAGCTGCGTGGCAGAGGCCTCAGAGACCGCAGCAGCAACCTCTAGATCCCTAAATGAGATAAGAGACTTCTTACACAACTTACCAACAAAAGACGATCTCACCGAACTCGCTGAGCGGATCTCCGCAACATCCAGAGCAGAGCTACAGGTGGTGAGAGAGGAGGTGGAGGCCCACGAGGCTCGACTAAGCAGCGTGGAAGTAGAGATGGCGTCGATGAAAGCAGATCTAACCAAACTGCAAGAAGCCCACAAACAACAATCGACTGTTAACTCTCTGCTCAGAGCAGGCCTGGAAGATCAACAAAATCGCAGCCGGCGATGCAACATCAGGGTAAGAGGCCTACCCGAGTCTGTAGAACCGCAACAGCTGGAGGAGACACTGGTGGCAATTTTCAATATGATCCTAAAACAGCCCGATGATCATGTTATTAAAATCGATAAAGCACATAGGGCCTTACGCCCTCTGCCACTCGAAAATGAGCCGCCACGTGATATCATCTGTAGGCTCCACCACTACAGTGCAAAGGAAGCGATCATGCAGGCGGCGAGGAAAATGGACGCCATAGAACACGAGGGCAGCCCACTCCAACTATACCAGGACCTCGCGCCGAGCACACTAGCCCAAAGAAGGGCTCTGCAACCACTCCTGAAAGCAATAGCGGAGAAGGGCTTAAAATATCGCTTGGGATTCCCTTTTCAACTACAGGTGCTAGGAGATGACAATGTGCACACTCTGAAGACCCCGGCTGATTTACCAGATCTGACTAAGGCACTAGGCCTAACAAACGTGGAGGTCCCGGAGTGGCAGCCGGATAAGCTGATCCTAGGCTTACCACAAAGGAACAAGAGACAAAGGCGCTGAATTTGCAATGAGGATGGGCGAGAAACTGAGGATGGGGTTGCCTTAACGGCAACACGAAATCACCGATAAGGTACTGTACTTTTACCCCTATATGTTGCAGATACTGTGCACCCTGCGAACTGGCCCATCACACTGCACTTGTATACCCGGCCGCACGCCCGGAATACACTAATACCCTCACTCTCTGCCAGAAAGTTATGAACAGTCCCTGCAGTGACTTAGCTACTCGGGGGAAACCCCAGTTGGCGGGACAAGTTCACTTCGAGACAGGATTCCAGAGATCACATTCACCCACACAGACAATGCTGGTGGTCATATATACGCCTATCCTAGAGACTGGACACATCGTTCATCTGCGGCACGACACGGAATTTATAGCTACTATACCCTGACATACGGGTGTCCGCAATCCCAGAAGCAATACGAAGTCGGCGCACGTCTTGTACGTGCACAACACCGGGATGCTTCATAGCCTAATCTAATACTCCCAAAGAGAGAGGCTAACTTGGTTCATTACCTAATGTATTATGTCTGCATAAAATCAGTTAGCAAATGCATAGATTAGATGTTGGGCTTATATGCACCTCAGGATGTAAGATGTATTTAAGATCAATATCGGTGTTGTGTCAGCCACGAGATATATATAGAAAGAAGCTTGGTTAGCGTGTTAGAACAAATGTAGGCACAGTTTTCTGAAGCTGTAATCCCATATGTGAGCCACAGAGATAGAGGTTGAGGGGAGGAGAGACAATAGGGCAGTGTGGGGGGTGGATTGGAGGGGGTTCGGGGGTAGCACTGTGTCTCGCTCTAGCCACAGTACCTTAAACTTAATTTTAAAAGGTTCTGAAATGCATTAAACAATTTAGGATTCTCATTCTCATACTTGGGTGTGACTCCTGAATCAAAGACAAAGGGTACAGCGATCCTTATCAATAAAAGCCTACCGTTCATGGAACTTGGGGTGAACCTAGACCAAAAGGGAAGATTTGTAATGGTCAAATGCCTAATAAAAGATGTGAAATATACGCTGTGCTCGGTATACGCCCCTAATACAGATCAGGTCAAGTTTCTTGTGAAGTTTCTTGAGGAACTTGATGCCTTTGCAGAAGGTAGCATCATCTTGGGAGGAGACCTTAATGTACCACTGAACCCCAAAATAGATACCTCACAGGGTAACTCTGTAATCCCCCATGCCAAAATTAACAAAATCAAAAAGCTTCTACATGAACGGCAACTGGTAGATGTATGGAGAGTCACTCGTGCAGACACCAAGGACTACTCCTTTTTTTCTAACGTATTTCACACTTACAGCAGGATCGACTACATTCTGGTCTCACACAACCTCCTCTCAGAATATATTAGAGCAGACATAGGAATTATCTCCTATTCCGATCACGCCCCAGTAAGTGTCAAATTGAACTGCAGGTCCAAAAGAGATGGGCCTTTTACATGAAGGCTCAATGTTTCGACACTGCAGGATGCTGAACATAGCAGAAAAATTGAAAAAGAGCTTGAGGCTTTCTTTTTGGCTAATGACACAGGTGAGGTATCCTCTTCGATCCTCTGGGAATCACACAAATGTGCAATGAGAGGGTTCTTGATTCAATTGGGTGCCAGAATGAAACGGGAAAGGAATGCCAGCATTAAACAGTTAACAGACGAAATCCTCAAACTAGAATTAAAACATAAACGATCACTTTCCCCCGAGATACTGCAGGAACTATATGAGCTTAGAGCTAAATTAAACAAATTCTTACAAGAATACGCTAAACAAGCAGCAAGAAGATGCCAAAACCTGTATTATATCAATGGAAACAAATCAGGCAAATTGCTAGCCAAAACTCTCAAAATGCAGATGCAAAGAATATATGTGTCACAGATCATAGATAATGAAGGGAAGAAACATATGAGAAGCGGCTCCATTGCTAATACTTTCCAGAAGTTTTATTCTAAACTATATAACCTTGATACGCTAGGTGGTAATATGGGGAAAGATAGCCTGAAAGAATCTATCAGAGACTATATACACACGGCAGTTCTCCCTAAACTAGACTCGGATACGATAACAGAGCTGGACTTGCCCATCTCAGAACAAGAGATTAAAAGTGTTATAGCTAGCATTAAAATAGGCAAAGCACCAGGCCCAGATGGGTTCCCAGTGGAATATTATAAACAATACAAAGACACTCTGGTCCCGTACCTTAGTAGACTTTACAACGCTTTGGCGGAAGGTAACCCTGAGATACAACTGCCAGCGCAGACCCTAGAATCTCACATAGCGGTAATATTAAAGCCAAATAAAGACCCATCAACATGTGGAAGCTACAGGCCGATTTCACTGTTAAATCTTGACCTAAAAATATTCTCTAAAATATTAGCCAATCGACTTGCCCCCTACATGACACATTTGATACACTGGGACCAAGTAGGCTTCATACCGAATAGGGAAGCAAGAGACAACACCATCAGAACCTTGGATTTGGTCCAGTTCATCCGGTCACGCAATATCCCTGGTATGCTTCTATCTACAGATGCTGAAAAAGCATTTGACCGGGTGAGCTGGGACTGGATAAAGGAGGTCTTGCAACACACAAATAAGGGTCCGAGACTCCTGTCAGCAATAGGAGCCTTATACACTATTCCATCAGCACGTATCAAGGTTAACGGTACTCTTTCTGAGCCTTTATATATAAAAAATGGCACTAGACAAGGTTGCCCGCTTTCTCCTTTAATTTTTGCCTTAGCACTGGAGCCGTTCCTTTGTCATGTAAGAAAGAATAGGGACATATCTGGTTTTGTGACAGGAGACACAGAGCATAAACTGGCTGCATATGCGGACGATTTATTGTTTTATATTAAAAACCCAATAATAACACTCCCGAATTTACTGCAGGAATTTAAAAGATATGCGTATGTCTCCTCCTTCAAGATAAATTTAGAAAAATGTGAAGCATATAATGTGAATCTCCCCGAGTTCACTAAATTACAACTAGAGAGGTCCTTCCCCTTTAAATGGAACGAGAAATGTATAAGATACCTGGGCACAAATATCTCAAACTCCATGAGCGAAGTGTTTGCCTTAAATTTTCCTCCAATCCTGAAAAGACTGACAGAGGACCTGGAAAAATGGGACCTACCTCAGTTATCATGGCTGGGGCGCATAGCAGTAATAAAGATGAATGCGATGCCTAGACTCTTGTACCTTTTTCAGACCCTCCCAATTCCTACACCAAACTAATTTCTCCGAAAGGTCCAACTAACCTTCAACAGATACATTTGGAAACACAAGCACCCCAGATTAAAGAGAGACATCTTGTACTGTACTAAGCAATCGGGTGGGCTGGCGGTACCTAATGTCACACTGTATTACCACGCAGCAGTCTTAGTCAGAGCGGTGGACTGGAGCAGACATATAAACTGTAAACAATGGACAAAGCTAGAACATGACTTATCACCACTTCCTCTGTCAGACTTACTATGGATAGCGACCTCAGATGCTCACAAGTGGCCATGCCCCCCCCTATGCATCAATACCTTTAAATGTCTCAACAAGATTAGACACTTGAAGGAGATCTCCCCCTGGCCATCTCCACTATTGCCCCTGATGGTAAACCTAGACATCCCGGTAGTACTTACCTCACACCAGTTACATACAGAAGAAAGCAGAGGCTTTACCCTTGCAGCCTTCCAGAATCTTGGGGAATGGGCATCTCTTGAAAGGGAAGTTCCCTCAACTTAATTTAAACTGGTGGAATCTGTTTCAGATACGCCACTACCTGAGCCGCCAAAAAGTAAAACCTGATATGACACGACCACCGACGACTTTTGAAGCACTATGTACAGGAAAAGAGCCACTGAGAAAAACCCTGTCCGTGATTTACGCTCTCCTGATTGATCAGTCATCACCAAATATGACCTTCCTGGGAAAATGGGAGACAGAGTTGGGGATCTCGTTCTCCCCCTCACAAAGGAAAAAAATTAGCATTTTTACTCATAAGACATCTCTGGCCTCGAGAATCCAGGAAATTAACTATAAGGTGCTGATCTTCTGGTATTTAACACCTTCTAAACTTCAAACTTTCTACCCGGATGCTAACCCCAACTGCTGGAGGTGTTGTGGTCATAGGGGCACACTTCTACATATCCTATGGAACTGTCCCAAATTGACAACATTTTGGAAAGGTGTTGAGAGAATATTGGGGGAGGTAATAGAGGGCGATATCCCGTTTGCGGCAGAATTTTACCTGCTACATCATAATGACTGGTCAATCCGGAGATATAAAAAATCAATTATCAGACATATTCTCAATGCGGCCAAGTGCATCTTAGTAAGACACTGGAAGAAACCCAGGGCACCGGACTTAAAGGAGCTAATCGGAGAGATGGATTTGGTGTACACAATGGAAAATTTAGCCCATATAGCACAAAACAGAACAGATATAGCGCAAAACAGAAATCAGAAATCAGGGAGATGGAGGATTTTGAGTCAAGGATACTAGGAGAGAGACCCTGATGTTGATCAAATAGGCTAGACATATTCTCTAGTGTTAGATGAGTTGATAACACACATTGTGTGTGGCTTTTGGTCTATAGGAATAATAGTAAAATATGTGCAATATATATGCTTAGATGCCTCCTAGGAGCTGCGAGGTAACATATATTAGCAACTAGGAAGTATCTACAAAGATACCTGGTGGTCCGGTCTGGTTAATGTTCAAATGTTATTATAATTATTTAATCTTATAAGCACTTTTATATTTGGAAGAGCAGTTAAACTATTGTTGACAGTCATGTAAGCAGAAGCTGGCTATCTGTAGAACAATAATAAGAACTCTGTTTGCAACACTAATTCAGAAGTAGCTCAGTTCTAATTACGACTCTGTAACCAGTTAGACTACATTAGGTGATATTTCTTTTGTGTGCGAATTTTGAACAAGAATGTTAATATTGCTTAAATCTCAATTATACTGTTCAAAACTGTATGATGAATAAAGATTATTCAAAAAAAAGAATACAGAAAATGAGCTATGGAATGTAGACCCACTTCGTGTCTAATATTAGTATAAAGAGCAGTGACATCTAGTGTCAACCAGTGGTAATTTGGTGACCATCTGAATGAAGTAAATGCTTGAATGAGTTGACTGGAATCTTTTAGATAGGAGGGAAGTGTGATTACATATTTTTGCAGAAAAGGATCTATGTATTCAGATAAGGGAGAGGTTAGGGATCCAATGCCAGCAATAATGTGATGGCCAGGGGGGTTTATTAATGATTTATGGATTTTTGGAAGAAAATAAAAAAATGATATGTTAGGGTTTGTAATGGTGAGAAAATCTTTCTCTTCCTTTGAAATGCTGCCATCTTTTAGTGCTGTGGATATTAAATTATCATATTGTTTTTTATATTGTTGTGATGGATCATAGGATAATGTGGTATAATATTCTGGATCATGTAGCAATCGGTGGGCCTCTGTCACATAGTCCACCGTGTTCATAATGACAACCCCTCCCCCCCCCCCCCCCCCCCCTTGTCAGCGGCCTTTATCACTATTTCAGTATTGTTCTTTAGGGAATTTAGGGCGGTCTGTTTGATTCTGGTGAGGTTGGATTTTGGTACAACTTGTTCTTTCTCTAAACGTCTTAAATCTTCCAAGACGGAAAGGTAGAAGGTTTCTACATGTGGGCCTCTGTAAGATGTAGGATAAAATTGGGATTTTTTCTTAAATTCTGTGTGAATGTATTTTTCCATGTAAAAGGTATCCAGATTCAAAATTGCATCAGGGCAATCAGTGGGTTCATTTGTGAATATTGGTTGGAGATTGGAGGGATTAGCAGAATTGGATTTGAGATTTTTCATCATAAAGTATCTTTTTAGTGTAATTTTTCTTGTAAAAGCATTGAGGTCAACAAATAATTCAAATAGATTACATGTTTTTGATGGACAAAAAGAAAGGCTGCGGCTGAGAACTTGTATTTCAGTTTGAGTAAGGAGGTGGGAGGAGAGATTAAAAATTGATTGGGTCGTACCAATGGTCTAGCACCATACAAAATAAATGGGAGACAGTTGGGGACATCAAACTTGGAGAAGGACTTAGGAGTACTCATCGACAACAAGTTAAATAATCGTACTCAATGCCAAGCCGCTGCAGCTAAAGCTAACAAAATTTTGGGATGCATTAAAAGGGAAATAAAAACTCGAGATGCGAGCATAATATTGCCACTGTTTAACTCTCTAGTAAGGCCACATCTGGAATATGGAATTCAGTTCTGGGCACCACATTACAAAAAAGATATTGCAGTTTTAGAGCAGGTGCAGAGACGAGCAACAAAATTGATACGTGGGATGGAAGGTCTCACTTACCAAGAAAGGTTAGATAAACTGGGTTTATTTAGTCTAGAGAAAAGACGCCTTAGAGGAGATCTAATTAACATGTATAAATACATCAGAGGGCAATATAATAGCTTGGCGGATGAGCTTTTTGTCCCTAGGCCTTCTCAAAGGACTAGAGGACATGATCTGCGCATGGAGGAAAAAAGTTTTAGCCATTTATTTAGGAAAGGGTTCTTTACAGTAAGAGTGATTAAGATGTGGAATGCATTGCCACAGGAAGTCGTTATGGCAAACTCTATACCTGCATTTAAAGGGGGCTTAGATGCTTTCCTTGAGTTGAATGACATCCATGGTTACAATTACTAGGTAAGGCAGAATGATGTTGATCCAGGGATTTTATCTGATTGCCATCTGGAGTCGGGAAGGAATTTTTCCCTTTTGGGGCTAATTGGACCATGCCTTGTAAGGGTTTTTTCGCCTTCCTCTGGATCAACAGGGATATGTGAGGGAGCAGGCTGGAGTTGTACTTTGTACTTTGTACTGGTTGAACTCGATGGACGTATGTCTTTTTTCAACCAAAATAACTATGTAACTATGTGTGTTGTGCAGAGGGATTTGGTTAAGTTGTTTCTATTTGGATTTGTTCCCCATGATGTCCCTTCTTTTTGTCGCCCCTTCTGCCACGTTTTCGGGGCTGGAGGCGGGTCTCTTTTGGGCCTTGGGTGTGACGAATATTACGGAAAGTCGTGCGCAAAATCGCCATCGATTTTCGCATGGTCGTGCACAGTTACTGTCAGCCTGGGTAGAATAACAAATACCTTTGTTTTGCTCTTCTTCTGAGAGCATTGCAGAGAGTACAGTGACCTTCCCCCCACATCCTTTTCAGGTCAGGAAGGAATTTAACAAGTGGCTAACTCCCCTGGGGAGAAGCCATTTGGCCACACAGCTCATCTTTCTCCAAAAGAAAAAAAAACCCTCCTCAAACTGGTTGAAATTCAAAATTCCCTCCAAACTCAGAGGCTCAAACAAAGGAATCCTTAATGTATTAATAATTCAAAATAGGTTTGGCACAGAAAGACAACAAACACATTTCCTGATACCCAGAAATCAGTTCTATCACTCACATGATTTATAATTTTCTGGCTATCAGGAATCAATAGAGAAACCGCTTTATCCGGCCTGCATAGAGCGAATGCGACAGACTAGGCGTGTATAGCCTCGCTTAATAGAGGGTCGCAAGCTGCTTATAAATATAGTCTCGGATTTGCGGTACGCCAATCTGGGGCGGAATTACACAAATTATATATTATTATATTAATAAATTGGTACATTTCGTGCTCTGAGTCTGAGGGTGGCAACCTGGCTTCCAGGAGATAACCCTGCCTTAAACACACCTACTTTCCAGGTAGTGACAGCCCCAAACTCAGGTCCAATAAAAGGGGGGCGGGACCAAACCTGCTCAGTTCTCCAAATTCCATCGACTAAGGAACATCTATGCAGGCGCTAAGGAGAGCAGTGTTCAAAGACTTAACCTGAATGCCTACTTTTAAACTGGACTATTTTCTTCATGCTTCAAATGGACTGCTCAGCTAACTAAGTAAGAACTTTCTGATTTTATTCCTTTTTTTATTTTTAAGCTCTGTGTTTTATATGTTAATAGGTGTATATAACTGTATGTAATGCATTTGTGTTATTAAACGTTTAAAAATTGTTTATGACGTGTTGCTGAACATACACAATCGTACCTATTCTCCTGAAATCGCTACCCTGTGTTTAATAGAAGTATACATCTATAACCTGTATGCGTGAATCCGGCTCAGATAGTCAGATCTGACCCAGATTCTTGCATACTGCTAAGGGTTAATAGAGCGTTATCCAAGTCCTAGTATAATTACAGTAGCGGGCTGTGTAACTCGCTTGGTGGCAGATCTTTGAATTGTATATGTGTGTGGTGAATCCGTTAGTGGCAGAACGCTCCCTCCATGAGTCAGTTCATCAAATTGCGAACGCGAGTTACCCTTCGTGATGAATAAATGACAGTGTGAGAGGATTTCTGACGCTGATCGACTGACCCACCCGCAGACCGGCCTTGCGGTCTGTGACATTTGGTCGGCAGCTTACTGGGATTTGTGTATGTTCAGAACATTAGCGGCAACGTTATTTGATTAACCTGCCAGAACAGATCAAAAATCTGTGGTCGATAACCGGTGCATTACCATTTATATAGACTAAACGCGTAGCACAGAGTTCCCCCCCAATCTCTTTTGCTATCCTATCTTTTATTTGGCAAAAATGGCTGCAGCAAGATACAAGAAAATGTCAGCGGCAGACCTAGTAAACTTGTGTGAGGAAAAAGGCATTGTGACTTATAGAAAAAAGAAATCGCAATTGATCGGACTTGTTGCGACTGAATACCCAGCCGGAGCAGATGCTGGGAGAGCACACTCCTGGTTCAGACGGTGCTGTAACTCGGGCAGAGGGAAGTGAGCGGTTGGAGCACAGTGACCCACTTCCAGACCCAGAGGAAAACGGAACCGTGTCTGAACCGATTGCTTTAAATGCTGAGGAGCATGACGGCCGGCAGGAGCCCGCCCATGCCAACCGTTCCTGTGTTCCTGAGGCTGGAATGCAGCATGCTTTACAAAGACTGGCGGATACAAATCCTGAGCTGTACATGCAGATTGTCAGAGAAAATGCTGACCGTGCAGAACGCCAGACTGAATGGGAATCCTCAGAACGCCGGGAGCAGGCAGAAAGGGAAGCGGCAGAGCGCCGGTGGCTTGCTGAGAGAGAAGCGGAAAGAGAGGAGAGAGCAGCCGCACGCAGACATGACCTTGAAATGGCCAACCTGCGAACGCAAGGCCAAAATCCCTCGCAAAGTGCTCCAGAACCCCGGCCCATAGCAGGCCCGTTTGGGACTCCAAAGTTTAAATTCCCAGAAATGGAGAAGGGAACCGACCCGGACACTTATTTACACTCATTTGAAAAGACTTGCCGTCAGCATCATCTGCCCCAGGAGCAGTGGGCGAGATATCTGACACCCAACTTGCGGGACAAAGCGCTTGAGGCGTTTGTGGACTTACCCGCTGAGAAAGACAATGACTATGAGGCGATAAAAGCTGCAATTATCGCCAAATACCAGTTGACCCCAGAGGTCTATCGCAAAAAGTTTCGCTCCCTGCAGAAAGGCCACACCGACTCTTACACCGACCTGGAGAGTCGCCTGCTGACTGTGTTCAAGCAGTGGTCGCGGGGCCTCAAAAAAGACTCTCACCAAGGTCTGGAGGACCTCATCGTGCAGGAGCAGTTGCTGAACTGCTGCACTCCAGATGTCCGGCAGTTTGTCTTGGAGCGGAAGCCTGAATCCGCCAAAACTGCCGCAGAACTTGCAGACACTTTTGTGGCCACCCGTGTGCCGGACAGCCACAAACCTCCAGCCCAGAGCTGGAGAGGGGGGAGACCTATGCAACCCAGCTCTCCTCCCCCTGCTAACCGTGAGAATCGGGTCCCACAGCCACAGAGGCCGGATGCTGCCCCTGCTACTCCTTCGCCTGATGCCCCATATGTTCTGAAGTGTTACCACTGTGGACAGCGAGGACACCTCAAGTCTGCCTGCCCCGAGGTGAGGACGCCGTCTCCAGAGCCTAGCGCAGAAGTGGCTAGCGCATCCTCTACTGCCCACGCCTACCTCGTCATGGGAGCAGCAAATCCTCGACTTTCCGGAAATCATCAAGTCGTGGAAGTTAACGACCAGATCGCTGTTGGTTTCCGCGACACATGCGCAGAGCTTACCTTGGTTCGCTCTCATCTTGTAGCCAGGGAGAATTTCCTGCCTAATGAGAGTGTCACACTTGTGGGAGTTGGTGGCGCACACGCACGCATCGCCAAAGCTCGTGTTGTTCTTGATTGGGTTAGGGGCCGCCAGACAAAAGTTGTGGGGGTGACAGATGACATCCCAGTGCCTGTGCTGTTGGGCACCGATCTTGGCACCCTACGATCTTTTTATGAACCTGTGATCAACACCCCGGATTGCCAGTCTGGACCCACTCAGGTACTGTACAAGCTTGGGGTGGGACAGAGGGAGGCAGCCAGGGTAATGGTACCTAGCCCTCCTAGGGAAGGAGGCAAGGAAGAGGTACCTGTTTCTAATGGACAGCTGTCTAATCACGGTTTGTCTGATTCTAAACCTGTCACTGTTGTTCCAGATACCTGTGTACATGATGTGAAAAATGAACGTAACTGATGTTAATGCTGTACCAGATGTTGCTAATAGTTTTCAGGCTGAATCTCACAGTACTAAAAATGATTTATGTTTAAGTGTGATTGCCTCTAACCTAAGAGGTAGCAGTCTTGTTTTGCCTGGGTCATATCCGTGCATGGCAGTGGAAGCAGGCCAGGTGTCAAAGCAGGCAGCTGGGGGCCTAGACCTCCCCTCCTGCTATGACAGCCAGAGTGCTCCACCATTGCCTGCTGTTAACAAACAGCTGGTGGAGACAGGCCATGCCTTCCCTGACTCACCCTTGCAAGTCTTCCCCTTGCAGAAGCAACCCAGTGCAAAACTGCCCAGAGGTCCATCCTCTATCCTTCCTGGAGAAGGGGCAAGAATCGCCACCCAGGTGAAGGCTACGTCGTTTTTTAAAATGTGCTCTAATGTCCACCTAGGTTGTGCTGACCAAAATGTTGTGCCAAGGTGTAGTCAGTTAGAGCAGGGGTATGCCACGCTGCTTCCAGATTCGCAGGCTGACACCCGAGAGTCAGGAAGTGACCCGGATGTCAGCCAGCGACTCTCTCCCTTACAGGAAGCGCTATGCAAACCCAGCCAGGCCTTTAGAGGTAAGCCTGTTGGTGTGCATCGCACCGTCCGCAAAGCGGACACTGGGACACACCGGACCATGAGGCCTTATGCTTCTGGTGAGTTGTCTAAAGGGCAGTCAGATAAGAAGTCAAGGACCCGTTCAGTAGCTAAGCGGCGCGTAGAGCGGGTCTGGCAGACCCACTCTGTGCGTCCGACTGGTAGGGGGGAGATGTGACGAATATTACGGAAAGTCGTGCGCAAAATCGCCATCAATTTTTGCATGGTCGTGCACAGTTACTGTCAGCCTGGGTAGAATAACAAATACCTTTCTTTTGCTCTTCTTCTGAGAGCATTGCAAAGAGTACAGTGACCTTCCCCCCACATCCTTTTCAGGTCAGGAAGGAATTTAACAAGTGGCTAACTCCCCTGGGGAGAAGCCATTTGGCCACACAGCTCATCTTTCCCCAAAAGAAAAAAAAAAACCTCCTCAAACTGGTTGAAATTCAAAATTCCCTCCAAACTCAGAGGCTCAAACAAAGGAATCCTTAATGTATTAATAATTCAAAATAGGTTTGGCACAGAAATACAACAAACACATTTCCTGATACCCAGAAATCAGTTCTATCACTCACATGATTTATAATTTTCTGGCTATCAGGAATCAATAGAGAAACCGCTTTATCCGGCCTGCGTAGAGCGAATGCGACAGACTAGGCGTGTATAGCCTCATTTAATAGAGGGTCGCAAGCTGCTTATAAATATAGTCTCGGATTTGCGGTACGCCAATCTGGGGCAGAATTACACAAATGATTAATAAATTGGTACATTTCGTGCTCTGAGTCTGAGGGTGGCAACCTGGCTTCCAGGAGATAACCCTGCCTTAAACACACCTACTTTCCAGGTAGTGACAGCCCCAAACTCAGGTCCAATAAAAGGGGGGCGGGACCAAACCTGCTCAGTTCTCCAAATTCCATCGACTAAGGAACGTGTATGCAGGCGCTAAGGAGAGCCAGCGCCTGCAGTGTTCAAAGACTTAACCTGAATGCCTACTTTTAAACTGGACTATTTTCTTCATGCTTCAAATGGACTGCTCAGCTAACTAAGTAAGAACTTTCTGATTTTATTCCTTTTTTTATTTTTAAGCTCTGTGTTTTATATGTTAATAGGTGTATATAACTGTATGTAATGCATTTGTGTTATTAAACGTTTAAAAATCGTTTAGCGGTTATGACCTGTTGCTGAACATACACAATCGTACCTATTCTCCTGAAATCGCTACACTGTGTTTAATAGAAGTATACATCTATAACCCGTATGCGTGAATCCGGCTCAGATAGTCAGATCTGACCCAGATTCTTGCATACTGCTAAGGGTTAATAGAGCGTTCTCCAAGTCCTAGTATAATTACAGTAGCGGGCTGTGTAACTCGCTTGGTGGCAGATCTTTGAATTGTATATGTGTGTGGTGAATCCGTTAGTGGCAGAACGCTCCCTCCATTAGTCATTTCATCAAATTGCGAACGCGGGTTACACTTCGTGATGAACAAATGACAGTGTGAGAGGATTTCTGACGCTGATCGACTGACCCACCCGCAGACCGGCCTTGCGGTCTGTGACATTGGGGATTTGTGGTTTGGCTAGTTGGTTTTGTGGCAGAGGATTTGGAAGAAGAGGGCAGAGTGGGGGGTCCTTGGTAAGGAGTGTCGGAAGTTCTATTTGTGACCAGTCTATTTTTTAAAGAGCAACTAGCGCTGTGATCGAATAGCTTATGTAGCTATGAGATACCACCTTAGTCTGACTTATGTGTATATTTATATTCAATAGCTGGCCAAGTCTTAATTGTTATTTGTGTTTATATAAATTCATAGTAGATTTATTATGATTTTATGAGCGATATACTTTTACTATGGATTATTAATGTTACCAACAATGTTGATACTTATTATTTATTTTTATAAAGCAGCGGCTATTATTATAATTATTATTTTTATTCAATTTACTCCCCTTTTTTTTTTTTTTTTTTTAGAGACATTAAGTGTTCCTCTTTTATTGCGATTAGTATCTTTACTGCTAACGATTATCATCAGTATTACTCTTTCTTACATAATAATAATTTATAAAAAAAAACATTATGTATGTACAAAAACGCATCTAAAAATTTGATCAATATGATATGACGCAATGTTTATGATCTTGGTAGAAAATGTTTTACTATTATGTTTGATATACATGTACAAGTATATTGAGGAGTCCTTGTTGCTATTGTAGTCACTTTTACTGGCCTGATGAAGCGGGCTGAGACCCACGAAACGCGTTGCCTGTGCTAATAAAAATCCCTTGTATTAACTACAGAGGTTTTGTCATTGAGGTAAGCTCATATCACTTTTCAATTTTAAGCTGATTTTAGATGCTTTTATTACACCAGGGCACCTCTTTACCTTTTACGTGCTAAGTATACCCCCGAACACATCCTGTCCGAGGGGAGGTGGCAGACCACCAGTGGAGTCCCCACAGTGGACTCTGTCCCCCTTTTTCCACTAAGAGAGCGACCATCCTTCCGGTTCTGGCTAGGACCACCCCGAGTGGAGTCGGGTTTATTGTCTCCACATGCTTCCTGTTGTTGATTGCTCCCAGCAACCTCCCTTTGTGAGTAGTGCTTCTAATTTATTTTCTTTAATTGTGGTCATTGACATATTGCACTACTGGGCTCCCGTTTTTTGTCTCCTGTGACTTTTTCTACAGGGTGTTCATCCACCCCTACTGCAATTGCACTGAGAGACATGCTCCAGTGCTGTTGGCCTAGCAAGTGCTGTATACAGTGATAAACCTAAAGCTTTTCAGTGCCAAACACCTTCACTACACTATTGTTCAATTGTTTATAGTTAGCTAGCTTGATTTCATCCAGTGACTCTGTGCTGCAGCAGCTGTTATAGGTCCTGTGTGTGTTCAGGCCATTGCCTGTTGCTGCTGGCCTGCTATTAGCCTTAGCTACAGTATAGGTTAGGGAATAGGATTACTGTGTTATGTGTTATTGTGTTGTTAGTACTGCAGTGCTAGTTAGTTGTTGGAGTAGTACTGTGTTAGCTTACTACAGATTACTGCAGTGCTGCTGTGCTGAGCAGTGTCAGTGTAACAGTTAGACAGTTAGCGTGCACTGTCTTCTACTCTGCTGTCTGTCACTCCGGGTTGATTTGCTTTAAAGTCCAACCCCGATTTTAATAAAATACAAGTACTCCACATCATCTGGCTGAAGCAAGCTGGCGCTGGCAGTGGTCAGACACAGGGCACCAGAACTCCCTCTGCCACTCCTGCCGACACTGAGGCCTGTTCAGGCAGCCAGTCCTCAGTGGCCTCCTCTGCTCCCTCCACCGCTTCCCGTGCAAGGAAAAAACGCCGCCAGACCCTGTTGGGCGAGTCTTTCCCTGTTGTTGGCAAGAGGGGGACATGAAGTGGCTGGGAATCACTATGTCTGCCTTACCACCCTTTACCAACACCACCACAACTTCCTGGCTCCTCTTGATTGTTAACTGTTACTAACTGAGCCACCTGGTTCACAATTTTTTTACAGCCGTGGTACCAATGCTACGTGCCACGTACATGTGCCACATCCGGCATGCTCCTCCTGGCACATGTTACACCTCCTGCTGCTGCATTGCTCTGCTCCTGCTGCCTTACCACCAGGGTGCCACAGGCCACTGCTGCTGTGCTGTAACCCACCTATATTTAACCCAAAACACAATTGCTGCATCATTTTTTTGAGGTGTCTTGGCTGAAAACAGTTGAGCGATTGGACTTTGGACACAATGTGGGCTGCACGACCGCTGTCTGGAACTTAGTCCTGATGTTCATTTACAACCATTTTTTTTGTATTTTAACTCCCCACATAATCAATTAGTGTTTCTCTTTAAAAAAAAAAAAAAAACATGATGCTGTTCAGATATCCTTTCCCACTTCCTCATGGAAATGTTTAATGATATTGCTAAGTCAGGCTCAATCCCAGTGGAATATTTAGAAGCTCTCATAACAGTTATTCCAAAACCAGGGAAGACACAAACTGAAATGGGAAATTATCACCCCATATCCCTACTCAATTCCGATGTGAAATTGTACGCTAAACTTCTGGCAAATAGATTGATGAATGTCACTCCTTCTCTTTTGGCACTAGATCAAGTAGGATTTACTAAAAATCGTCAGGCTACCGATGCGACCAGGCACATGGTCAACATTTTGAAGCACACAGAGCTCTGTCGGAGGCCTTCTCTGCTCCTCACTTTGGATGCCGAGAAGGCCTTCGACAGAGTTCATTGGCAATTCTTGAAAGCTACTCTCGGTAAATTTGGCTTTTTGGGTACAATCCTGTCGGCAGTAATAGCACTTTACTCCGCTCCCTCTGCCCGAGTTAACGCGGCTGGTTTTATATCTAAACCCTTTACTATTTCCAATGGCACTTGCCTATTATCTTTGTACTAATTATGGAAACGTTAGCCCAAAAAATCCACTCTATTCCCAATATATCATGAGTAAAAATCCAAGACTATACCCATGTCATTAGTCTTTTTGCGGATGATGTGGCACTAATTTTAACCAACCCTTTAGTATCCCTTCAAGCTGTCCTACAAGACTTTCAAGCCTTTTCCGCTGTATCTTTATATAAATTGAACAAAAATAAATCATACATTTTAGGACTAAGCATATCCTCAAATCTCCACGATCAGATATCCCACCAGTTCTCGTTTCCCTGGGCAGAGAGAGCGGTGTCCTACTTAGACATTCAATTAACTCAACACTCCTCAGAACTATATAAATACAATTTTCTCCTGCTACTTTCTACAATCAAGCAGGAGGTTGCAAATCTATCCAAATTCTGGCTTTCATGGTCAGGAAAGATAGCCTCTTTTAAGATGTTCATTCTACCTAAAATACTGTACTTTTTCCGTACACTCCAAATTCCTATACAGTCCCAGTGGTTTATAGACGTCAAAAAATGTGTCAACTCATTTGTCTGGGGGGGGCAAGAAAGTCAGAACCTCTTTTCAGATTATGACACTAGCCAAACAACTTGGAGGCATGGGTCTCCCATGCATTAAAACATATTACCATGCCGCAAATCTAGATATGATTAGATTTTGGTGGTCCCCCTCTGCATCACAACCATGGATGATTTTTGAATGAAAAGAGTTAGGATGTGACCTCAAAGACCTTCTCCTTAGCATTTAGATGGGTGCTAAACCCCCTAAATCCCCATTCCCATCGATCCAAGCAACCCTACGCTCTTGGGAATATTTTATTAAAAATCCTCCGGATCCCACCTTCTGCATATCAATTAAAGTAAACTTAAAAGTCCTCGAACTTCTCTCCCGGGACCTTAACCTCAATCCTTGGGTTAATCTGGGCCTAACTACCATAAATGACTTGTTTATAGGGAATAAAGTAAGATCCTTCAACTGTCTAGCACACGCATATAACCTTCCTCATACTCAATTGTTTACTTACCATAGAGTATATCACATAATTAAAGGGTTAAAAATAACCCCCCCCCCCCCAAAACTATATTCCACTATAGCAACCATGCTTAACTACAAGGGATACTACAAGGGCGGGTTGTCAGTCTGGTATAGAGCTTTACTTGTAAATTCACAATCAGCGCTTAATAAATATGCAAATATTTGGTCGGATGATCTTCAAATTAACATCTCAAGCCTTTAACTTCTCCAAGCCCATAGAGTAATATCATCCATCTCAAAATGCAAGACACACTGGGAGATGATACGTAAAATTCTATATAGGTGGTACATGACCCCAAGAAAGATAGCCTCCTTCTCACAAGAAATTACACAGATGTGTTGGAAATGCAACAACCAAATAGGAACCTACATTCATATGTTTTGGGAGTGCCCATTAGTGTCAGAACTCTGGGATGAAGTTGAGTACCTAATACGCCATTTTTTAATACCAGACTTTTGCCTCACTCCACAATTAGCCATCCTTTTAGTGGATTGTAATAAACTTCCCAAAAGCCTGCAACCCTTCATCTGCCATACTATATTAAGTGCTCTTCACCTAATTACAGCTAATTGGAAATCACAAGAAAAATTTGAAATGACACAGCTCTTAGCCAATATTCGAGCCAACCTTCTCTTAGAGTATAAAATCAGGGCCAGACTCTTCCTATCACATGAAAATTTCAATCCTCAACATCTCTGGTTATCTCCTTAACTTTCCCGATAAATACAATATAACTATGCACCCGTATTACAAGTCGTGAAGATAGATACTTAGTCTCACTATAGGTATAATCTTAGGAAATTTAGATGCACCATGGTGGAAATATCACTCGGGCTTATATGTATGAACTCGCATCATACCATACACATGTTTATGCCTTCTTTCTCGTTATCAGAATATGTTACTGTTGTTTTTCCCTACTCTATGGTTTGTTTATGTTATATCTCTCTCTTTTTATTCAGCTACCTACTCCTGGTACTGTACATTGTCATAGTGGGAAACTAGCAAGATACTGACGGAGGCTCTATGGGTTCACCTGATTCCGCCAGTTAATTTCATATGCTGTGCACCTCTCTGTCTACCCTTAGGGTTAAGTAAATGGCAGTTGAGAGGGGCACTTGGTACCAAGGACGTTACCACTGTTACTGTATACTATGCATATATACTTTGTATATTCATGTTACTTGTTATGTTATGATAATTTTTTCAATTAAAAACTTTATGATGAAAAAAAAAAAAAACATGATGCCTCAGGTTCCAATATCAATCAGGATAAAAGTCAGGCTTTCTGGGTGGGTAAGGAAAATGAGAACTTCATGTTTCCGGTCTATTTTCCAGCACTGAAAGAAAAAATTATAATACTTGGCATAGAATTTGGCCTGGGTGACTATGGTCATCAAAATTGGGTAAGCAGACTAAAATGTGCTGAGGCTAAGGTGGTCCGCTGGAAAGGTTGGCGATTGACTTTCAGAGAAAGGATTGACATTATCAAAACTTATTTGATTCCAATTATGTTGTATGTCAGTTTTGTCTGTATTTTCCCAGCGTCTCTTCACATAAGGATCTACAGCTTGTATTTCCAAATGCTTTGGGGAAATAAGATGAACCACGTGAAGAGGAATATCACCTATCGATCAAGGCAGACAGGTGGCTTAGGTATGGTCAACCCAGCGGTTTTCTTTTCTCTGTTATTTATTAAAAACTATTTTGGTAAAATGTATGCAGAGGAGCTGCTTGGATGGATGGGTATTTTCCAGTCTTGGTTTAAACCTTTTTTCAGGCATTAGGAAAAGTGAAAAGAGTTTAGTGAAAAGACTGAGGGCTAGTACTGATTATCTCCCACAAATTCAGGGACTTTGCTTGGCTTTCCTTTTATGGCAGACTCTTGGAAATGTCAATTTCGTATTCCACAGAAATACCGATTTCCGCCAATGCCGATTTCACAGATTTTCGATCGGTTTCCAATTTCCAAATTCGATTTTCCGAGTAGTGTTTTTATTGCATTCTCTGATTGGCCAAATACTTCCGAGTTGACTCTGCATTCTCTGATTGGTCCATTGATTTTGAATTCTGTAATTGGGCTAAAATTACCGGATTGCAGTAATGCATTATTTCTGCCGAAATCCGATTTCCGAGTTCCGTTTTCTGATTTCTGAGTTCCGTTCGGAAATTTGGTTTTCCGATCGGAAATTGGGAAATCTCAATTCTGCGAAATCCAAATGAGCATCCCTAATCCAGGGGCGTAACTAGAAATCACTGGGCCCCCCTGTGAAAATTTGGATGCCTCCCCATAGGAGCCAAATAACCGTTATAGGGCAGAGTTTCACTATAAAATAATTGTAATGGGGCAGCATTTCACCATAAAATAATTGTAATGCAGCAATGTTTCACCAGAAATTAATCGTAAAGTGAGCAGCATTTCACAAGAAAATAATCGTGAAGTGGCCAGCATTTCACCAGAAATTCATCGTAAAGTGGACAGCATGTCACCATAAAATAATTGTAAAATGGGCAGCATTTCGCCAGAAAATAATAGTAAAGTGAGCAGCATTTCACCAAAAACGAATAGTAAAGTGAGCAGCATTTCACCAGAAATTAACCGTAAAGTGGGCAGCATTTCACAAGAAAAGAATAGTAAAGTGAGCAGCATTTCACCAGAAAATAATAGTAAAGTGAGCAGCATTTCACCAGAAAATAATCTTAAATAGAGCAGCATTTCACCAGAAATCATGAAGTGGGCAGCATTTCACCAGAAACTGATAGTAAAGTGGGCAGTATTTCATCAGAAAATAATCGTAAAGTGGGCAGCATTTCACCAGAAATTGTAAAGTGGGCAGCATTTCACCAGAAATCGTAACGAGGGCAGCATTTACGCAGAAAATAATCGTAAAGTGAGCAGCATTTCACCAGAAATCATAAAGTGGGCAGCATTTCACCAGAAAATGATCGTAAAGTGGGCAGCATTTCACCAGAAAATAGTCGTAAAGATGGCAGCAGTCACCAAAAAAAATTGTAAGGTGGGCAGCATTCACCAGGAAATAATCGTAAAGTGGGCAGCAGTCACCAGAAAATAATTGTAAAGTGGGCAGCATTCACCAAAAAATAATCGTAAAGTGGGCAGCAGTCACCAGAAAATAATCATAAAGTGGGCAGCAGTCACCAGAAAATAATCGTAATGTGGGTAATTCATTCACCTGGCAGAAGTCTCCTCTCCTGGCCGGCCTCTGGCATGCAGCTCCCTGACAATCCTCCAGCAGCAAATCTCCCGTGCTGACAGGCAGAGAGCAGGGCTATGGGAAGATGGTGCCCAAAGCCCTGTACTGGAGACACAAATAGTCTACCCGTAGCCGCCCTGCTCTGCCTCCAGGAAGACTCCCGCAGGCTAAAGTGAGCTGCAGGCTGCGGGGAATGAACTGGTGTGGCGTCTATTAGACGCCGTGGCCAGTTCAACACCTGGCTGGTCCCACAATCGGGTGGGCAACAGTGCACCCACGCACACGGCAGGCAGGCCCTAGAGGGGCCCCCCGGGCCCCCCTGCGTCTGAAAGGGTTGCATCCCCTATAGTTGTCATTTTCTGTAAGGCTGTACACAGGGTTCTAGTCCTGGGAAAACAGGTGAATGGACTCACCCTGACCCCCCCTCCCCGCACATGGTCATGGGTGTTGCCAAATATACATGACCTTAGCAGTGCTGTAAAAGGTCTGCCGGGGAAGTTACATAGTTACAAGTTTGAGCTCTGCCATAGTGTTTCCTCCCAAAATACATGTAATCTGACAGAATTTCACCAAAAATACATGTAATCTGGCAGAGGTTCTTCCAAAATACAGTTAATATGGCAGTGGTTGCCCAAAATAGATGTAATCTGGCAGCAGCGGTTCCCCCAACATACACATAATCTGGCACCGGTTCCCCAAAATACACTTAATCTGGCAGTAACAGTTCCCCAAAAATACAGATTATCTGGCAGCAGTTCTCCCAAAAAAGGTGCCCCCAATATAGGTATCCAGGTCTATAGATGTTCCCAGTATAAGTAGCCAGGTCTATAGGTTTCCCCAGTTTAGATAGCCAGCTCTATAGGTGTCGCCAGAATAGGTAACCAGGTCTCTAAGTGTCCCCAGAATAAGTAGCCAGGTCTCTAGGTTTCCCCAGTTTAGATAGCCAGGTCTATAGGTGTTCCCCAGAATAGGTAGCCAGGTTTATAGGTGCCCCAGAATAGGTAGCCAGGCCTATAGTTGTCCCCAGTATAGGTAGCCAGGTCTATAGGTGTCGCCAGTATAAGTAGCCACAGGGCCGGCCCGCTCATGAGGCGGGGTGAAACATTTGCCTCAGGCGGCACATCTGGGGGACGGCACACGCCTGTCCGTGGGTGGGGGGCCGCCCGCCGAGCTGGAGGAGTAGCAGGCAGAAAGGGGGTATTGGGCCTAGCGGTGGGGAGGGGGGTCGGACCAGTGTGTAGATTAAGAGGCAACGGGCGGGGATCACTCACCTCTTCCGCGTTCTAGCGAGCGCTCCACTGACGTCACTTCCTGCAACAACGCCCACTGTATTGTAAGTGGACGGCGTTGCAGGAAGTGATGTCAGTGGAGCGCTCGCTGGAACGCGGAAAAGGTGAGTGATCCCCGTCCGTTGCCTCTTAATCTATACGCTGGTACTTAACTATTTACATCTGGAGGGGAGCACAGATCGAGGGACCCAGGCGAGGGAGGAGGGGGTCCGACCCCCTCCCCACAGCTAGGCCCAATACCCCCTTCCTGCCTGCTACCCCTCCAGCTCCAGGGGGGGGGGCGATTTTTATAAAATTTTGCCTCAGGCGGCAAAAAGTCTAGGGCCGGCCCTGAGTAGCCATGTGTATAGTTGTCCCCAGAATAGGTAGCCAGGTGTATAGATGTTCCCAGAATGGGTAGCCAGGTCTATAGATGTAGCCAGCAGTATAGATGTTAGCAGAATAGGTAGCCAGGTCTAGCGCTGCCTCCCCTCCACATGCTAGGGTGGACGACGTCCACTCTCTCAAAAAAGTAGGTGGATATCATCCACTCGTGTTTACGCAGGACTCGACCCCTGGCTGTACAGAGTATATTGTCAATTAACTGTCCCTCAGAGGGGCTCACAGTCTAATCCTACCATAGTCCTAGTCTAATGTCTTACCATATATTATTATTATTATTATTATTATTATTATTATTATTATTATGCATTTATATAGGACTGACATCTTCTGCAGCACTTTAAAGAGAACATAGTCATGTCACTGACTGTCCTCAGAAGAGCTCACCATCTAATCCTACCATGGTCATAGTCTAAGTCATCCCATATTATTAGTATGTATTTATATTAGCACTGACATCTCCTGCAGCACTTTACAAAGTACATAGTCATGTCACTAACTGTCCTTGGAGGAGATCACAATTTAATCCCTGCTAGTGTATCATATGTCCTCGTCTCTTTTTCGCCCACTGGAACTTGGCACCCTATGTAACTTAGCTTCCACTGCTCGCTAGCACCTATTGCATGTCTGTCACCCACTACTTGTCAGCATGTACTTACTACTGTCATTTGTCTCCTGCTGCCTGTCTAGCTATAACCAGTGGTGTTCAGCAGAGCTCGAATATTCGAGTAGCTCGAATATTCGAGCTCTTTTTCAGCTATTCGAGCTCGGTATTCGAGCTCCGAATAGCTGGAGCTATTCGAATGGGCTATTCGAGTGAACTCGAATAGCCCATTCACTATTCGCGCTATTCGAGCTAACAGCGCTATTCGAGCTCGAATACCGAGCTCGAATAGCGTCATAGCCCAGATTGATGTCCTTAGAGCCAATCAGAGGGCTCCCAGGCCCTCTGACGGCAGCCAATCACTGAGGGGGACCCTGGCCAGCCCCTACCCTATAAATAGCGGCCGCCATGTTCCGTTTCTCCGTCCTTGCCCGACTTTGCACAGAGAGAGATCTGCTCCTTTGTGCGTTGGCTTAGCAAGAGCTTTATTGTGGTCATTTACCTAGCGTTTTTGCTCACATACACCTCCTATATACACCTATATTGTTGTTAGTTAGATAGACATTGTATTTTAGTCAGTAGCTTTTGTGTTACATAGAGAGAGACTCAGACAGCTGCTGCAGGCTTACAGCTTTAGGCCTCAGGGCCTTGCCTGTGTGGGCAGCTGTTCTCTCCTGTCCTCTGTTTATTTCTCATCTATACCAGTATTTCTGCTGTCCTTTAGTACTGATTGATTGTATTTTGTATTGTAGTTATATACTGTAACTGTACTAGGACACTCACTCAGTCACTGTTCATAGGCTACTAGCTCCTGCGTGTGCGTGCACTCACTGTCTGTGTACTGTACACACACTCTATTTCCTTCTGAATAGTTATATACTGTAACTGTACTAGGACACTCACTGACTGTCACTGTTCATAGGCTAGCTCCTGCGTGTGCGTGCACTCACTGTCTGTGTACTGTAGTGTACACACACTCTATTTCCTTCTGAATAGTTATATACTGTAACTGTACTAGGACACTCACTCACTGACACTGTTCATAGGCTACTAGCTCCTGCGTGTGTGTGCACTCACTGTCTGTGTACTGTAGTGTACACACACTCTATTTCCTTCTGAATAGTTATATACTGTAACTGTACTAGGACACTCACTGTCACTGTTCATAGGCTACTAGCTCCTGCGTGTGCGTGCACTCACTGTCTGTGTACTGTACACACACTCTATTTCCTTCTGAATAGTTATATACTGTAACTGTACTAGGACACTCACTGACTGTCACTGTTCATAGGCTAGCTCCTGCGTGTGCGTGCACTCACTGTCTGTGTACTGTAGTGTACACACACTCTATTTCCTTCTGAATAGTTATATACTGTAACTGTACTAGGACACTCACTCACTGACACTGTTCATAGGCTACTAGCTCCTGCGTGTGTGTGCACTCACTGTCTGTGTACTGTAGTGTACACACACTCTATTTCCTTCTGAATAGTTATATACTGTAACTGTACTAGGACACTCACTGTCACTGTTCATAGGCTACTAGCTCCTGCGTGTGCGTGCACTCACTGTCTGTGTACTGTACACACACTCTATTTCCTTCTGAATAGTTATATACTGTAACTGTACTAGGACACTCACTGACTGTCACTGTTCATAGGCTAGCTCCTGCGTGTGCGTGCACTCACTGTCTGTGTACTGTAGTGTACACACACTCTATTTCCTTCTGAATAGTTATATACTGTAACTGTACTAGGACACTCACTCACTGACACTGTTCATAGGCTACTAGCTCCTGCGTGTGTGTGCACTCACTGTCTGTGTACTGTAGTGTACACACACTCTATTTCCTTCTGAATAGTTATATACTGTAACTGTACTAGGACACTCACTCACTGACACTGTTCATAGGCTACTAGCTCCTGCATGTGTGTGCACTCACTGTCTGTGTACTGTAGTGTACACACACTCTATTTCCTTCTGAATAGTTATATACTGTAACTGTACTAGGACACTCACTGTCACTGTTCATAGGCTACTAGCTCCTGCGTGTGCGTGCACTCACTGTCTGTGTACTGTAGTGTACACACACTCTATTTCCTTCTGAATAGTTATATACTGTAACTGTACTAGGACACTCACTGTCACTGTTCATAGGCTACTAGCTCCTGCGTGTGCGTGCACTCACTGTCTGTGTACTGTACACACACTCTATTTCCTTCTGAATAGTTATATACTGTAACTGTACTAGGACACTCACTGTCACTGTTCATAGGCTACTAGCTCCTGCGTGTGCGTGCACTCACTGTCTGTGTAGTGTACACACACTCTATTTCCTTCTGAATAGTTATATACTGTAACTGTACTAGGACACTCACTGTCACTGTTCATAGGCTACTAGCTCCTGCGTGTGCGTGCACTCACTGTCTGTGTACTGTACACACACTCTATTTCCTTCTGAATAGTTATATACTGTAACTGTACTAGGACACTCACTCACTGACACTGTTCATAGGCTACTAGCTCCTGCGTGTGCGTGCACTCACTGTCTGTGTACTGTACACACACTCTATTTCCTTCTGATTACTGATTGATTATTGTAATTTCTGGTTGTACTTACTGTTACTACTTACTGTACTAGTAGGGACACTCAGTCACTGTTCATAGGCTAGCTCCTGCGTGTGCGTGCACTCACTCACTGTCTGTGTACACACACTCTATTTCCTTGTGATTATTACTACTGATTATTGTAACTTCTAGTTGTACTTACTGACTCTGTTACTACTTACTTACTGTACTAGACACTCACTCAGTCACCTCGCCCACCAACCCACTCCATTAAAGTACCCCACTTTTCACCCGCCCTTGTAAAAAACGTTTGAGTTTACGCCCAAAACATCGAAGATGTCTGGAAGTGGCAGCCAGCGCGGTCTGGTCAAGGGGAAGGGCAGCAAGGGAATCAGGAGGAGAGGGAGCAGCATTGTTGCAAGCCGCGGGCGCGGCCGCGCCACCATGCACAGTTCCGCAGCAGCAGCAGCAGCGTCAGTGGCTAACATTCCTCCTATAGCCACTGGCCGTGGACGCCTTGGGCGCCGCCCAGCAGGAGCATCTGCAACTCACGCTGCAGAGACACAGCAGCAGCAGCATGTAGCACCTGCTCCGATTTTCCTCCAGCCGGGTCGGAAACATCCCATTGAGGAAAAGGATGCAGACACTGTGGTGCAACTGATGACGGAGGATGAGCAGCCCGCCATCAGCTCTGCATCCGAGGCCTCCACCCTCACCACCACCACCACCACCCCTGTTCGCAGCAGCCGCCCAGCAGGGCCTGGGGAGGAGGCCAGTTCACCGTCAGTCGCCGACCTGTCACTCAGCACTCTTTTGACCCCAGGCATGATGAGTCAATTGTCTGCTGTTGTTGGCGATTTGGAGGAGGAGATGCTGATGGGCACATTGGGGGATGAGGGATTGGACAGCAAGACTGTGGCGACAGTCAAGCAGCCCATCCATGCATCAGGAGAGGAGTTTGGGGGGTCATCATCCCAGCAGGACATGTTTCAGGAGGGGGAGGATGATGATGATGACACGGTGACAGACAGAGACTGGGTGCCACCAGCTCCAGGGGATGTCGTCATCAGCAGCTCTGAGGAGGAGGAGGAGGATGCGCTTGTGGGCCTTGCAAGGAGGCGCATCATTGCAAGCATTGGCAGCAGTAGGCAGGTCCCCCAGCCTGCTGGTGTCTCAGGCTCAACAGCAGCAGCAGCAGCATCTGCCAGTACCACCACCAGCCGCACCCAAGCCCCCCCCCCCCCCCCCCCAACCACCACAGGGAGACAGGCAGCAGCGGTTCCATGCCGTAGGGGGTTGTTTTTGTCACCAATCTGGCGCTTTTTCACCATGCCCACAGTGTACAGCAAGTACGCCACTTGCAACCACTGTCAGCGGAAGTTGAGCAGAGGTGCAGACCCCTTAAAGTTCAGCACCAGCTCGCTCATCAACCACCTTGCTGCGAAACATTTCCACCAGCATGAGGAGTTCCAGAGGCTGAAGGCATCTGATGCTGGCAGTGGCACCACACCCATCACTGCACAGCCTTCAGCAGCAGCAGCAGCAACAGCAGCCACCCGCCCTCCTGCTCCTCCAGCAGCACCAGCAGGAGTGCGGAAACGCACTGCTCCTCCCCCCTCTGCAACTCCTGCCGCCGACACTGAGGCCTGTTCTGGCAGCCAGTCCTCAGTGGCCTCCTCTGCTGTGTCTGCTGATTCCCGTGCCAGCAAAAGGCCACGCCAGAGCCTTTTGAGCGAGTCCTTCCAGGGGGTGGTTAGGGCTCTGCCTCCCAGCAGCCGTCGCGTGCGGCAGCTGAACGGCTTGCTGGCACGGGCCATGTGCTCCCAACTCCTGCCGTACACGCTCGTGCAGGAGGGGAGCGACATTCGTGCGCTGCTTGCTTGCGCAGCCCCAGACTGGCAGCTCCCCAGCAGACACTTCTTCGCCCACAAGGCCATTCCTGCACTGCACCGCTTTGTGATGGCCAATGTTGAGCGAGGGCTGGAGCACGCGGTTGGTGAAAGGGTCCACGTCACCATGGACTCCTGGAGCAGCCGCTTCGGGACAGGCCGCTACCTGTCCTTCACTGTCCACTGGGTCAGCTTGGTGGAAGGGGGTGAGGATGGGAGAGCAGCAGCGGGCACAGCAGCAGCAGCAACACAGTGGGTGGTGCCACCCCGCAGGGTCGGGGGAACTGCAGCAGGTTCCTCCGATCCTCTGCCATCCTCCGGCACACCTGGCCAAACCCCCCGCCTCAGCAGCAGCGTGAAGGCCCGCCACTGCCAAGCGCTGCTGCACTTGGTCAGCCTTGGGAAGACCAAGCTGACGGCAACCCATGTGTTGGCCAAACTCCAGGAGCAGGAGAGGATTTGGCTGACCCCCAGAGGCCTCAGAGTCGGAGAGGTGGTGGCCGACAATGGGGCCAATCTGGTTGCCGCAATAGACAGGGGAAACCTGACCCACATCCCCTGTCTTGCCCACGTGCTGAACCTGGTGGTGCAGAAGTTCTTGCGCACCTACCAGGGGATGGGCGAACTGCTGGAAACGGCAAGGAACGTTGTGCGTCACTTCCGGCGCTCGGCTGCAGCCTGTGCGAGCCTGGAAGACGTGCAAAAGGAGCTGGAGCTGCCACGCCATCGGCTGATCCTTGACGTTCCGACTCGCTGGAACTCCACCCTGGCGATGTTGGAGCGTCTGGTTGAACAGAAGCACGCTGTCAACCAGTACCTTGCCCTGGCCACTGTTTCCGCCGCTCAGAGAAGGGACAAGACCAGCAACATCCCGTCCATCGTCCCCGATGATGACTGGAGGCACATGCAGCAGGTGTGCTTAGTGCTGGCTCCCTTTCTGCAGGCCACTAACATGGTGAGCAGGGACCATGCTATGGTCTGCGAGTGGGTGCCCCTGGTTTGTCTGCTGAACAGGGCCCTCGATGCTTTGCTGGAACAGGGAGCGGCAGCCTTGGACCAGCAGGAGCGGCAAGCAGCTGCACAGTCCACCTCTGAGGGGGAGGAGGAGGAGGACTTGGTGGAGGTCCCTGACCTTGCTGCTGATGAGGGGGATCAGCACAGCGTAGCTGAGTTGGTGCGGGGGTGGAGAGAGGATGAGGCGGCAGAGGAGGAGGATGAGGAGGACAGCACTGCCGTCGATGTGCCAGCAGACGTGGCCCGCCTCTTCCCAATGGCAGCGCACATGCTGACGTGCCTGCGCAGGGACCCCAGGGTGATCCAGATGAAGCAGAGGGAGGACATCTGGATCAGCATGATGTTGGACCCGCGCCTCAAGGGGAAGTTGAGCCAGTTCCTGCCACCTGCAGGAGGAGACCCAGCGCAACAAATAAGGAGCTTGCAGCAGGCCCTTGTTGAGCGCTTGGAGGAAGCCTTCCCCCAGCCTTCCACCCCCACTGTCCAGCCAGCACAGAGGCAGCAGCAGGTGCCTGCATCCAGCAGCAAGCGCCCCACAGACCTGCTGTCTC
This sequence comes from Hyperolius riggenbachi, assembly GCF_040937935.1. Lineage (NCBI taxonomy): Eukaryota > Metazoa > Chordata > Amphibia > Anura > Hyperoliidae > Hyperolius > Hyperolius riggenbachi. Next base: position 172,632,678 of record NC_090655.1, read on the forward strand.
TCAGCCACGAGCTCTACAGGACTGTAGAGGCTCCGGCAGCAGTGACTAGAGAGGAGGTGCATGCAGCAGCATCCTCCTCCGGTCACAGCCAGCGCCTGACCCGCATGGTGGCTGACTACATGGGGTCCTACAGCGGGCTTGACAGCGATGCCCCTGTTGATCCCATGGAGTATTGGGTCAAGCGCCTGGAGATCTGGAGCGAGCTGACGCAGTACGCCCTGGAAGTGCTGTCCTGCCCCCCTTCCAGCGTGCTGTCCGAGCGCAGCTTCAGTGCAGCTGGTGGCGTGGTCACCGAGAAACGCTCACGTCTGTCTCACAAGTCTGTGGACAGACTGACGTTTCTCAAGATGAACCAGGCGTGGGTGGAAGGCGAGTTCCTAGCCCCTGTTGTCGGCGAGAGGGGGACATGAACTGGCTGCCGGAACTTAGAACCATCGTTAATGTGCCTTACCACCCTTTACCACCTCCTGGCTCCTGCTCACTAAGCCAGCCTGGTTCACTTTGACTATTACGTCGCCTGCAGCCACACATTTTACAACTACAGTGGGCTGCTGTGTACTGCCCTTCTGCTGTCTGTCTGTGTTTCCCACTGCCAGGGTACACAGATTTACATTCTGCTGCCACTCTGCCACCAGCTATTACGTCAAAAAATAGCTATATATCTGTGTAATTTGTTTTACAAACAAAACCAAAAAAACATAAAAAAAAAAAAAAGGTTTAATTTTTCTGAGGTGCCCGGGTTGAAAACTGTGTTGTCCCAGTTGTGCTGCACGACCGCTGTCTGGGACCTCCTGTTGTGTTTATTTACAGCCCTGGTATCACCCGCTAGGTACCAGGGCTATTATGTCACGCTGCCTGCCTGCTGCCACACTCACACTACTCCTCCATTCCTCCTGCTGATGCTGCTGTCGGTCTGTGTTTCCCACTGCCAGGGTACACAGAATTACATTCTGCTGCCACTCTGCCACCAGCTATTACGTCAAAATATAGCTATATATCTGTGTAATTTGTTTTACAAACAAAACCAAAAAACCATAAAAAAAAAAAGGTTTAATTTTTTAGAGGTGCCCGGGTTGAAAACTGTGTTGTCCCAGTTGTGTATTGGACACGATGTGGGCTGCACGACCGCTGTCTGGGACCTCCTGCCTGCTGTGTTTATTTACAGCCCTGGTATCACCGCTAGGTACCAGGGCTATTATGTCACGCTGCCTGCCTCATTGACTGCCTGCTGCCACACACTCATCCTCCTCCTCCTGCTGCTGAATTTACCTCCTGCTGTCTGTGTGTTTCCACTGCCAGGGAGCACATACAATGGCGCTTCCAACATGCGTGCGCCACCAGCTATTTGTTACGCTCAAAAATAGCTGCATTTCTTTAAAAAAAAAATTGAAAAGAGAAATAAGTGAAGAAGAAGAAGACGATATAGAAAAAGAAGGAGAAGAAGAAGAAGGAGAAGAAGAAGAAGAAGATGAAGAAGAAGAAGGAGAAGAAGAAGAAGATGAAGAAGAAGAAGATGAAGAAGAAGAAGATGAAGAAGAAGATGAAGAAGATGAAGAAGATGAAGAAGATCAAGAAGATCAAGAAGAAGATGAAGAAGATGAAGAAGAAGAAGATGGAGAAGATGAAGAAAATGAAGAAGAAGAAGATGGAGAAGATGAAGAAGATGAAGAAGATGATGATGAAGAAGAAGAAGAAGATGAAGAAGATGAAGAAGATGAAGAAGAAGATCAAGAAGAAGATCAAGAAGAAGAAGATGAAGAAGATGAAGAAGAAGAAGATGGAGAAGATGAAGAAGAAGAAGATGAAGAAGATGAAGAAGATGAAGAAGATGAAGAAGATGAAGAAGATGAAGAAGAAGAAGAAGAAGAAGAAGAAGATGAAGAAGAAGATGAAGAAGAAGATGAAGAAGAAGAAGATGAAGAAGAAGAAGATGATGATGAAGAAGATGAAGAAGATGAAGAAGAAGAAGAAGAAGATGATGAAGAAGAAGAAGACAATATAGAAGAAGAAGAAGATATAGAAGAAGATATAGAAGAAGAAGATATAGAAGAAGAAGAAGAAGATATAGAAGATAAAGAAGAAGAAGAAGAAGTATATACAGTACTGAACAAAATTCTGGACACAACTTCTCTTTCCACCTTTTTTTTTTTAAAGGAACATCCCCACATAATCACTTGTTGTTGTTACTTGGAAAAAAAGATGTTTCTTGCATCATTCACCCTCAAAACAAGTGTTGGAAGCTATTTAAGGCCAATTCGAATAGTCAGCTCGAATAATGAGCTCGAATACCGACTCGAATAGTGAGCTCGAAGTCCGAGGTCGAATCGAATAGTAAAAATTATTCGACTCGAATATTCGACTGACCTCGAATAATTTACTATTCGAATTCTACCAAACTCGAATTTTAAAAAGGGGTATTTGAGCACCACTGGCTATAACTAATTGTTTACCACTAAAATCTATTGATCATTGTTTACCTTGGACTAGAGTCTACTGATCACCACCAGTGATGCTCGGATACCCCCCAATCACGGATTCCACTATTCGTCCGTGGTTGAAAAAAAATCTGGAAATGGCGTGATTAATTTCCGACCCAAATGGAATAGGTGTTCTAGCTAATAGTAAAGCCCCCATACATGCTACAATCACCAAAAATGCATGGATTATAAAGGTGAGATGTGGCTACAAATCAAAAAGAACTTTTAGTTTTTGAGAAAATCAATGTTAAAATTTCAAACAAAAAACTATTTGTGATTAAAAACGCGCCAAAATACGCCGACTTTAGCAGTTAATAGCAAAGCCCCCTTACATGTTAGGAACACCAAATTTGCAAGATATATTAAGAAGAACAGTGGGAAAAAGAGGAAACATTTTTTTCAAAAAGACCTTATAGTTTTTGAGAAGATCGATTTTAAGCACTTGCCGACCGCCTTAAGCCGGGCTGGGCCCAAACGACGGCAATACGCCCATCGGCGGTGGCGGCGGCAGGCGTGGTTCGGCGGAGATCGCGTCAGCAATGACGCGATCTGCCGCCGGCATCTGGCCCCACCCACTCTGCGCCATAACCCGCCTGCCAATTAGCAGCGCCGGCGGGTTTCAAACAGCGCGATCGGGCCAATCAGAAAGGTATAATACACTTTGTTATTGTAACAAAGTGTATTTATACTGGCTGCCTCCTCCGCTGATGGTCACTCGTCGTGCGACCATCAGAGAGGACGGCAGCCATCCGGATAAGTTAAAAAAAACACAGTTTGCCCCACACAGACCCCCCCGATCGCCCACCCCAGCCCTCAGAACCCCCCCTGCTCACCCCAGCACACCACATTTTGCACCCAAGCACCCCCATAAATACCCATCAATCCCTCCCTGTCACTATCTAGTGACGCTATCCCCTAGATTAGGTCCCTAACTGCCCCCTAGGGTCCCCTGATCACCCCCCTACCCTCAGATCCCCCCCCCAGACCCCCCTCCCAGACCCCCCTCCTGTATACTGTATACAGCTGTATAGCTGCCTTACCCACTGATCACCTGTCTATCACCCATCTATCACCTGTCTATTACCCCTTGTCACCACCACCAATTTAGAGCAGACCCTAAACTGTCCCTTGGGGGCACCTGATCACCCACCCAGACCCTCAGATTGCCCTCAGACCCCCCCCCCTCCTGATAACCTCCCCTGTGCATTGTTTACATCCATTCTCCCCTGTAATCCCTCACTGATCTCCCATCGTCACCCCCTGTGTCTGCCACACATCAGATCAGGACCCAGTCTGCCCCATGCGGGCACCTAATCAACCCCCCACACCCTCAGATCGCCCTCAGACCCCCACCCCATCCCCTTCCCAGTGCATTGTATTTGATTGTGCTGTAATTGTATTTGATTGTGCTGACATTGTATTTGTGCTGACTTTGTATTTGATTGTGCTGACATCATATTTGATTGTGCTGTAATTGTATTTGATTGTCCCGTGGTTGGCTTTGATTGCCCTGTGATTGCCCTTTGATTGCCCTGTGATTGGCCTGTGATTGGCTTTGATTGCCCTGTGATTGCCCTTTGATTGCCCTGTGATTGCCCTTTGATTGCCCTGTGATTGGCGTGTGATTGGCTTTGATTGGCCTGTGATTGTCCCGTGATCGGCTTTGATTGTCCCGTGATCGACTTTGATTGTCCCGTGATCGGCTTTGATTGTCCCGTGATTGCCCTGTGATAGCCCTGTGATTGCCCTGTGATTGGCTTTGATTGGCCTGTGATTGGCTTTGATTGGCCTGTGATTGGCTTTGATTGTCCCGTGATTGGCTTTGATTGTCCCGTGATTTGAGTGCCCTGTGATTGGCCTGCGATTGCCCTGTGATTGCCTTTGATTGGCTTTGATTGTTTCTGATTGCCTCTGATTCCCCACTCGCCACCACCCCCCTGTCACTATCCTAGTGATCTAAAAACAGTGATCAGTGAAAACTGTCACTTTTTTTAGTATCACTAGTGTTAGCAGTTAGGCCAGTTAGCTAGGCCCCTTTGTAAGTGTCAGTTAGTGCTCAGCCCACTGCACCACAGTCACTAATTAGCGTCATCACTGTCGCTAATCAACATTGGTACTATATAGTATCTGTAAGTGATCATTACTGATCGCAGTCAGATCTATATTAGGGTCACTAGGATCCACAAAAAAACGCAGTGTTTGCCCGATCAAGCCTGATCATTCGCCTGCACTTGCGTTCAGCCTGCCCCACCGCAGTGACAGAATTTTTTTTTGTACACTGTACAATAGCTGTGGCACTGTAAACATCAGTTTTGATTTTTTTTTAATCAAAACTCAGTGACCACAGCTTTCTACCTCTCAAATACTCCCTTTTGCTAGGTAGGTGCTCTTTTTTTCTGGGTAGTCTCAGAGGAATACCCCCTAAATTTAGCAGTCCACCATGGCAAGTAAGAGGTATTCCGATGATGAGGCGTACAGGTACATGGCCGAGTCGGATCAGGACGAGTGGGACGCCTCATTTGACGAATCTTCCGGGTCAGAGTTTGAACCTGTAGAGAGCAGTGGCTCACTGACAGATAGTGATGACGAGGTTGAGGTCCCGGCTAGAGCCAGGCGTACCACACCCCATGTTGTTGGACCACAGTGGCGCAGGATCGGCCTCAAGGGCAGCAGAGTGGTGTTAGTGCTGGTCTGAGATTTCATGGTGGGGCAGGCACCAGCAGCACAACATCTCCTGGACCTAGCACCAGTACTTCCGAAGACCCTGGTGAAGTGGCGAGCACCAGCATGGAAGTTGAAACTGGTTCGGTGGCACGTGCAGTAAGATCCCAGTTGGAGCCACCAAGAAGACGGGCCTGTACTACCCCTAGTTTACCAGAGGTGCTGGCAAACCCAAATTGGCAATCCCCTGATTCCGCCGCACCCGTACTTCCCCCTTTCACCGCCCAGTCTGGAGTTCAGGTGGAGACAGATAATCTAGGATCGGCCCTAGACTTTTTCTATCTGTTCTTCACCCAGGATCTCTTAGACTTAATTGTGGCAGAGACCAACCGTAAGGCCACACAATATATAACCGCCAATCCGGAAAAGTTCCTTGCCCAGCCTTTTCGGTGGAAACCAGTCCAAGTTTCCGAAATTAAAAAATTTTGGGGCCTTCTCCTTCACACGGGACTAGTAAAGCAGAATGTGTTGCGGTCTTATTGGTCTACGGACCCAGCATGTCATGTTCCCCTGTACTCTGCTGCCATGTCCAGGACACGATTTGAGAACATCCTGTGCTTCCTGCACTTCAATAACAACGAAACCTGTCATCGAAGTGACCACCCTGCTTTTGACCGGCTCCACAAAATTCGGCCCCTCATAGACCACCTGTCATCCAGATTTGCAGATGCTTATACCCCTGACCAGGACATCTGCGTAGATGAGTCCCTCATACGCTTTACCGGGCGCCTTTGCATCAAACAGTACATCCCAAGCAAGCGCGCCCAGTATGGGGTGAAACTGTATAAGCTCTGTGAAAGGGCCACAGGCTATACATCTTATTATAGGGTCTATGAGGGAAAAGACTCAAAATTGGAGCCGGTCAGATGCCCTGACTACCTGGGGAGCAGTGGAAAGGTTGTGTGGGACTTGGTGTCACCCTTGTTCCAGAAGGAGTACCATCTTTTTGTGGACAATTATTACACAAGTGTGGCCCTCTTTCAGCACTTAAAAATAGAAGGAATCCGATGCTGTGGCACCGTGCGGCCTAGTCGCCGGGGCTTCCCCCAACGGCTCATTACCACCAGACTTGAACGGGGGCAGAGGGCCGCCTTGTGTGCTGATGACCTGCTCGCAGTGAAATGGAAGGACAAGAGAGACGTTTACTTTCTGTCCACCATTCACGCAGACACGACAGTTGAAATTCAATGGCGAACTGAGGTCATTGAAAAGCCCCTCGTCGTCCACGAGTATAATACTAACATAGGAGGGGTGGACTTCAATGACCAGAGGTTAGCGCCCTATTTAGTTGCCAGAAAAACAAGACGCTGGTATAAAAAAAGTGTATTTTTACCTCATTCAATTGGCAATTTACAACAGCTTTGTTCTCTACAGTAAGGCTGGGAGAACTGGATCGTTTCTTCAATTTCAGAAACAGATCGTGATGGACCTCCTGTATGGAGGTGCCGTAGCCCAACCCCAAGATGCAACGCTACCACCCACAGACCAATGGCCAGACCGAGAGAGTTAAAGGGACTCCGAGCAGTGCAGAAACTATGGAAAGATGCATATCATTTTAAAGCTCTCTTTCTCCTCTTTCCAATAATATATAAACCGCCGCCCTACGCCTTTTAGTTTTCGCTATTTTCACGATTGAAATTGCCTAGGCCGCAATTTCAATCGCGACAATAGAGAAAACTAAAAGGTGTAGGGCGACGATTTAGGTGTTGCCAGAAAGAGGAGAAAGAGAGCTTTAAAATGATATCCATCTTTCCATAGTTATTTGTATTACACAGGACGACACTTTCCCCAGTGTCAGCAGCTCCATTCAGCAGAATGGAGCTGCTGACTTTAGGAAAAAGTCGCCCTGTGTAATACAAGTAACTATGGAAAGATGGATATCATTTTATAGCTCTCTTTCTCCTCTTTCTGGCGACACCTAAATCGTCGCCCTACGCCTTTTAGTTTTCTCTATTTTCGCGATTGAATTTGCGGCCGCGGCAATTTAAATTGCGAAAATAGCGAAAACTAAAAGGCGTAGGGCGGCAATTTATATATCATTGGAAAGAGGAGAAAGAGAGCTTTAAAATGATATGCATCTTTCCATAGTTTCTGCACTGCTCGGAGTCCCTTTAACCAGTCCCTTGAGCAGTTTCTCAGATGTTATGTGGCAGATGCACAGTCCGATTGGGTAAAATTTTTGCCATTTGCGGAATTTGCACATAACAATCTGAAGAGTTCCTCTTCTGGATTTTCCCCATTTCAGGTAGTTTTGGGGAGATCACCCAAGTTTGCCCCATTACCTGTGGCATCTACCCCATTTCCGGCCTTGGAGGATTGGCAGAGAGCATTGAGGGAAATTTGGGGAATGGTTAAGAGGAACTTGGGGAAAGCCTTCCAGACTCAGAAGAAACAGGCAGATAAGAGGCGGTCTGTAGAGTGGAAGTTTTCTCCAGGGGACATGGTGTGGGTATCTACTCGGCATTTAGCTTTAAAACAACCGTCACCCAAGTTGGAACCTAGATTTATAGGACCATACCCAGTGACCAGAAAGATTAATAATGCCACGTATGCGATTGATCTCCCAGCCAGCATGAGAGGTGTAAGATCATTCCATGTGTCTCTGTTGAAGCCGGCAGTGCATGTGGATTCCTCCCCCCCCCCCCCCCTGTGATGGTTGATGACCAACCTGAGTATGAGATCGAGAAGATTCTAGACTCTCGCTTAGTGCAAAATTCTGTGCAGTATCTGGTCCACTGGAAAGGGTATGGTCTGGAGGAAAGAACTTGGGTGCCGGATTGTCGCATGCATGCGGAAGAATTAAAGAAAGAGTTTCATGACTTACACCCTGGGAAGCCGGGTGGGAAGTGTCCGGAGTCCACTCCTCAGGTGGGGTACTGTAATTAATAGCGGAGACACTGCCGCGCGGGCAAGTGGCAGGGCGGCTGTCTCCGCGTGCAAGCCGGCGGCGTTTTCCGCACAGCAACATGTCACTGGTTCGCCTGGTTCTTCTAGTGCACACAGATGGAGAGCTACGAGTGTGCGCGCCAGGCGACAGGACCTTTATGCCAGCAGAAGGGGAATCAGCTGATCAGGCCGATCAGCTGATCCCAGCTGGACTCCGGATTGGCTGAGTGGCTGGGGCAGCGCTGCGGAGCGCTGCAAGTATATATAGGACTTGCTTCTCAGTTGCAGGTTGTCTGTTGTTGCGAATACTTACATGTGTGCACTCAGACCTCAGTCAGATCTTACAGTGTGTTAGAACCAGCTGGAGCTGGGAATTCACACTTAACCAGATTCCGCTTTACCTCTATTGTATTATTGTACTGTTATTATCTAGGCTAGTTCCCGGGTGTTGAGACCAAGGACCTCACACCTAAGATTAGGAACTGTGTTATTACTGTTATTATTTAGACTCGTTCCAGGGTGTTGAGACCAAGGACCTCACACCTAAGACTAGGACCTGTGTTGCTACTGTTATTATCTAGACTAGTTCCAGGGTGTTGAGACCAAGGACCTCACACCTAAGATTAGGAACAGTGTTACTACTGTTATTATTTAGACTAGTTCCCGGGTGTTGAGACCAAGGACCTCACACCTCATATTAGGATTGTGCTATACGGTTACCTGTTCTGATCCCTGTAATGATTGGTGTCAGCAAGCACCGCTATTCTGATTATTGGTGATCTGCAGTATCACCAATAATACAGATGCTATACCTGATTATATGGTGATCTGCAGAATCACCAATAATGCAAGTATAACGTGACATGATACAATCGTACGCAAGAGGGTGCAATAGAGTATCTCTATAGGGCACAGAGATACAACCTCCAGCAAGCTGGAACAGCAGACAACAATAATAATATACAGTGTAAATTCAAGTCTGTGGAAATATCCACCACACCGTAATTCCTCAGAAGTGTGGTTACCTCTGAATGGGAACCCTGTGTGTGAGATCCTCCAAAGGACGGAGTGGAGGAGTCTCGGCCTCTAGCAGCAAGGGGTTGCTAGTGGCGGTCGTCTCAAAGAGGCAAGCCTCTGATAGAACCCTACAGTGGGAGACGTTCCACTGAAGGGAGAAACAGACAAAATGAGGTTCGGCAACAGATCAGGCGGCAGCAGTACAGGAACGTGAGACAAGAGAATAGTCGGAAACCAAGCCAATAGTCGATAACGTTACGTCTCCACCCCAGGCAGCAACCAATCAAAGCAGGCTAAAATGTCAGATGATCTCAAGGTCAGCTGACACGCTTCCTAAGAGTATAAAGGCGTGTTTGTCGGGCACGCCCGCCCCCTAGAGGCAAGATGGCAGAGACCTGGTGAGCAGCATGCTGGTGAGTTTGGAGCAGAGTGCTCGGACGGGTTTGCGCAGCGGATGCTGACGAATTTCCGCATCCCGAGTTGAAAAGTCCGCTTGCCGGATTGGATGCAATCACATTTCCGCAATCCATCCGGTGTTGCGGATTTTTCGTTACAGTACCCCACCCTCTAGGCGCGGACTCCGGACACGTCCCACCTGGCCTGTCAGGATGAAGCTCATGAAACAGTTTCCTAAGGTTATCTGCATGTAAATCACCTGCTTTGACCCAAGATCTTTCCTCTAAACCGTATCCTCTCCAATGCACCAAATACTGCACTGAGCCCTGAACTCGTCTGGAGTCCAAAATCTCCTCGACCTCCCACTCGGGCTCACCATCAACCATGACAGGGTGAGGAAGAAGGGAATCCACCTGAACAGCTGGCTTCAGGAGCGACACATGAAAGGCTTTCCCCACCCTTAGAGAATGCGGTAAATTGACTCTGTAAGTAACACGGTTAACCCTTTCGGAAATTGGATATGGTCCAATATACCTGGGCCCCAGTTTCGCGGATGGCTGTCTCAGAGCTATATGACGAGTTGATACCCAAACTTTGTCCCCTGGTTTAAACTCCCACTCCGCAGATCTTCTCTTATCTGCCTGCCTCTTCTGCATGCAAAAAGCCTTTTTTAGATTTTCTCTGACCTTAGCCCAGATCCTCTTAAAAGATTCCTACCACTCCTCCAGAACAGGGAACGGAGAGACCGCCACTGGCAAGGGAGAAAATTTGGGGAACTTCCCATTGACTATCTGGAAAGGCGCATATCCAGAGGACTCATTCCTGAGATTGTTATGTGCGAATTCAGCAAATGGTAGAAAGTCCGCCCACTGATGTTGGGCGTCCGCCACATAACATCTCAGGATCTGTTCCAAGCACTGATTGATCCTTTCTGTCTGACCGTTGGTCTGCGGATGGTAACCTGATGAAAAAGACAACGACATACCCATCCCTTTACAGAAGGCCCGCCAGAACCTGGAGACAAACTGGACCCCTCTGTCCGAGACAATATTTTCCGGAATACAGTGTAACTTAAATATATTTTGAATAAAAAGATCTGCTAATTTTTTAGCAGAGAGGAAACCACTCAGGGACACAAAGTGAGCCATCTTACTGAATCTGTCAGTGACTACCCAAAGGACCGTCTTTCCATTGGAAACTGGAAGTTCTCCCACAAAGTCCATGGAAATGTGCGTCCATGGCTCCTGAGGAAAGGGCAGAGACTGTAAAGTTCCGACTGGAGCTAGTCGGGAGGGTTTGCTCCTGGCACAGACGGTACAGGTCTTGACAAATTCTCTGCAATCTGATTGTAATGATGGCCACCAGACAGACCTACCCAACAACTCTTGGGTTCTGGTGATGCCAGGATGTCCAGCATTCTTGTGTCCATGAAACAACTGCAACACCTTTGGGCGCAAGACACAAGGAACGTATAGAACCCCTTCTAGTTTCCCTTCTGGGACTTCCTATTGGAAAGGACTTAGAAGGCTGGTAAGGTCTTCAACTATTTCAGTGGCTGCCAGGATGATCTCTTTTGACAAGATACTTTCTAGGGAAGGGGTTGGAGCAGTTTCAGGTTCAAAACAACGAGAAAGGGTGCCTGCTTTGACGTTCTTACTTCCTGGTGTAAATGTAATTATGAAATTAAAACGGGAGAAAAAGAGAGCCCATCTAGCCTGTCTGGGGTTGAGTCTTTTAGCCTTTTCAATGTACTGTAGGTTCTTATGATCAGTGTATACAGTTATTACATGCTCTGCCCCCTCTAACCAATGACGCCATTCCTCAAAAGCAAGCTTAATGGCCAACAATTCCCTGTTCCCAACATCATAATTTCTCTGGGCAGGAGAGAATTTTCTAGAAAAGAAAGCACGGGGATGAAGTTTGTCCTGAATTCCTGAACGCTGAGACAATACTACTCCCACTCCAACCTCTGAGGCATCCACTTCCACTAAGAATGGATAAGCAACATCTACATGACGTAATATGGGAGCAGAACAGAAAGCTTCTTTTAGAGAGAAAAATGCTGCACATGCCTCTTTTGACCAATGAGAAACATCAGCCCCCTTCTTAGTCAAGTTAGTAAGTGGAGACACCACAGAAGAGAACCCCTTGATAAACGTTCTGTAGTAGTTTGTGAATCCCAAGAATCTCTGTAGTGCTTTAAGCCCAGATGGTTGTGGCCATTCCCTTACAGCAGAGACCTTCTTGGGATCCATGGACAACCCTGTAGTGGAGATAACGTATCCCAGAAAGGCAATCTCCTTTACCTCAAAAACACACTTTTCTAGCTTGGCGAATAATTGATTTTCTCTAAGTTTTTGCAACACATACTTAACATGTTGGCGATGTTCAGTGAGATTCTTGGAAAATATTAGGATGTCATTCAAATATACTATTACAAAGTGACCCAGTGCCTCCCTGAAGATTTCGTTAATGAACTCCTGGAAGACTGCAGGAGCGTTACACAACCCAAAGGGCATCACTAAGTACTCGTAATGCCCCCTGGGAGTGTTGAATGCCGTCTTCCATTCATCTTCTTCCCTGATACGGATCAAATTGTAGGCTCCTCTCAAATCTAACTTAGTAAAAACAAAAGCCTCGGAAACCTGTGTAAATAAATCATCGATTAGCGGTAGTGGATACCGATTCTTAATCGTGATCTTATTTAGACCCCTGTAATCGATACAGGGGCGCAAACCTCCATCTTTTTTCTGAACAAAGAAGAATCCTGCCCCCACAGGAGATCTCGAAGGGCGGATGAAACCCTTCTGTAAATTTTCTTGGATGTACTCATCCATGGCCAATTTTTCTGGGGATGAGAGGTTGTATAGGTGGCCCCTGGGAGGCATGGTTCCTGGCTTCAAATCTATAGGGCAGTCAAATGGTCTATGCGGGGGTAGTTGATCTGCTGCCCTAGGACAAAAGACATCAGAATATTCCTGATATTGTGGAGGTACTCCTTCCACTTCAACCTTAGAAGAACACACGGCTATCTTCTGTAAACAATGCTGTGAACAATAAGGTGACCAAGTAGTCAACTGCCCATTCCCCCAATCAAACTGAGGTGAATGTAACCATAACCAAGGTAACCCTAATATTACCGTAGAGGTAGACATCTTTAACACAAAACACTGGATGATCTCCTTGTGCAGAGCTCCTACTTGCAGCGAGAGATGAGGTGTCTGGCACAGTGGGGACTTTCCTTGCAAAGGGGTGTCGTCGACTGCTGTAACATACAAATGTTTTTCTACCGGAAGTACAGGGATATTCAACCTTAAAGCAAAATTTAAATCTAAAAAGTTAGCAGTCGACCCAGAGTCCACAAATGCTGTGGTAGGAAAGTTCTGCCCTTCCCAGTTTAAGGAGCAGGGCAATAATATTTTTTCTTGTTTAGGAGGTGAAACTACTCCGCTTAGGTTGGTACCTCCAGCCACACCTAAGCTAAGGAGTTTCCCGACTTCCTACCACAGTTTTGTGCAATGTGGCCCTTTTCCCCGCAGTACATGCAGAGACCGGGAAACTCCTAAGCTAAGGAGTTTCCCGACTTCCTACCACAGTTTTGTGCAATGTGGCCCTTTTCCCCGCAGTACATGCAGAGACCCTCTTTGCGTTCCCTTGACCTTTCAGCCTCCGTGAGGCGCCCGTGACCTAGCTGCATAGGTTCTTCAGTCTCCACTGCTGCCGAACTACAAACACCTGAAGCCCTAGAGTACATAGGGTACTTGCCTTTTTTATTGTACCTCAGACGTCTATCTATTTTAACCACTTCCCGACCGCCGTATAGACAATTGGCGGCCGGGAAGTGGACCCCGCAAAGACCGCCGTATTGACAAATGGCGGTGGTCCTTGTAGAGGCATGGGCGGCGCGATCACGTCATTCGTGACGCGATCGGCCGCCGGGGACTGGCTCCGCCCACCTCGCGCTGTAACCCGCCGGATCGCCGCATACAAAGTGTATAATACACTGTAATGTTTACAAAGTGTATTATACAGGCTGCCTCCTGCCCTGGTGGTCCCAATGTCCGAGGGACCACCAGGGCAGGCTCCAGCCACCCAAGCACACTGATTTTACCCCCCCCCCCCCTGCCCCAGATTGCCCTTAGCGCACCTAGGCTGCAAAAAAGTGTCACACATGTGGTACCGCCGTACTCAGGAAAAGTAGTATAATGTGTTTTGGCGGTGTATTTTTACACACATCCATGCTGGGTGGGAGAAATCTCTCTGTAAATGGACAATTGTGTGTAAAAAAAATCAAACAATTGTCATTTACAGAGATATTTCTCCCACCCAGCATGGGTATGTGTAAAAATACACCCCAAAACACATTATACTACTTCTCCTGAGTACGGCGGTACCACATGTGTGGCACTTTTTTACACCCTAAGTACGCTAAGGGGCCCAAAGTCCAATGAGTACCTTTAGGATTTCACAGGTCATTTTGCGACATTTGGTTTCAAGACTACTCCTCAAGGTTTAGGGCCCCTAAAATGCCAGGGCAGTATAGGAACCCCACAAATGACCCCATTCTAGAAAGAAGACACCCAAAGGTATTCCGTTAGGAGTATGGTGAGTTCATAGAAGATTATATTTTTTGTCACAAGTTAGCGGAAAATGACACTTTGTGAAAAAAAAACACTTAAAATCAATTTCCGCTAACTTGTGACAAAAAAATAAAAACTTCTATGAACTCACCATACTCCTAACGGAATACCTTGGGGTGTCTTCTTTCTAAAATGGGGTCATTAGTGGGGTTCCTATACTGCCCTGGCATTTTAGGGGCCCTAAACCGTGAGGAGTAGTCTTGAAACAAAAATGACCTGTGAAATCCTAAAGGTACTACTCATTGGACTTTGGGCCCCTTAGCGCAGTTAGGGTGCAAAAAAGTGCCACACATGTGGTATCACCGTACTCAGGAGAAGTAGTATAATGTGTTTTGGGGTGTATTTTTACACATACCCATGCTGAGTGGGAGAAATCTCTCTGTAAATGAACAATTGTGTGTAAAAAAAATCAAACAATTGTCATTTACAGAGATATTTCTCCCACCCAGCATGGGTATGTGTAAAAATACACCCCAAAACACATTATACTACTTCTCCTGAGTACGGCAATCCCACATGTGTGGCACTTTTTTGCAGCCTAACTGCGCTAAGGAGCCCAAAGTCCAATGAGCACCTTTAGGCTTTACAGGGGTGCTTATAATTTAGCACCCCCCAAAATGTCAGGACAGTAAACACACCCCACAAATGACCCCATTTTAGAAAGTAGACACTTCAAGGTATTCAGAGAGGGGCATGGTGAGTCCATGGCAGATTTCATTTTTTTTTTTGTCGCAAGTTAGAAGAAATGGAATTTTTTTTTATTTTTGTTTTGTCACAAAGTGTCATTTTCCGCTTTTTTGTGACAAAAAAATAATATATTCTATGAACTCACTATGCCTCTCAGTGAATACTTTGGGATGTTTTCTTTTCAAAATGGGGTAATTTGGGGGGTATTTATACTATCCTGGAATTCTAGCCCCTCATGAAACATGACAGGGGGTCAGAAAAGTCAGAGATGCTGGAAAATGGGAACATTCACTTTTTGCACCATAGTTTGTAAACGCTATAACTTTTACCCAAACCAATAAATATAGGCTGAATGGTTTTTTTTTATCAAAAACATGTTTGTCCACATTTCTCGCGCTGCATGTATACAGAAATTTTACTTTATTTGAAAAATGTCAGCACAGAAAGTTAAAAAAATCATTTTTTTGACAAAATTCATGTCTTTTTTGATGAATATAATAAAAAGTAAAAATTGCAGCAGCAATCAAATAGCACCAAAAGAAAGCTTTATTAGTGACAAGAAAAGGAGCCAAAATTCATTTAGGTGGTAGGTTGTATGAGCGAGCAATAAACCGTGAAAGCTGCAGTGGTCTGAATGGAGAAAAAGGCTCTGGTCCTTAAGGGGGGTAAAGCCCACGGTCCTCAAGTGGTTAATAGATAGTGTTATAGCCTCATCTAGATCTTTGGGTTCTGGGTGACTAATCATCACATCAGTAACTGCCTCCGACAACCCATCTAGATATCTGTCCAGGAGTGCATATTTTTCCCATCTAGAGGAGACTGCCCACTTCCTAAACTCCGACCCATACTCCTCTGCGGTACTGCGTCCCTGTTTAAGGTTTTTGAGTTTGCGTTCGGCCGTGGCGGCCCTATCTGGATCATCGTAGATGACCGCCATGGCCTTAAAAAACTCGTGGACAGAAGAGAGAGCAGGATGCTCATCAGGTAAGCCGTAAGCCCAGGTCTGGGAGTCGGCATGCAATAGGGTCTTGATGAGAGTAACCTTCTGCGCCTCGGTTCCCGAGGACACAGGTCTCATCTGAAAATAAGACAACACTCAGTGGCGAAAGTTCTGAAAATCTGCCCTAGCGCCTGAAAATCTCTCAGGAATATTCATTTTAGGCTCACTAGGAGCCGGGGGAGGTAGAACGTTAAGTGGCAGTTGCAGCCTCTGGACAGTCTCAGTCAGCTGAGTAATCTGAGCCTGCTGTGCAGTCACAGTAATCTTCAGCTGTTCTACTTCTGCCCTTACGGTCTGAAACTGATTTACCACCTCCTCCATCTTACTTCTTTCTGGTCTGTGTTTATGTAACGATTGGTGTCAGCAAGCACCGCTATTCTGATTATTAGTGATCTGCAGTATCACCAATAATACAGATGCTATACCTGATTATATGGTGATCTGCAGAATCACCAATAATGCAAGTATAGCGTGACACGATACAATCATACGCAAGAGGGTGCAATAGAGTATCTCTATAGGGCACAGAGATACAACCTCCAGCAAGCTGGAACAGCAGACAACAATAATAATATACAGTGTAAATTCAAGTCTGTGGAAATATCCACCACACCGTAATTCCTCAGAGGTGTGGTTACCTCTGAATGGGAACCCTGTGTGTGAGATCCTCCAAAGAACGGAGTGGAGGAGTCTCGGCCTCTAGCAGCAAGGGTTTGCTAGTGGCGGTCGTCTCAAAGAGGCAAGCCTCTGATAGAACCCTACAGTGGGAGACGTTCCACTGAAGGGAGAAAGGTCAGACAAAATGAGGTTCGGCAACAGATCAGGCGGCAGCAGCAGTACAGGAACGTGAGACAAGAGAATAGTCGGAAACCAAGCCAATAGTCGATAACAGTACGGGCTGGCGAAGTACAAAATCAGGAAGCAGAGGAGTAGTCAAGACAGGCACAGAATCATACACGATAAGTCAAACAGTAATAATATGTGTATATATTGGCGATAAACCAATATATAACACAATATCAGAGACAAGGCTGACTAGGTCTGAGTGCTGACACAGGGTATTGCAAACACAGACGAAGTGTGACTGAAAAGCACTTCCTTATATACTGCCTGGGAGAGAAGTCTCCACCCCAGGCAGCAACCAATCAGAGCAGGCTAAAATGTCAGATGATCTCCAGGTAAGCTGACACGTTTCCTAAGAGTATAAAGGCGTGTCTGTCGGGCGCGCCCGCCCCCTAGAGGCAAGATGGCAGAGTCCTGGTCAGCATGCATGCTGGTGAGTTTGGAGCAGAGTGCTCGGACGGGTTTGCGCAGTGGATGCGGACGAATTTCCGCATCTCGCGTTGAAAAGTCCGCTTGCCGGATTGGATGCGACCATATTTCCGCAATTCATCCGGCGTTGCGGATTTTTCGTTACAATCCCTGGCTTGGCTGACCACTCTTCTGGGTCTGTCTACCCGTTGCCAATCTTGCCTGAACCCAGATACCGTATCAGTCTTCTGTTTATGTACTTTATCTGCTCGTGTGTTGCCGACTCGGACTGTATGACCCTTCTGGCTGTCACTCGAAGGTCTTTCTACCCAGAGAAGACCTGAAGTCCGAACCAATACCCGGAAGTACTCTCGTCTTTGTCGATGGCTCTGCCTCCAAAGATGCCTTAGGAGTGAACAGAGTGGGATATGCTGTTGTTACCCTGGATGCTGTTTTGGAGTCTGGTCCTTTACCAATCTCCTACTCCGCACAAGCTGCAGAGATTCATGCACTCACTCGAGCCTGTGCGTTGCACGAGGGTGAAGTTCTCACTGTTTACACTGACAGCCAGTATGCGTTCTTTGCTTGTCATACCTACGCTGCACAGTGGCGGAACCGTGGCATGTTAACTGCGGCTGGGAAACCAGTCCGCCATAAAGACTTATTGCAACAGCTCCTTGATAGTGTACTGCTGCCCTCGAAGGTAGCTGTGGTAAAATGCATGGCACACATGCGTGATGACTCTGACGTCACCCGTGGCAACAATCTTGCAGATGCTAAGGCGAAATTGGCGGCGCTGCGCCCTCTCCCAACTTCTGAGCCATCCCAACCCATCCCTTCTGCCCACCACAGCTGCCGCCTCCCCTTCACTCCCTGCCACTGATCCCCCTCTGCCATCAGCCCCCTCCCCTCTCATCATTCCATCCTGTGCAGCGATCACCACTGATCTCTTAGTGGAATTCCAGAACAATTCACCAGCAGCTGAAAAGGCTCAGTGAGGAAGGGCACATGCAACAGTTAATGATAGCGGCCTCCTCTGTGTCAATGATGCCTTATGCCTTCCCAGACTTTTGTACAGATTATTGGCTCTTGTGTTACATGGGGTCACCCATGTCTCAACGGGTGGTATGATGGCTATAGCCACCAAATATTTTTACTGTCCGGGCATAAGCACCTTTTTTAAAAAGTTTGTCTCACAATGCACTGTATGTGCCCAGCACAACACAGGAAAGGGATTAAAGCCACCTATTGGTAAAACACCTACACCACATTACCCCTTTCATATCATTGCACTGGATTACATTGAACTCACCCCTGCAGAGGGAAAGAAATATGCTCTAGTGGTGCTAGATATATTCTCAGGGTGGGTGGAAGTTTTTCCCACTGCAAAAGCTGATGCACTCACAGTTGCAAAAGCGCTGACAAGAGATATTATTCCGAGATGGGGCATACCAGAAAAAATCATCAGTGACAATGGTAGCCATTTTGTGAATGATATCATTAAACAATTGACAGTTACTTTGTGCATAAACATTAGACACCATTGTAGTTATCACCCACAGTCAGCAGGAGCTGTGGAAAGAACAAATGGTACAATTAAAAACAAACTTACTAAAGCTATGGCGGAAACAGGGAAGAGTTGGATATGGTGTTTACCCTTGGTATTGCTAAGTATGAGAACAGTAACAGTGAAAGGCAAGTTATCACCATATGAAATTGTGTTTGGCAGGTCCTACAGAATCCCGACTTTTGATGTAATCTGGGATCCCCCTGAGGAGTGGTAACTTGCAGACTACTTAAGACGCACCTGTAAACAAAGATCTCATGTACCGGGGAACCCTCCAAAAGAGCCGGATGTAAGTGAGGATCTCCTCGTAAATATAGGAGATTGGATCTGGGTTAAAATTATTAAAAGAAAACATTGGAACACCCCACGGTGGGAGGGTCCTTACCAGGTGTTGCTGGCCACACCCACAGCGGTCAGAATAGCCGAAAAAAGTTCGTGGATACATTTAACTCACTGCAAAAGGGCACCCATTCCCGGTTCAGGGACAGAATAGACAGCATCCTGTGACGGGAGGTGTTGGCTCCTGGGCCCTGGATTGTGAGGAACATTTGCCTGAGCTCCAGTCAAGACAACGTCACAGCGGGTGGAGCGTCACAGCGGGTGGAGGGAATATTAGAGATTTTCCTCCATTCAAAGCGGGCACAAGCCCTGAACAGGATGATTGAGGAGCTAGATTAGGGAGAGTTGGGGCACGCTTAATTCCCAGAGTTCTTTAAAAAAAAAAAAAATACATATAAAAGAGAGAGAAGAAATGGGAATCTTGGATACAGGATACTTTAAGACTCCAAGTGGAAAGGGAGTCATTATTTCTATGCTTTTCATTGGGACATTGTGGATAGTGTTAGAAGCCCTAGAGCATTTCCAAACACCTCCTTCAGCCTTTCCACAAACTGATAATGTAACTCACAACCGACCAAGGGTTAAACGGGATGCCATAAATATAGGACTGATGCGAAGAGGACAGGTTGCTCTGACAAGAGAACACCAGAGCTTAGTGTTCTGGTATAATTATTCACAAATACAAGTGGCGACTTACACCTTTGACTACTGCCAGGTTGTGCAACACTGTAATTGGCACTGCAGCCTTTATGAAAAAGGACAATTTTTCATTTGTGTGACTGATGACCATTGGGGGTATAAATGTAGTTCTTGGAAAGCAGCTGCCTGGAACACAGGTACTGACTGGGGATACAGACCTGATCCTGCCATGACTCGGGTTGACAGAAATGGGGTGCCCCTTCGCTCAAGGATGACCTTAACAACAGCAGGGGGAGCCTGTATGCCTGGAAAACTAATAGATAGTTCCCAGCGCCTGACCCTGAATATAGAAAACCCGAGCCCTGGAGATGCAGGAACGTATGTGATAGGCATGCATGTCCCAGGGTATACAGGGGGGCCTCTGGGGAAGTTTTCGCTCAGGGACATGTACAAAAACCCTGAGTTTAAAGTCATGGAGCATGAGGATCAGGAGCCATGGGTACAGGCCCTGGCTAACCCTACATTTGAGGAGACCATTGCCATGGAGACAGGATATTCAGATACTAACATGTGGCTTGAATGGATGAGGTACACAGCCAAGCAACACAATATGTCGGATTGTTATGTATGTGCAGGAGCAAGGCCACACCTTGGCACTGTGCCACTTCCCCTTCCAGAAGGGGGTGAGAAATGTTTTCTGTCACTCTATAGGAGTAAAGGTCAGACCCCAGCCACAACAGATCCACTCTGTAAAATGTGGATAGACCGATACCCATTGAAGGAAGGTACCCCTGATCAAATTGACCACTCAGCAACTGTGTACAAGGGTAACTATACCTGTCATAACAGTACCAATTCAGGTGGAGTAGATGTGGGTGAATTTCCCCCTGGTTACTGTACTGTAATGAAGCAAGCAGACCCTTTCCTACTATTTCATCAGACACACTCCCTTGGTGATATCTACTGGTTGTGCGGTGATCTTAAATTACGCCCTAGATTGCCACCAGTGTGGAAAGGTCACTGTGCACTGGCCAAACTCATTATGCCCATACATATGTTTAGAGAGAGTGACCAGGATTTTGATAAAGAAGCCCACAAGATCTTTAAGAGAGAACTTAAAGGTAACCTGGACCCACATGTCTTTTTGGATGCAATAGGTGTCCTCAAAGGGGTTCCAGATGAATATAAGGCCAGAAACCCGGTGTGGGCAGGGTTTGAGTCTTTGATTCCACAGATCACCATTAACAAAAACGTGGAGTGGATAAACTACATATATTACAATCAGCAAAGATTTGTGAATTTCACGCGTGATGCTCTGCAGGGCAGAGTTAATGAGTTAGGCCCAAACTCCAAAATTACATTTCAAAACAGAATGAGTCTGGACATGATGCTTGCCGAAAAAGGAGGAGTTTGCAAATTTCTGGGACTGGGCGGGGCCTGCTGTACCTACATTCCCAGTGAAACTGGCCCTGATGGACGGGTGACAGAAGCTTTGAGGAAACTGACTGACCTATCAGACGAGTTAAAAAGAAACTCTGGTGTATCAGATTCCTTTACAAAATGGTTCAATGACTGGTTTGGAAACTGGAAGGGTTTCCTAAAAAATGTTGGTACCATGATACTTATTGTGATACTAATGTTCAGTTTTTTGGCTTCTTGTGTCATACCCCTGGCCAGGAAATACTTGGGCAGTTTCATAAAGCAGAAAACGGATGCAGCCATGTTTTCACTCCAACATGAGGAATACAATGATAGTGAGGAGGAGGACAGCTTTATGGGGAAGCACAAATTCCCAAAAATTGACTTCTCAGTTGTGTAGATTGTTTGATATCTGATAAGATAGTACACTAGAAGCAGTAGGCGTTAAATATATATATTTTGCAATGCTACAAGGCTACGATGAAAGCAACTGCTAGCTTCCATTATTTAAGAAGTGTTTCAAGTCTATGTAGTTGAACCCTTTGCCACCTTATACATATATATGTGCAACAGGGGGGTATGTTAATGTCATAGCTGTATGTTAATCCAAGTTTCATATATATGCACTTAATAGATATAAGGTGACACCAATGTTTAATAAGGCCAATGTAACACAGATGATTCAGATGAATAGAGTTACCCTTTAAAGTTAGTCTTAGATTATTTCATTACAGACATGCTCTAGCCAAGACCTGGTACTGTGTGAGTTTTTTGTCTTCTCAGGAATTTCTAAACTGATATGGCGTGCTTGGTACGGCAACCTCCCATCGGGGGATGGTTCAAGACACACTAGTAAAGGCCTTGAAAATAACTATGGGAACAGGATACTGGAGAGATTGTGTGCTGTAGTCCAGACCAGGTGCAAGGCTGTGGGAATTCTCCGCCCTCTTGGAGTGAAAGAAGAAGACCCTCGGAGACACACATTATTATTGGACAAGTAAATTACATCATGACCACGTAATTTGGAGTATAAGAACTGGTGCACAGCGGAAGTTGAATCAGAAACCTTAAACTGCCTTGACCCTTTTGCTAGGCTTAACTGGGTTTCCCTCATGTATACATGTGCCATTTTTGAATAAAGCCATAAGTTGTTTTTCTTTTCATCTCCTGACTTATTTTTGAAATCTTGGTGTATTGGTAAGTAAGTGACTTCCACAGCAGCCTCACTGTACTCCCTACGACACCAACCCTCTAGGTGTCCATTTACTGTAAAGGCTACCTGCTCCACAGGAAGACCTCCTGCAGTCCAGTCAGAGGGCTCTAACCCATAGGAGTCCACTGACTGCAGTACAGTCTGATTCCCAGCCCATCAGGGAATCCTTGGCTGCAGTACGGTCTGATTCCCAAATCCATCAGGGAATCCCTGGCTGCAGTACAGTCTCCATCTCTTCCTCTTAAAGAGGTTAGTTTCGACGTAGTCAGAGGCCACCTGCTCCTCAGGTGTCCACTGGCTGCAGTGCAGTCCAATTCCCTGTTCTTCAGGGAATTCTCGGCTGCAGTGGTGTCTGTATCTCCCACTCCTCGGGAGATCACTTATCTTACAGATCACCATATAATCAGGTATAGCATCTGTATTATTGGTGATACTGCAGATCACCAATAATCAGATATTCTCTGTATGCTGACACCGATCGTTACAGGCACACTGCTGCTTAGGAGAGGGCATCATATCTGTGGATGGGGGTTGGTGGCACACTGGTGCTGCTGGAAAGGGGGTTGGGTTGCTCTGCCTGTTGCTGGGAAGAGGGGGGGGGGGGGCGGAAATGTGACATTGGGTGCTGCTGGAAAGAGAGGGTATACACTGAGTACAACTGGGTACAGGGGGTCCCAATGAGTGCTGGTGGGAGGAGGGGTGAGACTTACAATACCTCAAGGTGCAAACGTATGTAGTTTTCAAATAGAAAAACTAAAAACGGAGCCAGATTATAATAAAATATTTATATCTAATATACATGAATAAACCCTGCCAGTCTGAGCTTCTGACCTTCTGACCAGGGGCAATGAAAGTAGCCAATAATAGTGGGATGCATGGTGGTGGAGTGGTTAGCGCTGTCGCCTTGTAGCGTTGGGTCCCTGGTTCAAATCCCAGCCAGGTCAACATCTGCAAGGAGTTTGTATGTTCTCCCTGTGTCTGCATGGGTTTCTTCCGGGTACCCTGGTTTCCTCCCACATCCCAAAGACCTACAGATAAGTTAATTGGCTTCCCCCTAAAGGTGCGTACACACGCACTACTGCAATGAATGACGGGTCCATCAGACCCTCCCACTGGGCGGGCGTTTTGCCGACAGTAGTGCGTGTGTACAGTCTTTCAGACAAACTGATAAGGCTGTTTCTGATCGAATCTTATCTGTCTACCAACAGACTGTACACATGCACTACTGTCGGGAGAATGCCCGCCCAGCGGGATGGTCTGACGGACCCATCATTCATTACTGTAGTGTGTGTGTACGCACCTTAAAATTGACTGTAGACTATGATACATACACTACACGATTCATACATAGATATACGACTACGGTATGGATTAGATTGTGAGCTCAAGTCCTCCGAGGGACAGTTAGTGACAAGACGATATACTCTGTATAGTGCTGTGTAAGATGTCAGCGCTAGATAAATACTAAAATAAATAAATGGGAGGAAGCAAGCACTAACAATGCACCAGGAGGTCTCTCTCCACACAGGGGAAGTAGACTAGACAGCAGGAGGGGACTGACTGGTGACATGGACTTGCAGTAGTGTTGCCTCTCTGTGAACAAACACTCCACACATATCATTTCCTTATGCAGACAAATCAAAACCAGCACTCAGCAACCAATGGGGGAAAGTGGCTCCACAAATCTCCCCCTGCTGATGTATGACTTCCTCCACCATAGCACTACAGGCACAGACTCTTCCAACTTAGGAAGGGTTGAAGTACACTGGCAGCCAGGCCCAGCCTAACACACTGGTGCACGGAAGGGGGTGTTTGGTGTCTGGAACCCCCCCTGCAGTGGCGCACTCTCGACCCCTCCACCGTAGTTTGGGCAATCGGCAGTGGAACCGATGCCGCACCGTCTTTTCATGCCTCAGGCAATCCTTATCTGTTCTCTGGCTCCGCCCCTTCCTTCGTCTTCCTGCACATGACACAAGGCTTGAGAGTAGAGCAGAAAGGGAGTCACTGGCGGGGAGAAAGAAGACAGTACTGGCCAGCACAGGTACATATCAGACGAGGGGGAGCATCCTAGTAGGCTTGGCTGCTAAACAGCTGAAGAAGTTTGTTCCTTGTTGCTCATTTACGGCTGCCAAGTGTTCAGCTGAAAGATAAGTCACTCTGCACACATGCAAGCAGTAAACTTTAACATCAGCTTTGTTTACTGAAGCACGGACATTGCAGACAGCGTCTGCTCTCTTGGAATGTCAGACACTGTTATTGCCCTAAGTCCTGACATGCTGCCCAGCGGTACAATCCTCTCTACTCTGATCTTCATGCGTCCAAGCTGCCTGTATTTCTGCCTGAATACAGGGTAATGGTGTATAAAGTGACAAATGGATACAGTGGGGATGTAGGCTATGGCTATATACAAGATGATCTGGCTATATGTAAGGGGGAGTTTGCTATATACAAGTGAGTGTGTGTATGCAGGGGGGTCTGGCTATATACAGTGGGTTGCAAAAGTATTCGGCCCCCTTGAAGTTTTCCACATTTTGTCACATTACTGCCACAAACATGAATCAATTTTATTGGAATTCCACATAAAAGACCAACACAAAGTGGTGTACACATGAGAAGTGGAAACGAAAATCATACACGATTCCAAACATTTTTTACAAATAAATAACTGCAAAGTGGTGTGTGCATAATTATTCGGCCCCCTTTGATCTGAATGCAGTCAGTTGCCTATAGACATTGCCTGATGAGTGCTAATGACTAAATAGAGTGCACCTGTGTGTAATATAATGTCGTACAAATACAGCTGCTCTGTGAGGGCCTCAGGGGTTGTCTAAGAGAATATTGGGACCAACAACACCGTGAAGTCCAAAGAACACACAAGACAGGTCAGGGATCAAGCTATTGAGAAATGTAATAATAATCCGAACATTTGTATAGCGCTTTTCTCCTGGGACGCGCTCAAGAGGCCACCCTGCAGTGTTAGGGAGTCTTGCCTTGAACTCCTTACTGAATTTTGAGTACTTGACCTAGCCAGGATTCGAACCCTGGTCTCCCATGTCAAAGGCAGAGCCCTTAACCAGTACTCTATTCAGCCACTGCTGTAAAGCAGGCTTAGGCTACAAAAAGATTTCCAAAGCCTTGAACATCCCACGGAGCACTGTTCAAGTGAGAATTCAGAAATGGAAGGAGTATGGCACAACTGTAAACCTACCAAGACAAGGCCATCCACCTAAACTCACAGGCCAAACAAGGAGAGCGCTGATCAGAAATGCAGTCAAGAGGCCCATGGTGACTCTGGATGAGCTGCAGAGATCTACAGCTCAGGTGGGAGACTCTGTCCATAGGACAACTATTAGTCATGCACTGTACAAAGTTGGCCTTTATGGAAGAGTGGCAAGAAGAAAGGCATTGTTAACAGAAAGCATAAGAAGTCCCGTTTGCAGTTTGCCACAAGCCATGTGGGGGACACAGCAACCATGTGGAAGAAGGTGCTCTGGTCAGATGAGACCAAAATGGAACTTTTTGGCCAAAATGCAAAACGCTATGTGTGGCAGAAAACTAACATTGCACATCACTCAGAACACACCATCCCACTGTCAAATATGGTGGTGGCAGCATCATGCTCGGGGGATGCATCTCTTCAGCAGGGACAGGGAAGCTGGTCAGAGTTGATGGGAAGATGGATGGAGCCAAATACAGGGCAAACGTGGAAGAAAACCTCTTGGAGACTGCAAAAGACTTGACACTAGGGTGGAGGTTCACCTTCCAGCAGGACAATGACCCTAAACATAAAGCCAGGGCAACAATGGAATGGTTTAAAACAAAACATATCTATGTGTTAGAATGGCCCAGTCAAAGTCCTTATCTAAATCCAATCGAAAATTTGTGGCAAGATCTGAAAACTGCTGTTCACAAACGCTGTCCATCTAATCTGACTGAGCTGGAGCTGTTTTGCAAAGAAGAATAGGCAAGGATTTCAGTCTCTAGATGTGCAAAGCTGGTAGAGACATACCCTAAAAGACTGGCAGCTGGGGGCGTGGCTACCGCGCGGTGAGGAGAAGTCGCATGTAGAGAGAGCTCCCGGAGCCATCCAGCTAAACCAGCCCAAACCGACATGAACCCGCAGCAAAAACCCATGTCCCACGAAGAGGACATGATGACAGAGCAGGACGCATCAAAGAAAAGGAAAAAAAATCAGCCGAATCCCCGCAAACTGATAGACTATTTCGGGGACAAGGCCCGTCTCTCCCAGCACCAGCCCCAAGATGGCGCCGGCGGCAGGAACAAACAATGCGACTCTGAGCTACCGAGCACTGAGGCAGAGACGAACGAACCCAGCTCACACACTACCTCCTCAGGGGATTCCACACCGTCCTCCAACACTCCCACATCGAGGAGTCCAGCGAAAAACAAGCAGAGACTTCTGGAAAACATCTCGCAGGTAGGAGATTTAGACACTGATGACTCACTCACCCAGGCAGAGCTAGCGCTAGCAGCCGCTATTGAATCATATCCCACAACAGAGCAGGCTGCCTCGCAGCATTTTATCAAGGACATCCTGATCTCTTTTAAGCACTCCCTTCTGCAGGAGATTAACACAATGACCTCCAATGTTAAAACAGAGCTGTCTGAACTAAGCTCCAGAGTCGATTTAACTGAAAGGAAAGTCACTGAACTAATAAATGAACATAACATAGTTGTGGACACCACTGAGACTTTTACCTCGGATATTAACTGGCTAAAAATGAAAAATTCAGATTTGGAAGACAGATGCCGCAGGAATAACCTGAAATTCAGAGGCATCCCTGAACAGATTTCCACAGGAGAGTTAAAACAGTACATCCAAGACATCATAAAAACAACCATTCCCTCTGCTAACGACACTGAGCTGATCTTAGACAGGGCCTTTGCAATCCGAGGTGCCCGGCTGCTGCTCTTGAGGAGCGCTATGTGCGATGCGTCTCCATAGATAGACAGGCAAGCTTTAAAAATGATCACCCAGTTCAAAATTACTGAATGTAAAAGGATGTTTAGATGCCAAGAGAATATTTTGCTACGAGGACATTGACTGACATTGCAATTGAAATTTACTATTCCTAGATAACTGATCTTAGACAGAGTCCACAGGTTACCAAAACCTTCCTTCATCCCGGAGCTCGCTCCCAGAGATGTCATAGCCAAATTCTTATGCTACCACATCAAAGAGCAACTACTACTGCATATCCAGAAAAATACCACCTTACCAGATCCATACAAGCACATTCACCTATATGCCGACCTATCCCAAGCCACATTAAAAAAAACGGAAAGATCTACAGCCGCTGACGAAAGCTCTTCGATCTTTGCAAATTCCCTATAAATGGGGATTCCCCACCAAAGTCCTCTTCAGACACAATAACAAACCAATTGCCATTTCCTCACTTGAGGAAGGATTAAAAACCCTCAAAAAGCTGAACATACCGGCCCAATAGACGTGACTCGGGAAAGCAAAATGGCAAAGAACACAAAAATAGCTGCGGACTGGCACAACAAGTGAGAAGATAGGCTCCTCCCCACCTTGCGGTGACTATATACCATCTTCTTTTAGTGCTATTATAGCACACTGAGGCCTACTCCTTAGCAGTTAGTAATTACTGCTTGCGCCCCACTGATTGCATGAGACACAGGACTCAAATCTCATGCTGATCACTGTTCCCACATTGGTTTATGTTCCAAATATATGTTACTGTTTATGTTACTGCTGCATAATGATATCCTGCTATCAGTATCCTATCACAGACAATCTCCCATGTGTAACATCACATTCACCTTCGCCAAGGTACAAACAAAAATTACGTATGTATATTAAGTTATCAAGACCATATAAAGACCGACCCATCAATATTCTTTAAAATGTCTTTAACAATCTCTTCTCTGAACACAAGGGGGCTCAATTCCCCTCAAAAAAGACATTATTTCTGGTCAGAAATGGCATCTAAACATGTAGACATCATTTTTGGACAAGAATCTCACCTAATAGAAAAAGACAAACACCTACTATCACATAAAAAGTATACATCCATATACCATAGCACCTTTACAAAAAAAAAAAGAGGAACATTTATCGCATTCCACAATGATCTCTCCATCGAATCTAAAGAGATTATTACAGACCCACAAGGCAGATATGTAATCTTCAGTGGTACTATTGATGCTATACAATACACACTGGTGAATATATATGCACCCAACTCGGGCCAAAAAACCTCCCTAGATAAATTACTGAACAAAATTAATAAAATAAAACAAGGCTTACTATTGATAGGAGGAGACTTTAACTCTCATTTAACTGCACTTGACTCTTCTGACAAAAAGAAAACACATGGCAAATCCATCCTCAAAATGACACACTGGTACAACCTCTATGATCCCTGGAGAATCTTAAATGGAGAAGCTAGAGACTATACATACTTTTCCCATATACATAATACCTACTCCAGGATTGACTTTTTCCTAACCGACCCAACCCTATTACAAGAAGTCACTTCAGCGTCAATAGGCATAACCACCTGGTCAGACCACGCTCCTATCACTATAAAAATAAAACATCCTTCCTTAATTAAAAAAACCCCAACTATGGAAACTAAACGCTCATACATTACTGTCACCCGACAATAAAACAATCATACAGAATGCGCTGACGGAATTTTTCCAATTCAACACAACCACAGACACTAATGAAGCCACAATATGGTCAGCCCACAAGGCTGTTGTTAGAGGCCACCTCATTCGCCTAGGAGCCAAATTTAAAAGAGAAAAGCAATCGAAAATAGAGAATTTACTAACACAAATAAAAAACGTAGAAACTCAACACAAGATAAACAAACTCATGTCATTGAGAAATGAATTATTCAAATTGCGCAACCAATTAAAAGACCTACTCTTATATCAATATGACAAAAATATTCAAAGATTCAAAATTGACCACTATTCACAAGGAAACAAGGCTGGTAAATTACTTGCCAACATGCTGAAGCAAAGAAACATGAAATCCAGAATTCATAGCCTTAAACACCCGACTAATAAAACAGAAATAACTAACCCTAAACTAATTGCTGAAGCATTCAAAAGTTACTACCAACAGCTGTACAATCTCAAAGACGACCCCACAACACCCCAACCAAACAGAACAAAAATAACCTCCTTTCTCAATGACATTACCCTTCCAAAACTTTCCCCACAACAACTTGAAACACTTAACGCCTCCTTCTCGGAAGCAGAAATTTTAAAAACCATCCAAAAGCTCAAGTTGAATAAAGCTCCCGGCCCTGATGGCTTCAGCAACGAATATTATAAAAACTTCACAAACATATTATGCCCTCCATTAACAGCTCTCTTCAATAAATTCAGGACAGACTTTACAATACCAGCAGAATACCTAGAGGCGATAATAACAGTACTCCCTAAACAAGACAAGGATCACACCAACCCCGCAAATTATCGCCCAATTTCCTTGCTCAATTGTGATACTAAGCTATATGCCAAATTAATAGCCAATAGGCTGATGAATGTTACCAACACCCTCATAGCAGCAGATCAAGTAGGGTTTACAAAAGGCAGGCAAGCTGCCGACGGTACAAGAAGAATGATTAATATTCTGAAATATGTGGAAATGTCGAAGGCCCCCTCCATGTTCCTTACCTTGGACGCGGAGAAGGCCTTTGACAGAGTACACTGGGGTTTTATGGAACAAGTACTGGAAAAATTTGGATTTACAGGTCCAATCTTGGGAGCCATACTTTCTTTATACTCAAATCCATCAGCAATGGTAAATGCAGCCGGTTTCATATCAAACAAATTCCCAATTTCTAACGGCACACGCCAAGGGTGCCCTCTTTCACCGATTATATTTTCACTGCTGATGGAAACCTTAGCAGAAAAAAATCAGAGCAAATTCCAATATTACAGGAATCGAAATCAATCACATGGCTCACAAGATTGGACTATTCGCAGACGATGTAATACTTTCATTATCAAACCCTTTCATATCTCTACAAAACGTATTAAAAGAACTAGACAATTTTGCCAGGGTATCACTCTACAAACTCAACAAACATAAGTCACTTATGTTAGGCCTACATATTTCTACCCCTCAAATAAACAAAATAGATTCTGAAATACAATTACCATGGGCACACCAACATATACCATACTTAGGTATACTACTACCACATTCTACAAAGGACCTATTCAAATATAACTATATCCCTTTATTATCAAAGGTCAAACAAGACTGCGAGAAATATAGTAAAACCATGCTATCTTGGGTGGGCAGAATTGTATGCTTTAAAATGTTCACTCTCCCAAAGATACTATACATAATTCGCACAATAAATATCCCACTAAAGAAAACGTTCTTCATCAATTTAAAAAAAATTACTACAAACTTTATCTGGAAAGGACGACCCCCCAGAATATCACAGACATATATGACCCTTCCGACTAATAAAGGAGGTTTGGGTTTGCCATGTATCGAAAAATACTATCATTCCTCTTTGTTGAATATGTCTAAGGAATGGTGGATAAAACCTTCCACCAAACAATGGGCTACCATGGAAGAACACATTATGAATATCCCGTTGAAAACTCTGATCTGCAGCATCCTAGTAGGGATCAAACCAGAGGCGAGACAAGGTCCTTCAGCACCCAAGGCTGAGACACCAAAATGCGCCCCTCCATCCCTCCCACCCCAGCCTTCATGTTATGATCATGTCTGCAGCGTTTACTGCTGGCTGCAGTGGTATTGTAACCCAAGCAGTTCTGATGTCATTACATGCATTTTCTTGCATAGTTTGGTTTGCACTTAAACTAGTTGCTGATTCCATCTGCAGTCACTCTGAAATTAATGACAGTTTAACATGCTCTTGTGTAAACAAACATTGTCTGCTGCAGTGGAGGGGCAGTCCCTTTCCTGCAGGCTGCATATCATTGTCTGCCTTTTCCTGCTATCAGCCTGTGATTAATTACCATTCACTTGTGTGGGAATCTGCAGGTCTGCTCCCATTGGATGACCTCAGTATAAAGAACTGCTTCCTGCAATGTCTCATGGGCTACCATAGTCTCAGATTCTATCTGTTACTCTGCTCGTGCCCCACCTCGTTCCTGGTTCGTGTGGACTGCGCTGACTCCTGCGAAGGGGTCAGCGAGTCCTCCTAGTTCTGCTCTTGTTCTAGAAGTTGTTACTTGCTTGTCTTGTGTCATATATTGGTTCATCGCCAATATATACGCATACTTGCGCATTTTGTTATTGTCCTTGTATTCGTGTTACGTTGATACATCAGTGTCGCTGATATATACGTACACGAACTGTTTATATCCTGTGTTCCGTTAGTCAGCGTTCCAGCACGCTGAGCTAGTTATCCTGTTCCTGGTCCTGTTTGTGGATTGCGTTCATCTCTGCGAAGAGATAGCGAATCCTTCTGAGTCCTGTTCCCTGTATTGCTCCAGTCTTAGTCAGAGTTCCTGCTTATGTCATATATCGGTTCATTGCCGATATATACATATGTTAGTCAGACGTTACGAATAGTTTCATTGATAGCTGTAATTGTAATACGCTAGGAAATCATACTTATTGTATATTTATCTGTGTTACGTTCATCTATCTTGATCCTGCTATCTTCTGACTATCCTGTCCTGTCTTTGTGAGGCACGCCATCGCCGCAACGCATTGGCTGCCTCATTCCAGTCTGTCTGGTTTTGTACGCTTGCTGTCGCTAAGTAGCCGCTAGCTAGCAAGCGTTCATTCTGTCTACTTGTTCTGATCTCCTCAGTCCTGGTTTATGCGCTCAGCGCTACTTTGCGCTGAGACGTTATTACGAAAGTGTTGTTTGTGGCTGTTCGGATCTGCACCGGCTCTGTGCACCACAATCTCCTATTGGAGTCAGTCCTCTCCTCCACTAAACTGGGGATATCCTGATCCCTTGTGCTGGTGTGTGTACCTCCTTCACGTCAGCTTATGTGTTGTATGCTGACTGTGGAGATTACACCTCCAAGCTTAACATTATGGTAGCCCCATTACCAATCCCCATTGTGGGGGGGGGGGGTTCCCAGCAAAAATGACACTGTTTGTTATGGTTCCTGTTCCTTTAAGAAATTTGAGAAGCTCAATTCTGAAACAGAAAATGAGTTTTTTTCTGAATGTACCAGGTTCCTGGCCAATCCCGAGCTCCAGGCTACTCCTGTTTCAACGTGGGCCCCCCAGCTAGTTTATGTTTTATTTAAGGGAAGATTGTTTCAGTGGGCCTACGATGTCTTGGATCATACCAATTTAAAAGAGAGACCACTGGAATTTCTAGCGTTTGTGATCCATAACTGGCTGCGCAAAACCAATTTGCCTAGCCCTTTTGATAAGCTCCTGGCAGCTTGTCAATCAGCTGCTCCTTCTACTGCCTACAAAAATAATCAGCAAGCAGATAATTGTTCTGATAACTTTTCTTCTGCTAAGGCAGCAGGGTCTAAAGCCAAACGTAAACACTCCAAAAGAAAAGCGTTACAAGCAGCGGAGTCGTTGCCCTTGGCGACTGCGCATCAGATCTGTAATGAGACTCCGCCAGTAGCAGATAATGAAATTCAGTCACCATTCAGGGGAGTCGAATGGACCTATGAAACTACTTATGAACTTTCATTGCTAGCCAGGGAAAATAAAAGTTCTTGTTTAAATGAATTATCTGAATATGATTATGAAGATATATTACAGAGTATTGAACAGATCAATTTATTCGTGCAGCAAGGGAAATTTGCATACACTACAGTTCAACACTTGCTACAGGTATTGGAGATCCTTAGGAATAAGAAATCGGCCAATCACCTGCTAAATAACCCAATGTATGTTTCTGCCACTAACACATTTGCAAACTATGATCAGCCGGAATGCTCAGCTGTTAAATATGCATGGGATCCTCCATTTGAGAAAGGAGAGATGGAAGCCCTGGTCTATGAATGGAAGAAAGATGCAAGTTCATTTTGTCAGTTTTACAGTGCAAAAAGTGAATTAGTATTGAATGCATGCATTAAGTCTGCCTATAACCTAATAAAAACTGGTGTGTGTGGGTATGACTTTGTGGCCCCATTGATCGATGTGTGGAGAATGATTCTGGACGATTTTTATGCGATTCAATCAGTTGATACCAGGGAAGACACACTGTCAAGTGGAGATTGTTCCACTTCCTCAGTTCCTGAGGACTCGCCTGCTTCAGCACCTTTGGCTGATTCAGCGAGTGATTCAGAGCTCCTTTTGTGTGAAATTGAAGTTCCTGTAATTCCACCCTGTACCATGGATAACTCAGTGTTACTTCCCAGTAAGACAGAAATTACTAATACTTCCTTAATCTTGCCCTGCACAAATTTCTCAGCAGAGGACCCAGAGGTCCTGCTGACTTCTGAGTCCAGCCTAGCCAGTACTCATGAGTCTTTGTTCAGTGAAACAGACACCAGAAAAATCTTGCCTGTCTCTGCAAACACTTCTGCAGAAATTACCTGTGTTAATAAAGTTCAACTCCTGTCTGATCCAGCAGATGCCAATAGATGCACTACATCAGTTTCTGAGTCCCAGCAATCCTGTCCAGAAATCTCAGAACCCCAGCATCTGAATTTTCCAATTTCACAATTGAATGGTGATTTAGATGCGCAAACATTGTGTTTTGATCTTCCTGTTTCTACACCTCACTCTAGTTTCATGAATAACTCAGAGCGTCTGCTATGTGAGTCCGAAATCGCAGAATTATTACCGTGTTCAGAAAATGTTCCAGTGAACTTGCCCTGTACCATGAATTGTGCAGTAGATCTCTCCAATGAAACTCAGGTCACAGAATCATTATGCTGTCCAGCAGGTGCTTCCATGGTTTTGCCCTGCAGTGTGGACTGTTCGGTGATCCTGTCCAGTGAAGCTGTGGTCACAGAGTCTTATGCTTCACCCAGTACTTTGGATACTTCAAACCCTCTAGCAGAACAGTCTGAGGCACTGCTTACCTCAGTTGGTGTTGCAGTAATATTCACTTGTCTAGCAGCTGTTTTGGAATTACAGTCTGCTCTAATAAAACTTGATGAATTTCTGCCCAGCGAAGCAGAAGCCATTGAAATATTGTCCTCGTCAGCAAGTGTGTTAGATACCTTGCCCTGTACACAGTCTGATTTAACCAAGGTTGTTGAGTCCCTCTCCAGTGTTGTAACAGCCGAGGAACTCCAGCCCTGTCCTCTGAATGTTTCAAAAGTCTTGCCCTGTAACATGGATAATTCTGACTCGCTGGAAAAAATAATAGAAATCTCAGAATTTCAGTCCGGGTTAATGAGTGTTTCTGAAACCCAGCCCTGTATCCTGGAAAATTCTGGTTCTCTGGCCGGTGTGGCAGAAGTTCCTGAGTCCCCTTCCTGTCCAGTGAGTTACTCAGTTTTGCCTAGTTCAGTGGGGATTGCTGCACTACTGACTTGTTTTGCAGCCCTTCATGAGCTCCAATCCAGTGTATTTGATGAGTCTCTGTCTAGTCCAGAAGAAGTTATGGGAACCCTGTCTAGTTCGGTGCATACATCAGAAGATTTGTCCTGTCTTGTAAATGCCCCTGAACATGATTTGTTAATAACTTTGCTGGAATCAGAGACATCTAAGTCTGATCCTGCATTTTTTAGTGAGAATCCAGTAACTGTGAAGTCTAGTCATGATGATTTTTTTTTGCCCAGTCCTGGTTTCGGTCCTACCTTGACTGACTTTGAGGTTTGCAGTTCCTTGACATGCCCAGAAGTCTCTCTTGTGCCGGTGTGCCCAGATGTGCTTCGTATGCCAGAGTGCCCAAGTGTGTCTGTGTTGGCGTGCTCACACGCTTCCCTAGTGGAGACATGTTCTGATGTTGCCGGTTGGCCTGCATGCCCGGAGATGGTTCTGGTCCCTAAAAACCCTGATCTTGATGTTTGTCCTTGTGACCCTGACTCTAGAGTTGCCCTGGGTTCCATAGGGGTTCTTGATGGTTCTCCATGTGAGCCTAAGGGGCGTTCTGACCTGTGGGGATCTCTTTGGAGCTTCCAAGTGTTCTGGGAGATCTCTGAGGAAACTTGTCCTGGTACCTTGGACTGGTTCAACGGTGGGTTTTGTGTTGGTGGGGACAGTTC
Source organism: Hyperolius riggenbachi (assembly GCF_040937935.1). Classification (NCBI taxonomy): domain Eukaryota; kingdom Metazoa; phylum Chordata; class Amphibia; order Anura; family Hyperoliidae; genus Hyperolius; species Hyperolius riggenbachi. The sequence continues at coordinate 172,668,064 of NC_090655.1, forward strand.
CGGTGGGCATTGCAAAGGCTTTGGCGTTTTTGGACAGTCCCGGGAAGGCGGTGGGTATCGCTCAGAGAGTTTCTGGGGGCTTTTCTCTGGAAGTCGTGGTTCTGATGGGTATCACACTGAGGCTTGTGGTGCTGACGGGCATGGTTCTGTAGGTTCTGGTTCTGATGGGTCCAGTCTTGTGGGGACTGATTCTGGAATTTGGTCTTGCCGGGCTGTCCCGGTCATCATGAATTATCAGTCAGATTGTTTTGTTGGGAATTTCAGTTTCGAAAAGCGTCTGGTATCCGCTTTTAAGGGGGGGGGTAATGTTATGATCATGTCTGCAGCGTTTACTGCTGGCTGCAGTGGTATTGTAACCCAAGCAGTTCTGATGTCATTACATGCATTTTCTTGCATAGTTTGGTTTGCACTTAAACTAGTTGCTGATTCCATCTGCAGTCACTCTGAAATTAATGACAGTTTAACATGCTCTTGTGTAAACAAACATTGTCTGCTGCAGTGGAGGGGCAGTCCCTTTCCTGCAGGCTGCATATCATTGTCTGCCTTTTCCTGCTATCAGCCTGTGATTAATTACCATTCACTTGTGTGGGAATCTGCAGGTCTGCTCCCATTGGATGACCTCAGTATAAAGAACTGCTTCCTGCAATGTCTCATGGGCTACCATAGTCTCAGATTCTATCTGTTACTCTGCTCGTGCCCCACCTCGTTCCTGGTTCGTGTGGACTGCGCTGACTCCTGCGAAGGGGTCAGCGAGTCCTCCTAGTTCTGCTCTTGTTCTAGAAGTTGTTACTTGCTTGTCTTGTGTCATATATTGGTTCATCGCCAATATATACGCATACTTGCGCATTTTGTTATTGTCCTTGTATTCGTGTTACGTTGATACATCAGTGTCGCTGATATATACGTACACGAACTGTTTATATCCTGTGTTCCGTTAGTCAGCGTTCCAGCACGCTGAGCTAGTTATCCTGTTCCTGGTCCTGTTTGTGGATTGCGTTCATCTCTGCGAAGAGATAGCGAATCCTTCTGAGTCCTGTTCCCTGTATTGCTCCAGTCTTAGTCAGAGTTCCTGCTTATGTCATATATCGGTTCATTGCCGATATATACATATGTTAGTCAGACGTTACGAATAGTTTCATTGATAGCTGTAATTGTAATACGCTAGGAAATCATACTTATTGTATATTTATCTGTGTTACGTTCATCTATCTTGATCCTGCTATCTTCTGACTATCCTGTCCTGTCTTTGTGAGGCACGCCATCGCCGCAACGCATTGGCTGCCTCATTCCAGTCTGTCTGGTTTTGTACGCTTGCTGTCGCTAAGTAGCCGCTAGCTAGCAAGCGTTCATTCTGTCTACTTGTTCTGATCTCCTCAGTCCTGGTTTATGCGCTCAGCGCTACTTTGCGCTGAGACGTTATTACGAAAGTGTTGTTTGTGGCTGTTCGGATCTGCACCGGCTCTGTGCACCACAATCTCCTATTGGAGTCAGTCCTCTCCTCCACTAAACTGGGGATATCCTGATCCCTTGTGCTGGTGTGTGTACCTCCTTCACGTCAGCTTATGTGTTGTATGCTGACTGTGGAGATTACACCTCCAAGCTTAACACTTCACACACTGATTGCTATTAGACTAATAGGTGCCCCAGGGCCCCCAACCTCCCCAACACCTTAATATCTAGTTATCTGGCTTGCAGTCACTGTCATATATCCCCTTTTCTTATTTCTTTCTGCTTCAAACACAATTGGGAATGACAGCTGAATGAATTGTGCGCCCCCCCCTCCTACACTGCGCCCTGAGGCTGGAGCCTCTCCAGCCTCTGCCTCGGCCCGGCCCTGGATCAAACCCCCGAAATCCCCATTCCCAACCATTCAAGCGTCTATCATGGCATGGGAATACTACACCAAATACCCATACAAAAGTTCGAACCAAAGCACAGTAACCCTCCCCATCCACATATTAAAAATGCTATCACCTGATTTAAACATCAATATGCTAATCGACAAAGGCATCCAACATATTGGAGAAATCACCGATTTAAAAAAAACAAAATCCTTTGAAACTCTAAAGAAAGAATACTTAATCCCAGAATCATTCCAATTCACCTACATGAGAATATCTCATATTCTGACGAACAAAACAATTGAAAACCCTTCTCTCCCGGATCACATACTTACTATGCTAAATAGCAAGATGACTATCCGGGGAGGGATATCTATATGGTACTCTGAATTCTTTACAAATTACTTAAAGATACTATCTAAATATACTAATGTGTGGTCCTATGATTTGAATACAACAATCACCCCCACCCAGATTCTAACTACAAATAAATACATTAAAAAATTCTCTCACTGCGCCACACACTGGGAGCAATCAAAAAAGATTTTCACCAAATGGTATCTCACGCCAAGAAAAATTGCCACATTTAAGCCAAACCTTTCTCCAATATGTTGGAAATGCAACAAAGCTATAGGCACTCTAAAACATATGATATGGGACTGTGAACTGGTTAGAACCCTATGGGAATCAATAGAGAACCTACTCAGATCTCTGACGACGAACGACTTTTCTCTCAAGCCTGAATTCGCATTGTTTATGATTTACCTAGATACACTTGATAAAGAATTACAACCACTGATATGTCATATTTTAACAGCAGCCCTACACCTTATCTCAGTTAACTGGAAATCAAATGAACATATACCATGGCATCACTGTACAGCCCTAATACACTCCAACCTCCAGATGGAAAACATCATAAGAACAAGGATGGGCAAAACCCTCATCAAACTCCCAAATCCATTCCCTTGGTAAAATAATGCAATATGTGGCACAAGAAACAGACAACAGGGATTGAATATCAATTGAGCACCTTAGGCACCAAGTTATCTATTGCAGCAAGTTCACTGTTCACCATGTTGGTTATCTTATAGTCTTCTTATTGTCTTTTATTTCCTGTATTCAGTTCATTTTGAATAATTATCATTAGAAGATTAGGCTTTCAGAAAAAGCATAAACAATCATTTTACCTAACAACCACAGAGTACAACACTATTAGACGTTACAATACGCTGCGCCATCCCGGGAGTAAGACTTACCCAACCCCTGCTCCCATTGCAACTTATAAAAATTCATAAGGAGGGTCCTCCCTCCAAAGCACCCCCCAAAAATCCAAAGAAGGGTGTGAGCATAACAAACAACAACTTTGCAATCAGGGGCTTCAACTCTGAGAAGACCCCTCTAATTTTCCCTTTTCCAGCCTTCTGCCCCTAGGTACTAGAAGGTAGAGAAGGCCAGGAGAAAGGGATACCAACAAGTTTATACCTCACACCAGAACATAAGCGGGGCCCCCCTTAACATTCATACTCACATCAACACTCCTAGGAGGATCAAAGTAGATAATTCACATTACTATAGGACTACCATGTGATATGTTATATTCTGACACAATGCCATCTTTTACCTTTTAACCCCGCTGTACTCTGTTCATAATTGTTTGTATTAATTGTTTGTATTACATGTTTATGTTATATACTATATACCACTGATCTTTAAAGTATGTAAAACATTTGCATTGTTCAATAAAAAAAAAAACTTATATTGAAAAAAAAAAAAAAAAAAGACTGGCAGCTGTAATTGCAGCAAAAGGTGGTTCTACAAAGTATTGACTCAGAGGGCCGAATAATTACGCACACCCCACTTTGCAGATATTTATTTGTAAAAAATGCGTCTAGTTAAAAATGGCGCCGGCAAAAAAATGGCGCCCCCTTCTGCCCGGTATATGTTTAAAACAATATTTATCGTTTTAAAGGTTAAAATAGTGCAGACCTTTTGAACGAAATTTATCGTTTTAAAACTTTTTTTTTTTCGTGCCGGAACGATATTTATATTTGTATTGCTCCCAAACGATATTTATCGTTTTAACCCTTGCTTTGCTGCCGTTTGGAAAATGTTAAAAAGATACTGGGAAACAATATTAAAAAAAAAATTGAAAATTTTTTTTTTTTTAAATTAAAATTTGTGGGTTATGTTCAGAGTGTGGGAAATGTTTTGAAAAAAATGACGTGGGGTCCCCCCTCCCGAGCCTCTGTAACCCCTTGTCTCCCATGCAGGCTGGGATAGCCAGAATGCGGAGCCCCGGCCGACTGGGACTTCGCACCCTGAGCTATACCAGCCCGCATGGTCCATGGTATGGGGGGGCTTCGGGGGGGAGGGGCGGCCAAGCCTTCCCCTCCCCCCCGGAGCCCTTGTCCAATCCATGGACAAGGGGCTCTTCTCCACCTCCGGTGCCGCAGGAGGAGGTGGGGGCAACGACTCCCTGGGGGGGGGTTTCATGATGGCATCTGGGAGTCCCCTTTAAGAAGGGGACCCCAGATGCCCACCCCCCTCCCAGGAGAAATGAGTATAGGGCTACTTTGTACCCCTTACCCATTTCCACAAAGGGTTAAATGAAATAAAAACACAACAACGAGAAAAGTCCTTTAATGTTCTAAATTAACCAGAAATACTTACCTGTACCTTTAAGAAAAAAATCCCACGTCAATTAGGTCCCACGACAGTATCCTCTGTCTTGCGACCTTCTGTTACATCTTGATTGAAGATCTCCGCCGCCCCGACGCCACACACGCTGCCTCCGCCGCACTGCTCTTAGCTATACTTAGTATAGCTAAGAGCAAAAAGCATCTTTAAATTTTAGCTCCAATGGTCCCCATTGGTTCCTTAACAGACCAATGGGGATCAGGAGGATCCCCATTGGTTCCTTATCGACCAATGGGGAGCCTTGGAGCCAAAATGTAAAGATGCTTTTTGTTCTCAGCTATACTTAGTATAGCTGAGAGTTGCGTCTATGCATCTATATAGACGCATTAGCGCTAGCTGCCGCTGCCCTCCCTGCCTCCCCCCACCTGTCACCCTCACCCATGCTGGCACCCATGGGTGCATTGGGTGTCAGCATGAGTGAGGGTGACAGGTGGGGGGAGGCAGGGAGGGCAGCGGCAGCTAGCGCTAATGCGTCTATATAGACGCATAGACGCAACTCTCAGCTATACTTAGTATAGCTGAGAGCAGTGCGGCGGAGGCGGCGTGTGTGGTGTCGGGGCGGCGGAGATCTTCAATCAAGATGTATCAGAAGATCGCAAGATGGAGGATACTGCCGTGGGACCTGATTGGCGTGGGATTTTTTTCTTAAAGGTACAGGTAAGTATTTGTGGTTAATTTAGAACATTAAAGGACTTTTCTCGTGGTTGTGTTTTTATTTCATTTAACCCTTTGTGGAAATGGGTAAGGGGCACTTTGTACCTCTATACTCATTTCTCCTGGGAGGGGGGTGGGCATCTGGGGGTCCCCTTCTTAAAGGGGACTCCCAGATGCCACCATGAACCCCCCCCCAGGGAGTCGTCGCCCCCCGCCTCCACCTGGGGCAAGGGAGGCGGGGAAGAGCCCCTTGTCCATGGATTGGACAAGGGGCTCCGGGGGGGAGGGGGAGGCTTGGCCGCCCCTCCCCCCCGGAGCCCCCCACACCATGGACCATGCGGGCTGGTATAGCTCAGGGTGCGAAGCCCCAGTCGGCCGGGGCTCCGCATTCTGGCTATCCCAGCCTGCATGGGGGACAAGGGGTTACAGAGGCTTGGGAGGGGGGACCCCACGTCGTTTTTTTTTTAAATTTGGTATCAATTTTTATTTTATTAATGTTCTGAGTGTGGGAAATAAATTAAAAAAAAAAACGACGTGGGGTCCCCCCTCCCGAGCCTCTGTAACCCCTTGTCTCCCATGCAGGCTGGGATAGCCAGAATGCGGAGCCCCGGCCGACTGGGGCTTCGCACCCTGAGCTATACCAGCCCGCATGGTCCATGGTATGGATGGGCTTCGGGGGGGAGGGGCGGCCAAGCCTTCCCCTCCCCCCCGGAGCCCTTGTCCAATCCATGGACAAGGGGCTCTTCCCCACCTCCGGTGCCCCAGGAGGAGGTGGGGGCAACGACTCCCTGGGGGGGGGGTTCATGGTGGCATCTGGGAGTCCCCTTTAAGAAGGGGACCCCAAGATGCCCACCCCCCTCCCAGGAGAAATGAGTATAGGGCTACTTTGTACCCCTTACCCATTTCAACAAAGGGTTAAATGAAATAAAAACACAACCACGAGAAAAGTATTTTAATAATCTTAATTAACCACAAATACTTACCTGTACCTTTAAAAAAAATGTTCCCACGCCAATATATCCTCGGAAATGATCCAACGAATAACAATATCCTCTTATCTTGCGATCTTCAATTAACTTGATTGAAGATCTCCCACGCCAATTAGAATACTATACCTTACAATGCGTCCTGCGTAGGGACGCATAGCACGGCTCCCGCTGTCCTCCCCGCCTCCTCGCCTGTCACCCTCACCTAGCCTGGCACCTGGTGCACCCATGGGTGCCACCCTAGGTGAGGGTGACAGGTGCAGGCAGACGGGAGAGACAGCGGAGCTGGCAGCTATACGTCCGCACAGGACGCATCCTAAGGTATAGTAACCGGCTCGAACCGGAATCGATTCATTTGATTCAATACAAAAAGAACCGGCTCATTTAAGAGCCGGTTACTATACCTTAGGATGCGTCCCGTGCGGACGTATAGCTGCCAGCTCCGCTGTCTCTCCCCGTCTGCCTGCACCTGTCACCCTCACCTAGGGTGGCACCCATGGGTGCACCAGGTGCCAGGCTAGGTGAGGGTGACAGGTGAGGAGGTGGGGAGGACATCGGGAGCCGTGCTATGCGTCCCTACGCAGGACGCATTGTAAGGTATAGTATTCTAATTGGCGTGGGAGATCTTCAATCAAGTTAATTGAAGATCGCAAGATAAGAGGATATTGTTATTCGTTGGATCATTTCCGAGGATATATTGGCGCGGGAACATTTTTTTTAAAGGTACAGGTAAGTATTTGTGGTTAATTAAGATTATTAAAATACTTTTCTCGTGGTTGTGTTTTTATTTCATTTAACCCTTTGTTGAAATGGGTAAGGGGTACAAAGTAGCCCTATACTCATTTCTCCTGGGAGGGGGGTGGGCATCTTGGGGTCCCCTTCTTAAAGGGGACTCCCAGATGCAACCATGAACCCCCCCCCCCAGGGAGTCGTCGCCCCCACCTCCTACTGGGGCACCGGAGGTGGGGAAGAGCCCCTTGTCCATGGATTGGACAAGGGCTCCGGGGGGGAGGGGAAGGCTTGGCCGCCCCTCCCCCCCGAAGCCCCCCCATACCATGGACCATGCGGGCTGGTATAGCTCAGGGTGCGAAGCCCCAGTCGGCTGGGGCTCCGCATTCTGGCTATCCCAGCCTGCATGGGGGACAAAGGGTTACAGAGGCTCGGGAGGGGGGACCCCACGTCATTTTTTTTTTAATTTATTTCCCACACTCAGAACATTAAAAAAATAAAAATTGATACCAAATAAAAAAAAAAAACGACGTGGGGTCCTTCCTCCCGAGCCTCTGTAACCCCTTGTCCCCCATGCAGGCTGTAATAGCCAGAATGCGGTGCCCCGGCCGACTGGGGCTTTGCACCCTGAGCTATACCAGCCCTCATGGTCCATGGTGTGGGGGGGCTCAGGGGGGGAGGGGCGGCCAAGCCTCCCCCTCCCCCCCGGAGCCCCTTGTCCAATCCATGGACAAGGGGCTCTTCCCCGCCTCCCTTGCCCCAGGTGGAGTCGGGGGGCGACGACTCCCTGGGAGGGGTTCATGGTGGCATCAGGGAGTCCCCTTTAAGAAGGGGACCCCCAGATGCCCACCCCCCTCCCAGGAGAAATGAGTATAGAGGTACATAGTGCCCCTTACCCATTTCCACAAAGGGTTAAATGAAATAAAAACACAACCACGAGAAAAGTCCTTTAATGTTCTAAATTAACCACAAATACTTACCTGTACCTTTAAGAAAAAAATCCCACGCCAATCAGGTCCCACGACAGTATCCTCCATCTTGCGATCTTCTGATACATCTTGATTGAAGATCTCCGCCGCCCCGACGCCACACACGCCGCCTCCGCCGCACTGCTCTCAGCTATACTAAGTATAGCTGAGAGTTGCGTCTATGCGTCTATATAGACGCATTAGCGCTAGCTGCCCTCCCTGCCTCCCCCCACCTGTCACCCTCACCCATGCTGACACCCAATGCACCCATGGGTGCCAGCATGGGTGAGGGTGACAGGTGGGGGGAGGCAGGGAGGGCAGCGGCAGCTAGCGCTAATGCGTCTATATAGATGCATAGACGCAACTCTCAGCTATACTAAGTATAGCTGAGAACAAAAAGCATCTTTAAATTTTGGCTCCAAGGCTCCCCATTGGTTCCTTATCGACCAATGGGGATCCTCCTGATCCCCATTGGTCTGTTAAGGAACCAATGGGGACCATTGGAGCTAAAATTTAAAGATGCTTTTTGCTCTTAGCTATACTAAGTATAGCTAAGAGCAGTGCGGCGGAGGCGGCGTGTGTGGTGTCGGGGCGGCGGAGATCTTCAATCAAGATGTAACAGAAGGTCGCAAGTCAGAGGATACTGTCGTAGGACCTAATTGACGTGGGATTTTTTTCTTAAAGGTACAGGTAAGTATTTCTGGTTAATTCAGAACATTAAAGGACTTTTCTCGTTATTGTGTTTTTATTTCATTTAACCCTTTGTGGAAATGGGTAAGGGGTACAAAGTAGCCCTATACTCATTTCTCCTGGGAGGGGGGTGGGCATCTGGGGGTCCCCTTCTTAAAGGGGACTCCCAGATGCCACCATGAACCCCCCCCCCCCAGGGAGTCGTCGCCCCCACCTCCTCCTGGGGCACCGGAGGTGGGGAACAAGACAAATAGACAAATAACATTTATATTGTGCTTTTCTCCTTGCGAACTCAAAGCGCCAGAGCAGAGCAGCAGCCACTAGGGTGCGCTCTATTGGCAGTAGCAGTGTAAGGGAGACTTGCCAAAGGTCTCCTACTGAATTAGTGCTGGCTTACTGAACAGGCAGAGCCGAGATTCGAACCCTGGTCTCCTGTGTCAGAGGCAGAGCCCTTAACCATTACACCTACACCATCAGCCAAGAGCCCCTTGTCCATGGATTGGACAAGGGCTCCGGGTGGGGAGGGGAAGGCTTGGCCGCCCCTCCCCCCCGAAGCCCCCCCATACCATGGACCATGCGGGCTGGTATAGCTCAGGGTGCGAAGCCCCAGTCGGCCGGGGCTCTGCATTCTGGCTATCCCAGCCTGCATGGGAGACAAGGGGTTACAGAGGCTCGGGAGGGACCCCTCGTCATTTTTTTCAAAACATTTCCCACACTCTGAACATAACCCACAAATTTTAATTTAAAAAAAAAAGATAAAATTTTTCAATTTTTTTTTTAAATATTGTTTCCCAGTATCTTTTTAACATATCCTGCAAATTTGGTGTTGCTAGGATTTAAGGGGACTTTGCTATTAACTGCTAAAGTCGGCGGAAAAAGTTTCCATGGAAATGTCAGTACGAGATTTAAATAGATACATTTCCTCTTTGAAGATTTAAACTCGATTTTCTCAAAAACTATAAGGTCTTTTTGAACATTTTTTTTTCTTCGTGTTCCCACTATTCTTCTTAACATTCCCTACACATTTGGTGTTTCTGGCATTTAAAGGGGCTTTGCTATTAACCGCTAAAGTCGGCGGGCGTTTAATTTTCCCATGGTCAGAAGAAGAATATTCAAAATCGATTTTCTCAAAAACTATAAGGTCTTTCTGAAAAATTTTGTTTTCCTTTTGTTCACAATTTTCTTCTTAACATTCCCTGCAAATTTGGTGTTTGTAGCTTTTAAGGGGGCTTTGCTATTAAACATTAAAGCCGGCGGGCAGATATTTTCCAAACGGCAGCAAAGCAAGGATTAAAACGATAAATATCGTTTGGGAGCAATACAAATATAAATATAAACGATAAATATCGTTTTTAAAGCCGGCGCCATTTTTTAGCTGTCAACGAAAAATAACTAGCGATAGTGGTTCTCTATGGGGCTCCGTTTTTTAACTACGATAACTGGCGCCATTTTTAACGGACCCCGTAAAAAATGTTTGGAATCACATATGATTTTCGATCCACTTCTCACATGTACTTTGTATTGGTCTTTCACGTGGAATTCCAATAAAATTGATTCATGTTTGTGGCAGTAATGTGACAAAATGTGGAAAACTTCAAGGGGGCTGAATACTTTTGCAACCCACTGTACAAGTGTGTGTATGGGGGGCTGTATCTATACAATGGTCTAGAGCATGAAGATTGTACTAAGGTCAAAACCATGAGAAAAGTAAATAAATGTGTTTATTTACAGAATAAAAATATATACATTATACACAAGACCATGGGCATGTAACCCCCCCATTAAAAAAACACACGGTGCCCCACAGATTCTAGAACACCAACCCTAACTAACTATATAACTAAAGCCCAAAGCTGATATATACAGTACAGACCAAAAGTTTGGACACACCTTCTCATTCAAAGAGTTTTCTTTATTTTCATGACTATGAACATTGTAGATTCACACTGAAGGCCTCCAAACTATGAATTAACACATGTGGAAGTATAGTACATAACCAAAAAGTGTGAAACAACTGAAAATATGTCATATTCTAGGTTCTTCAAAGTAGCCACCTTTAGCTTTGATTACTGCTTTGCACAGCCTTGGCATTCTCTTGGTGAGCTTCAAGAGGTAGTCACCTGAAATGGTTTTCACGTCACAGGTGTGCCCTGTCAGGTTTAGCATGTGGAATTTCTTGCCTTATAAATGGGGTTGGGACCATCAGTTGCGTTGTGGAGAAGTCAGGTGGATACACAGCTGATAGTCCTACTGGATAAACTGTTAGAATTTGTATAATCGCAAGAAAAAAGCAGCTAAGTAATGAAAAATTACTTAAAGAAATGAAGGTCAGTTAGTCTGAAAAATTGGGAAAACTTTGAAAGTGTCTCAAAAACCATCTGAAAAAGTCTCAAAAATCATCAAACGCTACAAAGAAGCTGGCTCATATGCAGACCGCCACAGGAAAGGAAGACCAAGAGTCACCTCTGCTGTGGAGGATAAATTCATCTGAGTCACCAGCCTCAGAAATCGCAGGTTAACAGCAGCTCAGATTAGAGACCAGGTCAATGCCACACAGAGTTCTAGCAGCAGACACATCTCTAAAACAACCGAGGAGACTGTGTGAATCAGGCCTTCATGGTAGAATATCTGCTAGGAAACCACTGCTAAGGACAGGCAACAAGCAGAAGAGACTTGTTAGGGCTAAAGAACACAAGGAATGGGCATTAGACCAGTGGAAATCTGTGCTTTGGTCTGATGAGTCCAAATTTGAGATTTTTGGTTCCAACCACCGTGTCTTTGTGTGACGCAGAAAAGGTGAACAGGTCTCTACATGCCTGGTTCCCACTGTGAAGCATGGAGGAGGAGGTGTGATGGTGTGGGGGTGCTTTGCTGGTGACACTGTTTGGGATTTATTCAAAATTGAAGGCATACTGAACCAGCATGGCTACCACAGCATCTTGCAGCAGCATGCTATTCCATCCGGTTTGCATTTAGTTGGACCATAATTTATTTTTCAACAGAACAATGACCCCAAACACACCTCCAGGCTGTGTAAAGACTATTTGACCAGGAAGGAGAGTGATGGGGTGCTGCGCCAGATGACATGGTCTCCACAGTCACCAGACCTGAACCCAATCGGGATGGTTTGGGGTGATCTGGACCGCAGAGTGAAGGCAAAAGGGCCAACAAGTGCTAAACAAGGTTGCTCGTCAGGACCTCGTGATCATGGATTACCCGTGATTATGAGTTGTTTTGCATGAATCCGGACTCGAATCCGGAGATCGATACCGATCACAGGTCCGAATGCGAATGTATCCGGAATTTGCACTCGAATCCAGCCGTGATCACGGGTATTAACCCGTGATCACGAATCCGGATTTGGCTAGGCATGCAGTATCCAGGGGATGATGTCATTGGGCCAATCAGAAGGCCCCCAGCCGAGGCCCTAGCAACCAATCAGAGGAGGGGAGCCTTGCCCTCCCCTCCTCTATATAAGGCGGCGGCCATGTTGCGGAACCCGTCCTTGCTTGTGACTTGTGGTACTGAGAGCATCTCCAGTGCTGCTGTGAGTAAGTGCTTTTCTACTGTTTTACAGTGCAATTTTGCTATTCCACATATTATTAACACATTTATTGTACTCATTTATAGATAGTTAGTGATTTGATTGTAATAGTTGAGTCAGCTAGTTTAGTGTATATACTGTATACTGTGCTAGGGTAGTGTTAGGTCTGTATGCAGGCTAGGCCTGCTAGCCTATGGTATCCTTAGCCTACTAGCTGTAGGTAGGTTAGGGATTATACTTAGTTGTTGTGCACTAGTGTTCTTAATTTATACTGTTACTCTGTGAGTTTATTTAGTGATGCAGCTGCTGTACTGTTAGTTACTTAGCAGACAGGCCAGCAACTGTTGTGATTTTGACTGCTGCGTGTGTCTGCCTGATTTATTTGACTGTGTGACAAACTCTTATTGTCACTTTCTGTCACACTAGTAGTTACTTAGTTATCGACTACTAAAGACTACACTACTAGGCTAGTAGTAAAAAAAAAACAAATATCCTTTCATTTTTTTTTTTTGTCACCAACCCACGAGTTTCTTTATTAAAGGGACTCCGAGCTCACGAAAAAAAGAAAAGTTGTACTCACCAGGGGCTTTCTCCAGCCCAGTGCTGGTCAGGAGGTCCCACGCCGGCGTCCTGGCTCCTCTCCTTCTCCCCGCTCCGGTATAGCTGACAGGCCGCAGCCCGGGCGACACTCGGTGGAGTGTCGGGCTGCAGCTTCCGCGTATGACGCGGATTACGTCACACGCCGGCCGCCTCGCGTCATCACGGCGGCCGGCGTGAAAGTACTGCGCATGCGCGATTAAAGCGCGCATGCGCAGTACTTTCACGCCGGCCGCCGTGATGACGCGAGGCGGCCGGCGTGTGACGTAATCCGCGTCATACGCGGAAGCTGCAGCCCGACACTCCACCGAGTGTCGCCCGGGCTGCGGCCTGTCAGCTATACCGGAGCGGGGAGAAGGAGAGGAGCCAGGACGCCGGCGTGGGACCTCCCGACCAGCACTGGGCTGGAGAAAGCCCCTGGTGAGTACAACTTTTCTTTTTTTCGTGAGCTCGGAGTCCCTTTAAAGTTTATACCCTTTCCTGCCCTCTCTCTCTCTCTCTCTCTCTCTATATATATATATATGTATTTGTCTATTGTACAATGACTGACAGAGGTAGGGGCACCACCAGGAGAGGCAGCGGCATTGCCGCCACCATTGCCGGAAGGTCTGTGACTGGTCCACCGCCAGCCACTGACTGCAGAGTTGTGGAGGAGGGAGCAGAGGCGCAGCAGCAGCGTGTTGCACTCATCGTTGAGTTGGGTCATCGCCCCCGGCCCAATGCGGAGAGCAGGGCCGGCCCTAGACTTTTTGCCGCCTGAGGAAAAGGCACTCTACATGATGGTAGAGCTGCCGAGAGAGGAGGTGCATGCAGCAGCATCCTCCTCTCAAAGTCAGACCCAGCGCCTGACCTGGATGGTGGCTGGCCACATGGGGTCCTACAGCAGGCTTGACACTGGCGAGGAGCCTGTGGACCCCTTGGAGTACTGGGTCGAGCGCTTGGAGATCTGGAGTGAGCTGGCGCAGTACACCCTGGAAGTCCTTTCTTGCCCCCCTTCCAGCATGCTGTCTGAGAGGTGCTTCAGTGCAGCCGGTGGTGTGGTCACGGAGAAGTGCTCTCGTCTGTCCCCAGAGTCTGTGGACAGACTGACATACCTCAAGATCAACCAAGCCTGATTGAAGACATGTTCCAGGCCCCTGTTGTCGGCGACAGGAGGACATGAGGTGCCTGGGAATTATTTTGTACATCAACCTTCAGTCTCTTGCTACTTTGCCCTGGTTTTCTCTAGGTGCTGTGGTACCACCACTAGGTGCCATGGCCTAGGCTGCCTGCTGCCATGTATGTCCTGCGGCTGCTGCATGAAACCTCCTGCTGTCTGTGTTCCCACCACCACCAGTGTCCACTCCGTTATGCGCTGCTGCCACTAGCTATTTTACATATCCTCAAAATAGCTACTACTGTTTTGAGGTGTCTGGGGTGCAAACTGTGCTGTCCAAGTTGTGGGGAGAACCCAACTGTGGCTGTATGACCACTTCCTGGAACCTCACGGTTGTTTATTTTTGTTGTGCTGTGGTATCGCCGTTAGGTGCCATGGCCTGTTACAGTGCCTGCTGCCACACGTTACTCTCCTCCTCCTCCTCCTGCTGCTTTAACCTCCTGCTGTCTGTGCTCCCACCGCCAGGGTCCACAGAATTATGCGCCACTAGCTATTACACCACTACAATAGCTTTCTTTGTTGTAAAATAAATAAATACAATTCTGAAGTGTCTGGGTTGAAAACTGTGCTGTCCCAATTGTGTATTGGACACAATGTGGGCTTCACAACCGATGTCTGGAACCTCCTGCTGTTTGCTCAGTGTTTATTACAGCCGTGGTACCACCGCTAGGTGCCATGGCCTACTACATTGTATGCTGCCACACGTTACTCTCCTCCTCCTCCTCATGCTGCTGCTTTAACCTCTGTCTGTGCTCCCACCTCCAGGGTCCACAGAATTATGTGCTGCTGCCATTCGCCACTAGCTATTACGCCACTACAATAGCTTTCTTTTCTTGTAAAAAAAATAATTCTGAGGTGTCTGGGTTGACACAGTGTGGGCTTCACAACCACTGTCCAGAACCTCCTCATGCTGTAAGGTGTTTTTTAAAGCCATGGTACCACCGCTAAGTGCCATGGCCTACTACATCGTATGCTGCCTGCCACACGTTAACACATTACTCCTCCTCCTCCTCCTGCTGCTGCTTTAACTTCCTACTGCCTGTGCTCCCACCGCCAGATTCCACAGAATAAGGTGCTGCTGCCATGCGCCACCATCTATTACACCACAAATTTAGCTATGCTGTTGAAGAAAAATTTTAAAACAATTCTGTAAGGGAAAAAACATTAAGTTGGGTACAAGATGAAGAATATGAACAAAACAATAAAGAAGAAGATGGTGAAGAAGAAGAAGAATAACCAAGAGAAGAAGGAGGAGAGGAAGGAGAAGAAGAAGGGGAAGAAGAAGAACCAAGTGAAGATGAACCAGACAAAGAAGAAGAACCAGGTGAAAAAGAAGAATAACCAGGTGGTGAAGAAGAAGAACCAGGTGGTGAAGAAGAAGATGATGGTGAAAAAGAAAAAGAAGATGGTGAAGAAAAAGGAGAGAAGAAAAAGAAGAAGGTGAAGACGGTGAAGAAGAATAAACAAACAAATACAGAAAAAAAGTTTTACATCAATTTTTTTTTAAATTACACCTCCACATAAATTTAATTGTGGTTATGCTTTAAGGCCATTCGTGATTACGACTCGTGATCTGGATTTAATTAGTGGTCACGACTCGAATGCAAACTCTAATCGAATTCTATGGTTGTGATCATGGCCAAATCCGGATTTGACCCGGATTTGAATGCACTCAAATCGAATTTGGGTCCATTCGAGCAACCCTGGTGCTAAGCATCTCTGGGAACTCCTTCAAGTCTGTTGGAAGACCATTTCAGGCGACTACCTCTTGAAGCTCATCAAGAGAATGCCAAGACTGTGCAAAGCAGTAATCAAAGCAAATGGTGGCTACTTTGAAGAACCTAGAATATGATATATTTTCAGTTGTTTCACACTTTTGGTTATGTACTATGCTTCCACATGTGTTAACCTCCCTGGCGTTCTATTAAGATCGCCAGGGCGGCTGCGGGAGGGTTTTTTTTAATAAAAAAAAAATCTATTACATGCAGCCAACTAATAGTTGGCTGCAGGAAAGCCCACTAGAGGGCGCTCCTCATGCGTACTTCTGATCGCCTCCGGCTTGTTTCGCTTTCCTCGTCGCCGGAAGTGATTGGTCCGGCTGCACAGGGCTCGGGCGGCTGGGGGGACCCTCTTTCGCCGCTGCTCGCGGCGGATCGCCACAGAGCGGCGGCTATCAGGTAGCATACACGGCTGGCAAAGTGCCGGCTGCGTGTGCACCTTTTTATTTGAAGAAAATCGGCCCAGCAGGGCCTGAGCGGCACCCTCCGTCGGTAATGGATGAGCTGAGCTCGTCCATACCGCTAAGGAGGTTAATTCATAGTTTGGATGCCTTCAGTGTGAATCTACAATGTTCATAGTCATGAACATAAAGAAAACCCTTTGAATGAGAAGGTGTGTCCAAACTTTTGGTCTGTACTGTATATATCAGCTTTTGGCTTTAGTTAGATAGTTAGTTAGGGTTGGTGTTCTAGAATCTGTGGGGCACCGTGTGTTTTTTTAATGGGGGGTTACATGCCCATTGTCTTGTGTATAATGTATATATTTTTATTCTGTAAATAAACACATTTATTTACTTTTCTCATGGTTTTGACCTTAGTACAATCTTCATGCCCATGGGCGTAACTAGACATCACAGGTCCACTTGCAGCACGAGGGGAAAGCATGGCCACCTACATCGGTGGGGAGGGGGGCCACTCCCCCTCCTTACCGCGGGCTCTCCCCTCACCACCCCCCTCCAGTATTAATCGGTGGCAGCAGCGGCGGACTGGAACACAGGCATAATTCTGTGTTCCACCATGGAGGTCCTATTTCTAAGTGCCACTCGCTACTTCCTGATAAACAGGAAGTAGCATTAAATGCTTAGAGAGTGGAACCTCCGGCGGTGGAGCACATAGGGGTATGCCTGTGTTCCTGCCCGCCGCTGCTGCCACCTATTAAAAAATAAATAAATAAAATAGTGCTGTGCTGCCCCCTGGCGGTTTTAATTGACCGCCAGGGGGCAGCACAGCACTATTTTTTGTATTTATTTATTTTTTTTAATCATGTAGCTAGCCTAGACTGAAGGCAGAGCGGAGCTCCGCCTACCAAGCAGAAGATGCGCGCACAATCTCCTTCAAAGCGAAGCCCCAGGACTTTACGCTGATCAGCGTTAGGTGGTCCTGGGTCTGCTGCCGCGGCCATGCCCATCAGGGTGACGCAGTCGGCAAGCAGTTAACATAGATTTTCTCAAAAAGTACAAGGTCTTTTTGAAAGTTTTTTTTCCCTCTTGTTCCCACTCTTCTGCTTAACAAACCCGGAAAATCTTTCAAAAAGACCCGTCAGGCTGGGGAACGCGGCTGATACTACGTGTTCCCAGCCAAAATAGCACCCCTATGCGGCATGGCCGCATAGGGGTGCTATTTTGGCTGGGAACGGGTAGAAACGGCCGCCTTCCCAGCCTGACGGGTCCTGACGGCGAAACCGGAAGAGGCTGACAGCGGGACCCGGAGCATCAGAGCGACTCGTCGTGGGCACCGATCAGCTGCAGGGGGCTGAGGTAAGCCCCAGGTGAGTAAAACTCAATTTATTTTTTATGCTTAAGGTTCACTTTAAGGGCAGCGGAAATGTAAAATGCAGAAAATCCGCATTACCGATATGCGGTATGCCGCCGACTAGAGGTTAATAGCATAGCCCCCATAGGTGATAGAAACACATTTTCAGGGTATGTTAAGCAAAATGGTGGGAACAAAAGAAAAAAAAATCTTTCAAAAAGACTTTGTTTTTTTTTTGAGAAAATCAATGTTAAATTTGGTAGAAATATCTGCGAAAATCTGCATCGGAATGTGGAAATTGGTAGCGGAAAGCGTTAGCAGTAATCTACAATGGCAGAAAGCAGATTTTCTGTGGGAGTGGAAATTGGCAATTCCGACCATCCCTAGCAAGAGCGCCAACCACTACGCCACCTTGCTGTATAATATATAATGTTATACAATTACAAATAAAAGTGCATACTACTTACCCATAGACATATCCCTCAGGTAGAGGGAATGGAATATGTTTCTTCGGCATTAAAATAATTGTTCTCAGAATATGGAAAACGCTACAGCTTGAAATGCACAGGAACAATGCTCTTAGTGATATTCCATTTTGATATAGAACCTACAAAAAAAAAATTATCTCATTTACAAAATACATGAATGGAAAGATTATACATATGACAGACCGAATAAGTAAATAAATCAGTAACGGAATAGGGATGGGCAAAGACAACTTGCCAAAATCGTGTTTCAGCTCAGGTTTTCCAAACCAGATTCCTGCTTAAAGTACCCCTGTATTGGGGGAGGGGAGGGGGGTGTTGAATGATGCCCAAGTTGAGCAGGATTACCTGCTTCATAAACGAGGAGCTTCAGGAGGTTATGGATAAATTAATCTAGCCCACCATGGGCTTAATTCAATAGTTTTTTTTCCCCAATTCAGGGGTACCTTAACCACTTAAGCCCAATTGGATGAATATATTCGAGCATGTCCAGCAGGAGCCGCATAGCAGCAATCTGAATGAAAATATTCGTCCAGCAGTGCTGCAGCAGGTGCACACTTGTAGCCGTCGGGTGCAAGCTTGTTCCCTGCCACTATTACAGAGCATCGATTGCAGAAGGAGAACGAGTGTTCCCCCGAGACAACTAATCCCCTGTGAATGAATCAACATGCCTCCATCACGAGGCATGTTGATTTATAAAAAACAGAACAACACAAAGTGTAAAAAAAAAATAAAGCACTTCCTGGTAACTTCCAGAAGAGTGCTTAGCACTACCTAGTATCCAATAAGTAAAGGTAAAGTAGAAAAAAATGCATTCATTATTTAATAAAGCCTCATTAACACCCACCCTCCCCTGTAGCTTAAAAAAATAAATACAAAAGACAGTTTAAAAAAAATACATACATCGTTACCTTAGGGACTAAACTTTTTTTAATATGTTGTGAGGGTATATTACTGCCTATATGGGCTCATAATTATTGATGGATGCAAAACTGAAAAAAAAATGCACCTTTATTTCCAAATAAAATATTGGTGCCATACATTGTACTAGGGAAATATTTTAAACATTGCAATAACCAGGACAAATGGGCAGATAAAATGTGTGGGTTTTATGCACAGTGTTCTGTCTCAGCATCTGTTGTACCTGCCACAAGCTCCTATAGACCCAGTCTGTATGGATGTGTGCAGCAGGTTAATAACGCTTTAACAGGCAGCTTACTCAATGAATAAAGACTCCTGAGGTGTTTTCCAATGCTTCTTTATGCTTCAAGGTAACAAAGGGTACAAACATCAGGCTTTTTCATAGTCTTTCTCGTAGGTAAACTTCCAATGAAGTTACACAGCTCCCTAACTCTGCAGTCTCTACATAACAAATATGCAAAATGGAGTTACAGCAGGAAGAGAAGGGGTGGGAGCTACCAACTAGCAAGAAACAGCAGGGGAGTAAGGAAGATACTAAATAACTGTAACATAACATGAAATCACAACTGCTAGAAAATAAGAGGCTGCGTGGCAGCACACTCCCGCCTGGTATCGTGAGATACCACTACTCAATTATATTTCTTTTTAACACTGCATGGAGTAAAATGCTATCTAGCATTCTTAACCTAGCCTTCTCAAGTCTATTGGCTATCTATGTTAGGGGCTTGAGTGACTCCCTCACATAAGACTGGATCCGAACTTTTAGAAGCAGGCATAATAAGGACAGTCTCAGTGACTGGTCTGAGGAAAGTTTTTGAGTTCCCATTTTTCACGATCCTGACTTCCACACTTCGGACCCTTCCATCATCACTGGCAATGGCCTTTGTAATAAGTCCAACTGGCCACTGGATCCGGTGAGTTTGCTGGTCTTTTAGCAGGACCAAATCCCCTTCCTTTAAGTTGGGCTTCTGGGTTTGCCACTTTTTACGTCCTTGCAAAAGTGTGAGGTATTCCTTCCTCCATCTGTCCCAGAACCGATCTGCAAGGTATTGAGCGTGTCTCCACTGACGTTTATACATGTCCTCTTCATCAAAGATACCCTTTGGTGCTGGAATCTGTCCAATTTTCCGGCTCAACAATGTAGCTGGAGTTAAGATAGTCGGAAATTCTGGATCTGTGGATACGGCAGTCAGTGGTCTTGAGTTTATTATTGCTGCAACCTCAGCAAGGAATGTGGTGAGCACCTCGTGGGTAAGGCGTGAAGAACTCACATCAAGCAACATTGAATCCAGTATTCGCCTTGCCATGCCAATCATGCGTTCCCATACTCCGCCCATGTGTGAAGAGTGTGGTGGGTTAAACTTCCACACACAACCTTGATCACTCAAATACTTTCCAACTTGTTGTCGGTCTATCTGTAACTCTCTACACGCACCAATGAAGTTAGTGCCACAGTCCGATCTCAACATCTTCACAGGACCTCTTAGTGCAAGAAATCTCCTAAGAGCATTGATGAAACTTGAAGTGTCCATAGACTCGATCACTTTGATATGTACAGCTCTTACACTTAAGCAAGTGAACATTACAGCCCATCTTTTGCTGTTGAGTTGACCACCACGGGTTCTTCTGGTCGTTACTGTCCATGGTCCAAATACATCGATCCCGACATATGAAAAGGGTGCATCTTCGCTAAGTCTGTCTGCGGGTAGGTCAGCCATCTGCTGATACTGCTGTCTACCTCTTAACTTCTGACATTTGACACAGTTGTGAATGATCGTGGCTATTTGCCTTTTCACTCCAACTATCCAGAACCCTGCAACTCTGACGGCACCTTCTGTGTAATGTCTTCCTTGGTGGCTGACTGTCTCATGGTAATGCCGGATAATCAAAGTTGCCAGATGGTGGTTTCCTGGTACTATCAACGGGTTCTGTTCTCCTCTTAGCAGGTTGGACTTATTCAGCCGTCCACCGACTCTAAGCATACCCTCATTGTCGATTACTGGGTTCAGTGTGAATAGCAGACTACTCTTTGAGACTGGTCTATTGCCTCTCAAACACTTAATCTTGTCTGCATAGACCTCTTCTTGCACACGACGTATGATGAATAACTCTGCCTTCTCATACTCTAATGCATTGGGTAACTCTTTGCAGGTGTGCCATCCATGGCAGGATGATGTCTGATTGGGCTTGCGAAAACTCTGTGCAATATGGCTTAATCTTGCTATAGTCCTCACCAATCTTTTCCAGGAAGAGAAACGTTCAAAACGTCTCACCTCCAAGCCTCTTCTTGAGCAGATGTTGGAACTCAATGTTATAACTTCAGGGCGGATTTCTGGATCAGTATCTGGATCCACCAAGTGGAAATCAATATCTTCTTCTGAATTTGTGGAAGACTGATCTGTTAAAAACTTGGGCCCTGAAAACCAAATCGTTCGCGTGAGGGCAGCTGCTGGCACTGACCTTGTGGCGATGTCTGCGGGATTCAAATCAGTCGGGACATAGTTCCATTGTTTAAGTCTACTGATTCTTCTTATCCGTTCCACCCTGTTAGCCACATACACATAGAATCTTCTTACGCTGTTGCATATGTAGCCAAGTACAATCTTGCTGTCAGTGTAGTACTTAATCTGATCAATTTCAGTGTCCATTTCATTTTGCAGGAATTCTGCAACTTCGACTGCTAGGGTTGCACCACACAATTCCAATCTTGGAATAGTATGAACAGGTTTTGGAGCTAACTTGGCTTTTCCTAGTAGGAAACCAACATGGGATCTTCCAGAGGGATCTATGATCTTGAGATAAGCCACAGCCGCTATAGCTTCAGTGGATGCATCACAGAAGATGTGAATCTCTTTCCTCTGACCTTTTGAAAGTGAAGTGGGTGAATAGCAGCGTGGAATATTAAGTTCTTCCAAAGCCTTCAAGGAGTTTCTCCATTTCTCCCATTTAGGCAGTAGGTCTGCTGGCAAAGGGGCATCCCAATCTGTGACTCTCTCAGTAAGCTGACGAAGTATGGATCTCCCTTGGACAGTAACTGGTGTCACAAAGCCTAGGGGATCGTAAAGGCTATTGACAGTTGACAGGACTCCTCGTCTGGTGAATGGCTTCTCTGTATCAGAGACCTGAAAGGTGAATGTGTCTGAAGTTACATTCCAAAGAAGACCGAGACTCCTTTGTGTGGGTAGGGCATCTACTCCCAAGTCCAAATCTTTCAAATCCTTAGCATGATCTTCTGGATTAAAAGCCTTCATTACTTCACTGCTATTAGATGCAATCTTGTGAAGCCTTAAATTAGCAGTCAACAAGAGCTGTTGAGTTCGTTTTACGAGACTGACAGCTTCTTCAGGTGTTGAGAAGGATTTGAGGCCATCATCTACATAGAAATCTCTCTCAATGAACTGCCTGGTGTCAGATCCGAATTCCCTTTCTCCTTCCTGCGCTGTTCTTCTCAGGCCGTAAGTTGCCACTGCAGGAGATGGACTATTTCCAAAGACATGGACTCTCATGCGATAATCTATCACCTGATCCTTGATGTCATTGTTGCAGTGCCACAAGAATCGGAGATAATCTCTGTGGTCCTCTCTGACAATGAAACAGTGGAACATTTGTTGGATGTCAGCTGTCACGGCAATGGGTTCCTTCCTGAACCGCATCAACACTCCTACAAGGTTGTTTGTTAAATTTGGGCCTGTTAGAAGAACATTATTTAAGGAGGTTCCCTTGAATTGAGCACTTGAGTCAAAGACAATTCTGATTTGTCCCGGTTTACGAGGATGGTAGACTCCAAGGATGGAAGGTACCAGCATTCTTCACCTTCCTTAAGGTCTGGTGCTGGCTCAGCATGATGGTTATCTAGAATCTTCTGCATGAATGCTAGAAAGTGCTCTTGCATCTCAGGCTTGCTACGGAGAGTTCTCTTAAGTACAGCAAATCTAGTTAAAGCTTGTTCTCGATTGTTAGGGAGAGTAAGCCTTGGTAAACGGAAGGGTAATGGAGCTACCCAACTGTTGGAGTTGTCCTTGAAGAACTCTTCATTCATAATCTTGATGAACTCCTTGTTTTCAATTGAAGGGGCAATCTTGTTGTCATCACAGGTAGTCTGGTACACTGAATCACCAAGGTCCGTGTGAGAAGTAAGCTTGCAAGTAATACTTTGGAGGGCTTGATATGGAACTTCAGATTTGAAATCCAGTCTTTCTTTCACATGATAGTGCAATTTACATTTCATCGATTGATAGGTACAGAATTCCTCCACATTCGTTTTGTAGGAAGCTACGCCCAAGAGCTTTTGCGATTTATCTAAACAGACTTCTGCAATTATCACCCATCCAAGATCAAGTTTTTGAGCATGAGGAGCATCATCTGGACTGTTGCACAACTCTCTTATTTTATGAACTCTGGGAATGTCTCTCCCAAGAAGAATCAAGATTTTCGCATCCTTGTTAAGTGGTGGTATGCAGTCAGCAATGAAGTTCAAATGAGAGTGATATCGTGCAACCTCAGGTGTGGGTATCTCTTCTCTGTTGTTCGGTAGCTGATCACATTCAATTAGAGTTGGAAGAGGAAACTCTATGTTCTCATATTCTGATGCCACTATGAAACCGTGGGCTATTCTTCCAGAAGTATTGATTTGTCCTGCGCATGTCTGCAAGGTATAGGGCCAAGTCTCTCCATGAATGTTGAATAAGTCAAAGAACTCTGTACTTGCCAATGAGCGATTGCTCTGATCGTCAAGTATGGCATACATCTTTATGGCATTTTGTGGACATCCTTCAGGAAAAACTCTTACAAGACATATCTTGCTGCAAGACTTGTTATAACGGCCTTCTCCACACATCTCGGTACACCTTGTAGTTACGGTGTTGGTATGTTGCTCAGTCTTCTCCCCGCCATCATCTGATGTAGTCTTGGGTTTGCTGTCGGGTGAAGATTTATTTTTGAACAGGTCTGAATGAAGAGCATCCATGTGTTTGGCACTGTTACACAGGGAACATCTGATAGCGATCTTACAGTCTCTAGCTAAATGGTTGGAGGATGCACAACACTTGAAACAGATATTATGTTCCTTAAGAAATGTCTTGCGTTCTTCAATAGGCTTGTCCTTAAATGCACGACATATGGCGAGGGAATGTGGTACATTATGAATGGGACACCATTGATCAAGATTGCTTGCCTTGGTATCTTCTAATTTAGTGGCTGTGGCCAAGACATTGGATGTGATCGCAGTTTTCCTCACGGGAGTAGGATGCCTTAAGTCCTTCAATTTATTGTTGGTGGCAAAACCCTTTGAAGTAGTAGAAGGAAGAGTGGTTGTGTCTGGATACAAGAAGCTTGGGTCATTCTTGGATCTTGCGATCTTCCTTATAAACTCAGAAAAATAAGAAAATGGGGGAAGGAAACATGGTGTTCATATTTATACTTTGATCCTACACTAGTCCACTTTCCTTGGAGATGAATAGGCAACTTTGCAACAATAGGATTTACACCCCGAGCAGTGTCTAAATAGCTAAGGCCTGGCAAACTAGGATCTGACTTAGCAATTTCAAGTTCATGAAGAAGGTCACCTAACTCCCTAAGCTTATGATTGTCCTTAACAGAGATCTTAGGAAAGTCTTTTAGTTTCTGAAGTAAGGCAGATTCAATGACTTCAGGGCTCCCATAGTCTTGTTCCAGACGTTCCCAGGCAGCCTGAAGGCCTGCTTCAAAGTTATAAATGTAGATAGATTTAAGTCTCTTTACTTGTTCTGAAGATTGACGCCCCAACCACCTTATTAGTAAGTCAAGTTCTGCTTGAGGTTCAATGTCCAAGTTCTTGGTTACCGCCTTAAATGTAGATCTCCAACTCCTATAGTTCTCTGGGCGGTCATCAAATCTAGACAGTCCAGTAGTAATCAACTCTCGTCAAATCATATACTTGCTGAACTCTGCGATGTCAACAGTTTCAGTTTTTACATCCGCAGGCGATAGTGATGGTGCACCATCTTGGATCACAGTTGGTATCTTATGCTGGCTGGAAGGTGGAGAGAAAGGTGTTGCAGATGGGTTCAATCCAGGTATGGGTCTGGCATCAGAAGATCTCTGTGCATTTGAAGTTGAATTGAGCTGTATTACAGGAGGTATAGAGGTTACTCGGTTGTCTTCTGCTGTGCCCTTGTAATCTCTGTCCACAGAGGGTTGTGGTGGCACATGAGGTGGATAGGTTGGTACACTTAATCTTGTGGCACGCGGTAGTTGTGGAGTGTCTCTGTTGGATGGTGCGTCTAGTTCAGGTTGCTTCGGTGATGTGTTGTCGTTTGCTTGACTTGCTGAATGATTATGAAAAGAATCTCCAACTGTAGGTGGGACTGTATCTTCATGGTTCTGGGTCAAGACAAACTGTAGAGTCCTTTCAACAGGGTCTTGATGGGCAGCCAAGCTAGGAAAAGACGCTCCTTCCTCTTCCAATAGAGCTTGTTCTAAGACAGATAGCTCTGCTAAGGCTACTTCTTTCTCTATTTTCTTCTGAAGAATTTCTAGCTGGGCCTCTGTTTCAGCTTGTATTCTTGCTTGAATGCGTTTAGCTTCAGCTTCCATGCGTTTAGCTTCTGCCTGTGCTTCAGCTTCCTTGCGTTTAGCTTCTGCTTGTGCTTCAGCTTCCTTGCGTTTAGCTTCTGCCTGTGCTTCAGCTTCCATGAGTTTAGCTTCTGCTTCCTTGCATTTAGCTTCTGCCTTAAAGGCTGCTTCTCTTTCAGAACAGGTGGCTTGAACCTGGGCTACTGCAACCTTTTGGCGAGCTCTGAGTATCTGGTGGCTCAGTGTTGACCTAACAGAGCAGGATCGCAATGACTTAGAAGATGCTTTATGATGCGAGCGAGCAGATCTAGATGATTTTCCTGAGTGTCTGGAAGAAGCAGATATACAGGATGCAGTTTCATGTAGCTGTGCTAATCTACCCTCTATCTGTGTCTTTGCTTCAAGATATGTGCTATATCTTTGCTGGTCAGTAGAAGAAAAGTCCTTTAATTCTAGTGAAGCTTCCTCTGTGCTGGAACGTGACAAAAGGGAAAAGTATTTTTCAGAAAGTCTTTTATAGTTCTCAAATGCCTTCCTAACCCTTGAGAGAGCAGTGTTCAATTGCTCAGTATTGTTGCTGGTTTCATTAGTGGCTGTTATACAACTTAAAGTTTTCTCCCATAATGCATTCAAGCTGCTAGACGTTTCTTCTTTTCTTGACTCATAAGCTTCTCTTGCCTTTAAGGATGGATGAGGAGCTCTAACTGGACGGGCAGAATGAAGCAAGGTGTCTGCTTCATCTGGATTAAATGCAGGCAACTCATAAGTAGAGTCTCTGTCAGACATAATAACTAGTGTTGTCCGGATCATGAACGATTCGGATCTTTGATCCGAATCTATTTTATGAGTCGAATCATACGAATCATCAAAATGAGTGATTCGGATCACAAAAGGGGCGGGGCCGGGAGCGACACGCCCCCTCTCAGCGGGCAGCGGGGTCCTGGAAGCAGAGCAGAGATGGATCGCTCTGTTGGAGGGGACTCAGGGGAGCCAGCCTTGCACAGGGACAGGAAGAGGGGACATGGGTGTCACTGCCAGATATGTGTAGAGCACACATACTGGCTGAAATGTGCTGCTCATTGTAGGCTGTCTGTTCCGTAGTTGTGCACAGTGAACACATTGGAAGCTTTTGGCTCAGCACAGCTCAGTAACTTTGCGGGCACTGTGATTGCAGGGCAATATGATCCTCCTGCACTCGCTCTAAACAGCTGCACTTATCTTTGGGGAATGCTTTCTTTCACTATGCGACGTTTGCATTCAAAGTACACAGATGAGCATATAGGTGAAATATATGTAAAGCATATGATTGCAGCATGTGGGTATTGTGTGCAAGCAATCATTTCTGCTCTCTGCTCGTCCCTCCTCCCTTCTCTGTCCACTCCCTGCCCTCTGTCCATCTCTTCCCCTTCTCTGTGTGTCCACCCTCCTCCCCTTCTCCTGTCCTGCTAGTCATTTCACCCCCGAATGCTTCCGTAGTAAAATGATCCGAGATTCGGATCAAAGATCCGGATCTTTTCAATGATCCGATTCGAATCATCCGGATCATTGAAAAGATCCGAACTTCCCATCTCTAATAATGACAAGTGCTGTAGTTTCAGAGTCTTGTTGGATGTCTGCCAAGGCTCAGTGCTGTGTGAATTGATACTTTTTGTTTACAAACAAGCTGAGCTGGGCTGGGTGGAGCTGAATGTTTGTTACAATGAGCCAGCTAAGTAGAGATGGGAAGTTCGGATCTTTTCAATGATCCGGATGATTCGAATCGGATCATTGAAGAGATCCGGATCTTTGATCCGAATCTCGGATCATTTTACTACCGGAAGCATTCGGGGGGTGAAATGAACAGCAGGACAGGTCTGTGGACAGGAGAAGGGGAGGGAGTGGACACAGAGAGAAGGGGAGAAGATGGACAGAGGGCAGGGAGTGGACAGAGAAGGGAGGAGGGACGAGCAGAGAGCAGAAATGTTTGCACGTAATACCCACATGCTGAAGTCATATGCTTTACATATATTTCACCTATATGTTCATCTGTACACTTTGAAAGAAAAGGTCGCACAGTGAAAGAAAGCATTCCCAGAAGATAAGTGCAGCTGTTTAGTGCCGAGTGCAGGAGGATTATATTGCCTTTCAATCACACTGTCTGCAAAGTTACTGAGCTGTGCTGAGCCAAAAGTTTCCAATGTGATCACTGTGCAGCACTACGGAACAGACAGCCTATAATGGGCAGCACGTTATAGCCAGTATGTGTGCTCTACACATATCTGGCAGTGGCACCCATGTCCCCTCTCTCTCATCTACCTGTCTCCCTGCAAGGCTGGCTCCCATCCAACAGAGCGATCCCTGCTTCCAGGACCCCGCTGCCCGCTGAGAGGGGGCGTGTCGCTCCTGGCCCCGCCCCTTTTGCGATCCGAATCGTTCATTTTGATGATTCGGATGATCGACTCATAAAATAGATTCGGATCAAAGATCCGAATCGTTCATGATCCGGACAACACTACAGCTAAGGCTGCAGACTGGTTTTAGCTGGATTTCTCAGCAGTGCACACAGAAACAGTTCAAAATCACTATAGAAGGCAGAAATACAGCTCTTTCAATAAATGCAGGCATTAAATTCACAGTCCAAACAGCTTGACAATAATGAATCTTTGTGACTTGTATAGTAATGATACACAATCTTTGCACAGTTGAGAAGGAGCGTATGGCTCACCAAGAAAGCAAACTTGTGTAAGCTGGTAGTCCTAGAGAGATGAGCCCATAGCACAGAGCAGCAATCCCTGGTAGTTGGTTGGTAGTTGATAGGTTGGCACTGTAGGGGAATATTCAGTAGGTAGCTGTATTCTAATGCAGTGCAATGCTTCTGATGGCTTGTAACACACAGGCAAGTGTCCTTCAGTGCACAGTATGAAGAATTCCTGTCTTAGGGCCTTTGTTCTTCACACAGGCAATGGTTACTCACGGTTCTGAAGCTGCAGAGATAGCCATGCGATTGGATTCTTCTGGAAATTTACTGTTCTGTCTCAGCATCTGTTGTACCTGCCACAAGCTCCTGTAGACCCAGTCTGTATGGATGTGTGCAGCAGGTTAATAACGCTTTAACAGGCAGCTTACTCAATGAATAAAGACTCCTGAGGTGTTTTCCAATGCCTCTTTATGCTTCAAGGTAACAAAGGGTACAAACATCAGGCTTTTTCATAGTCTTTCTCATAGGTAAATTTCCAATGAAGTTACACAGCTCCCTAACTCTGCAGTCTCTACATAACAAATATGCAAAATGGAGTTACAGCAGGAAGAGAAGGGGTGGGAGCTACCAACTAGCAAGAAACAACAGGGGAGTAAGGAAGATACTAAATAACTGTAACATAACATGAAATCACAACTGCTAGAAAATAAGAGGCTGCGTGGCAGCACACACAGTAGAACGATTTATTTTAAAACTATAATCGCTGAAAACTGAGAAATAATGAATTTTTTCCATTTTTTTCTTATTATTTCTGTTAATGTAATAGATAGTGGAGATACCGCCGCAGAGACAAGCGGCATGGCGGCCATCTCCGCGTATCAGCCAGCGGGCCTCTGCCACGCGGTTACATGCTGAGACTTTGCCTGGTCCTTCTATTGCTCACAGGTTAAGGGCTACGCGCGTGCGAGCCGAGCGACAGGACCTTTATGCATCTAGGAGGGGAGTCAGCTGACGCACGGTCAGCTGATTCCAGCCAGCGTCCGGATTGGCTGAGTGACTGGGGCGGCGCTGTGGAGCATGGTTGGGTATATATATAGGACATAGGATATATAGGTTCCAGGCGGTGAGAGTGCCTGGGACCCCCGCGGCCCCCCGGTTGTATGGGGGCAATGGGAAGCCTCCTCGTGGCGCCCCTGGATAGTGCTATTTAGCATGAACTAATTCCCGCAGGGCGATTGTTTTGCGGTTTTTGGTTTTTGACCCTGCATATTTAGGCATGCGAAAGCAAATGCTTATTTGCATGAGCAATGTCTCGTGATTAGCCAATAGGCCAAATTTGCAAAGCCAGATTTGTCAGGTTCACTTGGTTGATGCACACATGTTCTTTCTCTGTTGTGATTAGCATTGCATTTCTTTCTTCTGAGGGCAGGTAGTGAGTGGCTTGTTTTAGGAGGTGAGGGCCCTGGAGCAGGCTATTTGCACCTGTCCGCCCCTTATGTGTCGCGCCCAGGTTATGCGCATATAGCAGAACGCAATGGACGTTGAGGTAAGTGCCTGTTTTTAATCCTGGGAGGTGTGTGCGGGCGGCTCTGCCCGGCATTGGCCACGCTGGGGAGATCGCCTGCACCCCCCAGCCTCCACCTCCGGGGTGCCGCTGTGTGGGTTCCAGGCGGTGAGAGTGCCTGGGACCCCCGCGGCCCCCCGGTTGTATGGGGGCAATGGGAAGCCTCCTCGTGGCGCCCCTGGATAGTGCTATTTAGCATGAACTAATTCCCGCAGGGCGATTGTTTTGCGGTTTTTGGTTTTTGACCCTGCATATTTAGGCATGCGAAAGCAAATGCTTATTTGCATGAGCAATGTCTCGTGATTAGCCAATAGGCCAAATTTGCAAAGCCAGATTTGTCAGGTTCACTTGGTTGATGCACACATGTTCTTTCTCTGTTGTGATTAGCATTGCATTTCTTTCTTCTGAGGGCAGGTAGTGAGTGGCTTGTTTTAGGAGGTGAGGGCCCTGGAGCAGGCTATTTGCACCTGTCCGCCCCTTATGTGTCGCGCCCAGGTTATGCGCATATAGCAGAACGCAATGGACGTTGAGGTAAGTGCCTGTTTTTAATCCTGGGAGGTGTGTGCGGGCGGCTCTGCCCGGCATTGGCCACGCTGGGGAGATCGCCTGCACCCCCCAGCCTCCACCTCCGGGGTGCCGCTGTGTGGGTTCCAGGCGGTGAGAGTGCCTGGGACCCCCGCGGCCCCCCGGTTGTATGGGGGCAATGGGAAGCCTCCTCGTGGCGCCCCTGGATAGTGCTATTTAGCATGAACTAATTCCCGCAGGGCGATTGTTTTGCGGTTTTTGGTTTTTGACCCTGCATATTTAGGCATGCGAAAGCAAATGCTTATTTGCATGAGCAATGTCTCGTGATTAGCCAATAGGCCAAATTTGCAAAGCCAGATTTGTCAGGTTCACTTGGTTGATGCACACATGTTCTTTCTCTGTTGTGATTAGCATTGCATTTCTTTCTTCTGAGGGCAGGTAGTGAGTGGCTTGTTTTAGGAGGTGAGGGCCCTGGAGCAGGCTATTTGCACCTGTCCGCCCCTTATGTGTCGCGCCCAGGTTATGCGCATATAGCAGAACGCAATGGACGTTGAGGTAAGTGCCTGTTTTTAATCCTGGGAGGTGTGTGCGGGCGGCTCTGCCCGGCATTGGCCACGCTGGGGAGATCGCCTGCACCCCCCAGCCTCCACCTCCGGGGTGCCGCTGTGTGGGTTCCAGGCGGTGAGAGTGCCTGGGACCCCCGCGGCCCCCCGGTTGTATGGGGGCAATGGGAAGCCTCCTCGTGGCGCCCCTGGATAGTGCTATTTAGCATGAACTAATTCCCGCAGGGCGATTGTTTTGCGGTTTTTGGTTTTTGACCCTGCATATTTAGGCATGCGAAAGCAAATGCTTATTTGCATGAGCAATGTCTCGTGATTAGCCAATAGGCCAAATTTGCAAAGCCAGATTTGTCAGGTTCACTTGGTTGATGCACACATGTTCTTTCTCTGTTGTGATTAGCATTGCATTTCTTTCTTCTGAGGGCAGGTAGTGAGTGGCTTGTTTTAGGAGGTGAGGGCCCTGGAGCAGGCTATTTGCACCTGTCCGCCCCTTATGTGTCGCGCCCAGGTTATGCGCATATAGCAGAACGCAATGGACGTTGAGGTAAGTGCCTGTTTTTAATCCTGGGAGGTGTGTGCGGGCGGCTCTGCCCGGCATTGGCCACGCTGGGGAGATCGCCTGCACCCCCCAGCCTCCACCTCCGGGGTGCCGCTGTGTGGGTTCCAGGCGGTGAGAGTGCCTGGGACCCCCGCGGCCCCCCGGTTGTATGGGGGCAATGGGAAGCCTCCTCGTGGCGCCCCTGGATAGTGCTATTTAGCATGAACTAATTCCCGCAGGGCGATTGTTTTGCGGTTTTTGGTTTTTGACCCTGCATATTTAGGCATGCGAAAGCAAATGCTTATTTGCATGAGCAATGTCTCGTGATTAGCCAATAGGCCAAATTTGCAAAGCCAGATTTGTCAGGTTCACTTGGTTGATGCACACATGTTCTTTCTCTGTTGTGATTAATATATATAGGACAGGCCTGTCAGTAGCTCCTCGTCTGCTGTTGCAAATGCTATCGTGTTAGCGCTCAGACCCTAGTCAGATCCCAAAGTGTGCTAGAACCGGCCGGAGCCGGGGATCCACACTTAGCCAGATTCTGTTGATAGCTTAAAGTACTAATTGCATTGTTTATTTGTTATGACTTTCTGCTTACTCTGACTATCTTCCTGTTTGTCGATTCTGTACCTCAGCCATCTGATTCACGTCGCCGACCTTGCTTGTTATTGACGCTGAATCAGTCTTCCGTTTCTTTTTTTTATTTTTTATTTTTTTTTATTTTTTATTTTATACCCAACTAGATTAGCTGCGCTTCACCGGAGCCCTCTTATGTTGGGTTTTATTTTGCATCATCGTTTGACATTTTATTGCTTCACAAATATGTACATCTGTATATACCTTTATGTAAATTTATAATTTTAACACAAAAAGTCAAACCACAATGAGGGAGCAGAAAGGAGCGAGGGACATAAAGAGGCCAGTGGCCTAGCTACCCCTCTCACCAAGTCCATCCCTCACATTTTAAGTTTTAAAAAATTATGTATGCCAAGTTCCAATCAAACTTCTGGACACTCGCACTCCCCTTCCATAAATTACATCCGTTCTCGTCCTCTCTGCCCATTCTCTCCCTTCCTTTCTCCACCCATTCCAGCATATATCCAATCTATCAACTCTGACTATTTCCGGGCCATTATCACCTCTGAACATCCACTCATCTACCGCTCCCGGGCTCTACACCTCTCCATTCCTCCCCTCCTTGCTATTCCCTAATCTTCTCTCTTTCTTTTTCTCTCATCCTCTCTCCTCCTCTCTCCTCCTTGCCTCCTCCCACAGCTTTCTGGCCATCTGAAAATTTTTCTGTGGCTCACCTTCCAATTCTCCTTCCTCCCCTGCTTCTATCTGTAGCAAATAAGATGATAGATTCATCCATTCTTTTTTTGAGAGTTTGTCAGTGGATTTCCAGTTCTTTATTATAATAGTTTTGGCTGCCAGTGAGAGGATATGAAATAGCGTTTCCACCATCTTGTTTTCCCCTTTTTGGCTCAGTCCGAAAATTACTACTCTCTCATTTACATCACCATCTGGGAGAACATATTTCCTTATAAATATCTGTATTTCTGACCAAAAAGATCGTATTGTTGGGCAATGCCATAGCATATGAGATAGGTTCCCCATCCCTGCATCACATTTCCAGCATAGATTATTTTCTTTTAATTTCCTTTGAAAGAGTTTCTCAGGCGTTAAATACCATTGAGACACTATTTTAAATTGTAATAACTGAATGCTAGTATTCTTAGGTAGCCAAATATATGAAATAATCTTTTCCCACTCTGAATCGTCTAATTTTTCTCCCCACTCCGTTTCCCATTTTTCCCGGAACCAGCTAGTATTTTGTTCAGCCTCCTTTACTCCCAGGTGGTCATATAGCCGAGACAGCATCTTCTGTGGGACTGTTTTATCTATAAAAAAAATTTCTAATTTGTTCAGTTGGTCTCGTATCTCTCCCCCCTTTAATTTTTGTCTTTCAAGGAAACTTTGTATTTGTAACCTTCCAAACTCAGTGGCAGGCCTTCTTCCCTGAACTAAATTAACTATTCGCGTATCTTCCTCTAATTTATTCTTTTTTAGCCATCCTACTTCTCTTGCTGGTGCAAATTCTGAGTTGTTCTCGATTAACATTAGAGGTGGGGGGTCTGCGTCCGGATTGGCTGAGTGACTGGGGCGGCGCTGTGGAGCATGGTTGGGTATATATATAGGACAGGCCTGTCAGTAGCTCCTCGTCTGCTGTTGCAAATGCTATCGTGTTAGCGCTCAGACCCTAGTCAGATCCCAAAGTGTGCTAGAACCGGCCGGAGCCGGGGATCCACACTTAGCCAGATTCTGTTGATAGCTTAAAGTACTAATTGCATTGTTTATTTGTTATGACTTTCTGCTTACTCTGACTATCTTCCTGTTTGTCGATTCTGTACCTCAGCCATCTGATTCACGTCGCCGACCCTGCTTGTTATTGACGCTGAATCAGTCTTCCGTTTCTGTACTGTACCTGTCCGCTCGTTGCCTACTCTGCCTGTCTGACCTAGCTACCCGCACCAGTCGGCCTAGCCACTGGTGAGGGAAATTACTGTCTGTATCATCTACTCTAGGCTGCAGTACTGTCTGTATCATCCACACCTAGACTACAGTACCGTCTGTATTACCAACTCCTAGGCTGCAGTACTGTCTGTATCATCTACTCCTAGGCTGCAGTACTGTCTGTATTGTCTAAACTTAGGCTGCAGTACCTTCTGTATCAACTACGCCTAGGCTGCAATATAGTTCATATCACCTGTTCTACAGGGGATCGTTAGTGCAGTACTAATTGTATTACTCCTCCTTGTGCTGTACACCAAACACTACTAGGCTGTAGTACTACCTGAATCACCTGCTCCACAGGTGATCAGTTGTTCAGCTCTGGTTGTAATATCTTCTACTTGCGTTTGTGCTTCCAACACTCTCGGCTGCAGCACGGTCTGACTCACCTGCCCAATAGTGAGCACCGGCTGCCGTACTGTCTGGGTCACCCGCTCCTCGGGTGAACCCGCTCTTCCTAATTACTGTTACACCAAACACTATCTCACATTGGTAGTTTTGAATCTGGCTATACTAGCATTATTGGTGATTCTGCAGATGACCACATAATCAGGTATAGTATCTGTATTATTGGTGATACTGCAGATCACCAATAATCAGAAAATCTGTTAGCTGACACCAATCGTTACAGTTAAAATGCAAGTACAATAAAATAACTCTTAGCAAAATGTATCACTCAAAGAAAGTCTAATTGTTGGTGAAAAGATAAGATATAGATCATTTAATTGTGATAAGTAGTAATAAAGTTATTGGTGAATGAATGGGAGGAGTGCTGACAGGGGAAAATTGCGTCTGTCCTAGAAGTGAAAACACCTGCGGGCTGAAGTGGTTCAAGGAATATTTAAAGGGAACCTGTACTGAGTAAAAGTATTTAAAATAAACACATGAGGTAGCTTCAAATGAACATTAAATAGTTACCTTGCCATCAGTTTCTCTCAGAACCTCACCATTTTCTTCTGACCATGATCCCTTCCAGTTCTGACAACGTTTTGTCAGAACTGAAATATATCAGTTGCTTTCAGTTCTAGCTGAGTGAACAACTGATGTGCCAGGCAATGTCCATGTTTCCCTATTGCTCAAGTGGGCGATGTTACAGTTTAACAGTGTGCTGACCAGAAAGCTGTTATGGACTAATGGCCATTTTCAAAATGGAGGACGGAGAATTCCCTTGATCACAGTGCACATACAGGTTGCGGGAGAGGAGAAAGACATTGAGGAGTATACTACACGGGAGGTAAGTATGACCTGCGTATGTTTATTTTGACTTTTAATTTTCGATTTAGGTTTTCTTTAAAGGAACGCTATCAAAGAAAGTCATTTTGTGGCAACATACTGTAGATAATGCATGTAAAAGAAATATAAATGAAAAACTGCATATATTTTGCTGTGTAGTGCTTTTATTCTTCAAGGAACCTGTCTGACAGCTTCCCATAGAGAGCAATGGATAGAAGAATAGTCCACTTTTGTAGGAGATGCTGCTGAGGTTAATGTTGTGAAGCGGTCTGTACTTTAAGACTCCCCCCACCTCCCAACTCGAGTTGTAACTCATGTGGCCGCTGCAGTAATTGCTATTATGCCTGACAATAGAATGCACTGTAAAAGATTTTAGATTGTAAGCTCACAAGGGCAGGGCTCTCTCCCCCTTTTGTGTCTTGGAAATCATTATACATTTTATTCATCATGTTACTTTTATCACTGTCATTACCAATTCTATCATTTGTATTCTGTATTTTGTATCATTTTTTGTATTTTGCCACTAATTATGTATTTTGTATATTGTGTACACCATTATCTGTATTATTATGTACCCCATGTTTGTTTATTACTTTGTACAGCGCCACAGAATATGTTGGCGCTTTATAAATCAATAATAATAATAATAAAAGGAGCGAGTGCGTCTCTCCCTTCTCTCACTATGGTCCTGTACTTCTGTGCATACACTGTGTCCGCCACATCATTGGAGGTTTGCTGTTGCTATGCAACGGCAAACAACTAGGCAAAGGAGAGCAGAATTGTTCTGTTCTGCAGAGTGATTTTAATATATTTTAGTATAGACTGTTCACAGCAAAATGGGACACTTCTGCCCTCCTTTGCCTAGTTGTTTGCCATTGCATAGTAATAGCACACCCAATAACATGGCGGACACAGTGTATGCACAGAAGTGCAGGACCGGAGAGAGAGAGAAGGGAGAGACGCTCTAGCTTCTACATTATTATGGTCCAAGCTTGTTTAGTTGCTGTGGGCTGCATTATACCCATGCGTGGAGGGAACATATACTAGCCAGCTTGTCTGTGGAGGACCGCTTACCAAAAAGGGCTGTGTGGCTGTCTATGACTGGGGCAGCATAGAGTAAAGGTGAGCACGGTCCTGCTGGGTGGTAGCACACCTGTGTGGCATAGAGGTGGCCCCCATAGATACATAGGCACGGTGACAAAGTGGATATTGGGTCTGACCTCGTTTGAAGAATTACAGTAACAGCCTACGCAATGATATGTTTTTACCTGGAATCGTGAGTAATCCTTTTGGTCTGAAACGAGGAAAAGCCAGGACCTGGTGATACCTATATGTGTTGATTGCTGTCTGTGAGGTCTGGGCAGCTACGGCCAAAGGTGAGGGCAATCCCTGCGGGTGGTGGAGCACAGGAAGAAGGTGTTACCCTCTAAATATCGCACGGGCTCTAGCTGGTGGAGGATCAAGTTTGAACTGACAGGCTATGCGATGAAATTTTTTCTTGTTTTTCTTCTGTCTGAGGCTGACTGAAGACGATCAGCTACGCCGGTGGTGGCTACGAGGCCAAGAACTTTCCTTTGGGTTATCCCTTGCTATTAGTGGACTGTGAGGCAGCGCAAATTTTGTTTTTTATAATTCTACATTATTATGGCAGGCATAAGAGCAATTACTGCGGCAGGCCAGGTGAGTTAAAACCCGCATTGGGGGATGGGGTGAGCGACATAATAGGAGCGAGATCGTTTGTCTCTCATTCCTCAAACCATCTTACTGCGTGTTAGTGTGTGAGGAGGATATAGAATGTGCCACTCAGTTTTACATTAGCGGCATCACCTACCAAGGTGGACATTCCTCTGTCCCAATGCTATCACTGTCTTCAGGGGACACTGACTTACAGGTACCTGGGAAATTAAAAGAGCACTGCACAGCAAAAATAAAAGCAGAGTCTTTTATTTATATTGCTTTTACATGCATTACCAGTGTTACCACAAAATGACTTTCTTTGATAGTATTCCTTTAAGCAAAAATAAAAAAAATGGATCTTAACTTACCTGGGGCTTCTTCTAGCCCCCTGGAAACATCCTCTGCCCACAAATTCCTCTTAGTCCACTCCGGCCAGCAGGGGTGACCTCCGCAAAGCTGGCCAGTCACCGAGAGATAGCAGCTACTGCGCATACGCACCCTGATCATGCTCCCATAGCCAGGAGCATTCTACGCATGTGCAGTAGTGATTTCCACATACTGCACATGCGCAGAATGCTCTCAGCCGAGTGAGCGCAATCAGGCTGTGCATGGCTTGTGGATGTGCATGTGCAGTAGCTGCTGACTCTTGGTGATGGGCCAGCTTTGCAAGAGTCACCGCTGCTGGCTGGAAGGGACATGGAGGACATTGTGGGTATAGGACAAGTCCTGTACCCACAATGTCCTCTGGACATTGTGGGTACAGGACATGGGCTGAAAGAAGCCCCAGGTAAGTTAAAATCATTTTTTATTTTTGCTTAAGTATTCCTTTAATTTGCAGTTTCAACCAAATGTATTTAAGTCAATGGTAAGAGGAGAGCTGTTTTGCCGCAGAGCTTGGTGGCACGCTGGACACCATCGATGCTTGAATAACCCCAATCACGATTCGAGTGATCACAAATTTGACTCAACCCACTTTCGAATTGACTTGTGATCACGAATAGAAACAGATATCCGACTAGAGTGCGGTTATGAGTCGAATAACTGCATGTAATCACGAATCACAAGTCGTGAATTGTCATTAAAAACCCACCGACTTTAAAGGTTAATAGCAAAGCCCCCTTACATGCCAGAAACCTCACATTTTCAGGTTATGTTAGGAAGAAAAGTGGGAGCAAGGGAAAACAATCAAAAAGACCTTATACTTTTTAAGAAAATTGATTTTAAACTTTCAAAGGAAAACCGTATACTTTCAAATGCGGCAAATGACAGTTTGTTAATGAAGCAAAAACCACCGACTTAAGTAGTTAATAGCAAAGCCCCCTTACATGGTAGAAACACCAAATTTGCAGGATATGTTAAAAAGATAGTGGGAAAAAATATTATTTTCCTTTTTTTTTATTTCTTTTTTTATGTTCAGAAAGTGGGAAAAAAAATTACTTGGGGTCCCCCATGCAGGCTGGGATAGCCAGAATGTGGAGCCCCGGCCAACTGGGGCTTTGCACCCTGAGCTATACCAGCCCCCACGGTCCATGGTATTGGGGGGTTTCAGGGGACATAGCCTTTCCCTCCCCCCCAAGCCCTTGTCCAATCCATGGACAAGGGGCTCTTCCCCACCTCCGGAGGTGGGGGCTGCGACTCCCTGGGGGGTTTCATGGGTTTCTTTAAGAAGGGGACCCCAGATGCCCTTTTCCACAAAGGGTTAAATGAAATAAAAATGCATCAACAAGAAAAGTCCTTTAATATTGTTAATTAACCAGAAATATTTACCTATACCTTTAAGAAAATGTTCCCACGCTATTATCCTCAGAAAAAGGTCCCACGCCAATATCCTCTAATCTTGTGATCTTCTTACATTGATTGAAGATCTCCATTGCCGCCTCCACACACGCCGTATACTAAGTATAGCTGAGAGAGCGTTTGCCTATGCGGGTGCTGTACCGCCGGCTCCTGCTTTCCTCACTGCTTCTCACACCTGTCACCCACACCCATGCTGGCACCCAGAGACTAACCATTATGCCACACAATATGCAACCGCCAATCCAAGAAGCTACCATGCCCAGCCTTTTTGGTGGAAACCACTCCAAGTTTGCGAACTTAACATTTTTTGGGGCCTTCTCCTTAACATGGGTCTAGTCAAAAAGAATGTATTGCGGTCTTATTGGACTATGCACCCAATACATCACATGCCCATGTTCCAATAAAATCATCCTATTTTCACCTGAAGAACATTGCAAAAATCAAGCACCTCATACCCCCAGAGGATCTGCCAACCTTAGTCCACGCCTTCATCACATCCCGACTGGACTACTACAATGCTCTTTACACTGGCCTTCCAAAAAAGGTCTTGTACCGCCTACAGCTGATACAGAATACTGCTGCCAGACTGCTAACCAACCAACCCCGTCACTGCCACATAACGCCAGTCCTGCACTCCCTTCACTGGCTACCTATAGAATGGAGGGTCCTATTCAAGATCGGCCTACTGACATATAAATCCCTGAATAATCTAGGCCCTGGATACATGAAAGATATGTTGCAGCTGCGTAGCAATCCCCGCATTCTCAGATCAACAGGTTCTAATAATCTAGTCATACCCAGAGTCCACTTGGAAACTTTTGGTCCCAGAGCCTTCTGTCATGCTGCCCCTACGTTTTGGAACTCCTTACCTCAACAGATCAGACAGCTCCATCCCTGGACTAGTTTAAATCTAGACTGAAAACCCACCTGTTCAGTTTGGAATTTGCAGAAATATAACTTTTGTTGTGTGAATACTTCATCCTACTAATTACTGAATCTGAGAGAGCCTAAGCGCTTTGAGTCCTATGGGAGAAAAGCGCTATAGAAATGTTATTGTATTGTATTATATAATAAGCAGAAGAAAGGGGCCTTGCACATCCCTTGTAAAACTTCACTTTTAATTCATATAA
This sequence comes from Hyperolius riggenbachi, assembly GCF_040937935.1. Lineage (NCBI taxonomy): Eukaryota > Metazoa > Chordata > Amphibia > Anura > Hyperoliidae > Hyperolius > Hyperolius riggenbachi. The sequence goes on from NC_090655.1 coordinate 172,707,692, forward strand.
AGTTAAAAGGCATACTTTACATATCCAGCACAAGGTAAAGAGAGGTAAAGGCAAGTAGGGAGGTCGACAGCCGTTTCGCGCCAATTAAATGCAGTGGCACATCATCAGGACAACCACCCCATATGACATCTCCCCTTATATAGACACTCACCCCTGTAAATGCGGAGCAGCTGCTCTCCATAGTCCGGAATCGCGCCCGCCGCCTGTGAGGCGCACGCTATAATGGAGCCAGATGCCATACACTGGAGCTTCCGCCTGGTGGAACGCAAAACCGGATGTCACGTACGCGTCACTTCCGGCGAGCTCCTCTATGTGTTCTACGTCAAACCGATGCGTCCACATTGACGCATCAGCCCAAGATACGCATCACCTCCAAAAATGCCCACCAGAGGGCTGAAAAATGTTACAACAAAGATTGTTATTAGCAACGAACCAGACGAAATGCCCATCTACTGCCATCAAGTGGCCAGATACTAAATGGCTTCAAGTGTATATACATTTTGGCAGCAGATTAACAATTTAAATTAGAACAGCTGCTCCACATAAATGCCACACCAATATATAAGATAATGAATAATTTATTTACACTATCAATATGAATCATTAAATTCTCAGCTATAGTCCATCCCCATGGGGGAGAGCAATCATGTTTAATAAAAATATTAATATAAATACCATTTCATTATAGTCACCACCCACAAGGACGGACTTACTAGCAGAGATCTGGCATATTTCTGTAGGGGCAAATTAAACAGTTAATGCATTAAAAAACCTTATTAAAGGGAAACAAAAATCAGGATACTAATATCAATTAAAAAACAAACAGAATTCTCAGATGAATACGGCTAAATTATTCTTTTCCTTTAAGCCTAAAGGTCCGACCGCATCAAAAAATGAAATCCAGTAGCTTTCCCTCTGCAGGAGCTTGCGATGCCAATCTCCACCCCTCTTGTATGTCTCACCTGTTCTAAACCCAGGAATCTCAGTTTAGTGACATCACTGTTGACGGCTTCTCTTATATGCTCTATCACCCTTGGGCACCCCTCCCCGCTATGGATGGACTTGCAGTGGGCCTGGTAATGATCATTTAGCATATTTGTGGTTTCACCCATATAAATACGCAAACAAGGGCAAATCAGTGCATATACCAGGCCTCGTGTACGACAGTTAATGAACTGCCTGATCCTACACGTCCGCCCAAAGCGAGTAAAGGTATCGCCCAATTCCATAAAATTACAACAGGAACACCTGTGGCATTTAAAATTCCCCTTTGGGCGATTGGAACCCAACCAAGATGAAGATTGTGGACTAGTAAACTCACTATGCGAGAGTTTGTCTTTTAAATTAGGGACTCGTGTATATGAAACACAAGGGGGGAGGGCATTTCTGGACTTTAACATTTTATCCTGTTGGATGATCCACCAATTTTTTCTTATTGATTGTTTAATATATTGAAACATTGGTGAATATGAAAAATGCATATAAAATCTCTCTTGGGGATTAGTCTGACTACTTCTCCTTCTATGTTTTAATAGTGAAGTCCTATCTCGTGCAGCTGCCTTTGAAAATGCTTGACGAATAGTGTTTAATTTATATCCCCTTTGCTGTAATCTAGATCTAAGATCCTCTGACTGTTCAAGGAAGTCTTCCCAGGAACTAGCATTCCTCCGCAACCTGAGGAATTGTCCATAGGGGACCCCCTGAGTGTAGAGGTAGGGTGATAACTTGTTGCACTTAATAAGGAATTGACCGCCGTCTGTTTCCTAAAAGTTTTAGTTAATATCACTCCCTCCTTCACTTCAATATCCAAATCCAAGAATTGTAATCGTTGGTAACCCCAAAAATGAGTAAAGGACATATTAACATCATTAGCCACGAGGTATTTCATAAATTCGTCAAATTGCTCTTGTTGCCCCTCCCACACAATCAAAATGTCATCAATATAGTGGATCCAGAGTTTAATCCGCTCCCGGAACCCATTCCTCGATGAGTAAATGTAGTCCGCCTCCCAGCGGCCCATAAAGAGGCCGGCATAGGTGGGGGCCACCGGGCTCCCCATTGCCGTGCCGACCTCCTGATGGTACCACTGGCGGTCAAAGAGGAATGAGTACCTGGTGAGAACAAACTCCAGAGCCGCCAAAACAAACCACTGCAAAGCATCCCCATCTATTAGTTCAGGTATGAAGGACTTAATGGCTCTTAGGTCAGCCATATGGCAAATACCACTATAGAGCGAAACCACATCTATTGATGCCAGATGATATCCAGTTTGCCATTCAAAAGTTCCCAAGATATTCAAAACCTCTGTAGTGTCCCCCACATATGATGGTAACGATCTTAATAGAGGTCTTAACTGAAAGTCCACAAACTGAGAAAGTGACTCCATCAAGGATCCAATGGCTTGTCAGAAAGTAGTCGCCAGCACCATCTATTTATAAGCTCTTTTATTAATTAAAAAGACACATGACAGTTAACAACAACGTTTCGGAGGAACACCTCCTTTCTCAAGCTCTATCAGTGTCTGCAATAAACAACCATTAAACACTTCCTTTTATATCTAACTGGATGGAGAACCAGCCAATCACATGTCAATGCCACCTTGTGGCGACCAATCCCCGTCCATCTTACCCTGCGGACTTGATGGGGAACTTACTTTCCAAAAAGCGGACATGCGTACAGAAGGACGCGTCATCCTATGCGGCAGGGCGGGGAGCGCACAACCGGACGCCGAGCGCACAACGCCGACCAGTGAGCGAGAGGCAGACGATGACATCACCCTCTGGTCACGCCTACCACTTGGCGGACCGCTCGGCATTGTGCGCTCGGCGTCCGGTTGTGCGCTCCCCGCCGCATAGGATGACGCGTCCTTCTGTACGCATGTCCGCTTTTTGGAAAGTAAGTTCCCCATCAAGTCCGCAGGGTAAGATGGACGGGGATTGGTCGCCACAAGGTGGCGTTGACATGTGATTGGCTGGTTCTCCATCCAGTTAGATATAAAAGGAAGTGTTTAATGGTTGTTTATTGCAGACACTGATAGAGCTTGAGAAAGGAGGTGTTCCTCCGAAACGTTGCTGTTAACTGTCATGTGTCTTTTTAATTAATAAAAGAGCTTATAAATAGATGGTGGCGGCGACTACTTTCTGACATGTTATTGGAGATGGGAGTGCTGGATTTCCATTAGCTTGGCACATCGAATGTGAAGAACGCTGGGGTGCTGTCTATACGCAGTTACTCAATGATCCAATGGCTGAAACAATAGGGTGGCCCGGTGGGTTGTCCAAGGTTTTATGTATTTTAGGAATACAGTACCACACCAGGTTGCGAGGGAACTGAGGAAGCAGTTTATTTGCCACTGTTCTATCTATAGCACCATCCGTGACACCTTTGAGAAGAAGCTTCTTCAACTCCTTAGTATATTGTAATGTAGGATTGGCAGTTAGTTTAGAATATGTAGATCTATCCTCAAGTTGTCGCAAACACTCTCTTTGATATTGTTCAGTTAACATTACTACCACCCCTACTACCACATTCCCAATAGAATAGAGGTTAATCGCAGGCTTCCTTTTGATATAGGCAATAGATCAGCCTTTAATCCTCCATCGATCCCAGGGGGTTCAGTTGAATTATTTCACTCTAAGATATTGGAAGATTGTAAGTCACTAATTTACCCCAAGGATGCTGCCAACTTGTCCTACCAAGAGAAGAAGGCTTTAAGATGGTTACAGTCTAGGACTGATTTAACTATAAAGGAAGCAGACAAGGGGGGAGGGGTGGTAGTAATGTTAACTGAACAATATCAAAGAGAGTGTTTGCGACAACTTGAGGATAGATCTACATATTCTAAACTAACTGCCAATCCTACATTACAATATACTAAGGAGTTGAAGAAGCTTCTTCTCAAAGGTGTCACGGACGGTGCTATAGATAGAACAGTGGCAAATAAACTGCTTCCTCAGTTGCCTCGCAGCCCGGTGTGGTACTGTATTCCTAAAATATATAAATCCTTGGACAACCCACCGGGCCACCCTATTGTTTCAGCCATTGGATCATTGACGGAGTCACTTTCTCAGTTTGTGGACTTTCAGTTAAGACCCCTATTAAGATCGTTACCATCATATGTGGGGGACACTACAGAGGTTTTGAATATCTTGGGAACTTTTGAATGGCAAACTGGATATCATCTGGCATCAATAGATGTGGTTTCGCTCCATAGTGGTATTTGCCATATGGATGGCCTAAGAGCCAATAAGTCCCTCATACCTGAACTAATAGATGGGGATGCTTTGCAGTGGTTTGTTTTGGTGGGTCTGGAGTTTGTCCTCACCAGGAACTCATTCCTCTTTGACCGCCAGTGGTACCATCAGGAGGTCAGCACGGCAATGGGGAGCCCGGTGGCCCCCACCTATGCCGGCCTCTTTATGGGCCGCTGGGAGGAATGGGTTCCTGGAGCAGATTAAACTCTGGATCCACTATATTGATGACATTTTGATTGTGTGGGAGGGCAACAAGAGCAATTTGACGAATTTATGAAAAACCTCGGGGCTAATGATGTTAATATGTCCTTTACTCATTTTTGGGGTGACCAACGATTACAATTCTTGGATTTGGATATTGAAGTAAAGGAGGGAGTGATATTAACTAAAACTTTTAGGAAACAGACGGAGGTCAATTCCTTATTAAGTGCAACAAGTTATCACCCTACCTCTACACTCAGGGGGGTCCCCTATGGACAATTCTTCAGGTTGCCGAGGAATGCTAGTTCCTGGGAAGACTTCCTTGAACAGTCAGAGGATCTTAGATCTAGATTACAGCAAAGGGGATATAAATTAAACACTGTTCGTCAAGCATTTTCAAAGGCAGCTGCACGAGATAGGACTTCACTATTAAAACATAGAAGGAGAAGTAGTCAGACTAATGCCCAAGAGAGATTTTATATGCATTTTTCATATTCACCAATGTTTCAATATATTAAACAATCAATAAGAAAAAATTGGTGGATCATCCAACAGGATAAAATGTTAAAGTCCAGAAATGCCCTCCCCCTTGTGTTTCATATACACCTAATTTAAAAGACAAACTCTCGCATAGTGAGTTTACTAGTCCACAATCTTCATCTTGGTTGGGTTCCAATCACCCAAATGGGAATTTTAAATGCCACAGGTGTTCCTGTTGTAATTTTATGGAATTGGGCGATACCTTTACTCGCTTTGGGCGGACGTGTAGGATCAGGCAGTTCATTAACTGTCGTACACGAGGCCTGGTATATGCACTGGTTTGCCCTTGTTTGCGTATTTATGTGGGTGAAATCACGAATATGCTCAAGGATCGTTACCAGGCCCACTGCATGTCCATCCATAATGGGGAGGGGTGCCCAAGGGTGATAGAGCATATACGAGAAGCCCACAACAGTGATGTCACTAAACTGAGATTCCTGGGTTTAGAACAGGTGAGACATGACAAGAGGGGTGGAGATTGGCATCGCAAGCTCCTGCAGAGGGAAAGCTACTGGATTTCATTTTTTGATGCGGGCGGACCTTTAGGTTTAACCACTTCCCGACCGCCCACTACACAGGGGCGGCGGGGAAGTGGAGCCCTGCAGGACGGCCTCACCCACAGAGGCGGCAGTCCATTTAAGGGCATGGGCGGAGCGATCGCGTCACGGATGACGCGATCCTCCGCCCGGGATCGAAGCACGGGCATTTTGTCTCCGCTCGCCGGCCACTTAGCAGAGCCGGCGAGCGGAGGAATCCGCAGGATCCACCAATCAGGGAGTATAAGGCACTTTGTTAGGTAAACAAAGTGCCTTATACGTGCTTCCTCCTCGCCTCGTGGTCTCATTGTTCCAGAGACCACCAGCGAGGAGGAAGCACTTTGTAAGTGACACTGCACGCAGCTTGATTTTGCCCACAGCCTCCCTGATCACCCACCCCAGGCCTCATACCCCCCCTGATCACCCCAGCAGACCCCTGCCCAGCACCCTTGCACCCCTGCAAAACCCCCACCCCCCCACCTGCCACTAACTAGCGATGCTGCCCCTTAGTTTAGGTCCCTAACTGCCTCCTAGTCACCCCTGATCCCCCCTCCCTACCTTTAGATCACCCCCACACCCCATCCCAGACTACCCCCCTGTATACTGTATACATTTGTATACAGCTACATTACCCTCTGATCCCCCTCTGATCCCCCTCTGATCACCTGTCTATCACCTGTCCATCAGCCCTCAGCACCCCCACCCATCAGAGCAGACCCTAACTGCCCCGCGGGGGTAACCGATCACCTGCCCAGGCCCTCGATTGCCCTCGTACCCCCCTTCTGATTACATCCCCTGCTGTTTGTTTACATCTGTCCTCCCCAGCAATCACTAACTGATCTTTGATCAGTAACCCCCTGTGTCTGCCTCTCATCAGATCAGGACTCAGTCTGCCCCGTGCAGGCTCCTGATCAACCCCCCATCCCCTCAAATCGCCCTCAGACCCCCCCCCTAATCACCGTCCAAGTGCATTGTATTTGACTGTGCTGCGCTTGTATTCGATTGTGCTGCGCTTGTATTCAATTGTGGTGTAATTGTATTTGATTGTCCCGTGATCGGCTTCGATTGCCCCGTGATTGTTTGATTGCCTGAGACCCCACTTCCCGCCACACCCAACCCCACCCTCCCCCCCACCACACCCAACCCCCCCCACCCCCCCCACCACCACCTCCAACCACCACCTTCCGAGTGCATCAGATTTGCTTGTGCTGTGATTGGAGTCGATTGTGCTGTAATTGTATTTGATTGTCCCGTGATCGACTTCGATTGCCCCGTGATTGTTTGATTGCCTGAGACCCCACTTCCCGCCACACCCAATCCCACCCTCCCCCATCACCTTCCATCAGATTTGATTGGGCTGTGATTGGAGTCGATTGTGCTGTAATTGTATTTGATTGTCCCGTGATCGGCTTCGATTGCCCCGTGATTGTTTGATTGCCTGAGACCCCACTTCCCGCCACACCCAACCCCACCCTCCCCCCCACCACACCCAACCCCACCCCCCCACCCCCCACCACCTCCAACCACCACCTTCCGAGTGCATCAGATTTGCTTGTGCTGTGATTGGAGTCGATTGTGCTGTAATTGTATTTGATTGTCCCGTGATCGGCTTCGATTGCCCCGTGATTGTTTGATTGCCTGAGACCCCACTTCCCGCCACACCCAATCCCACCCTCCCCCCATCACCTTCCGAGTGCATCAGATCTGCTTGTGCTGTGATTGGAGTCGATTGTGCTGTAATTGGATTTGATTGTCCCGTGATTGTTTGATTGCCTCTGAGACCCCACTTCCCACCAACCCCAATACCTCTCAAATACTCCCTTTTTGCTAGGTAGGTGCTCTTTTTTTCTGGGTAGTCTCGGAGGAAAACCCCATAAATTTAGCAATCCAAAATGGCAAGAAGGGGGCTTTCCGATGACGAGGTATTCAGGTACATGGACCAGTCGGATGAGTTCTTTTGGGAAGAATCATCCGTCGAATCTTCCGGGTCCGATTTTGAACCTGTAGAAAGCAGTGGTTCCCTGACCGATACTGATGACGAGGCTATGGTCCCGGCTAGAGCCAGGCGTACCAGACCCCAAGTCGTTAGACCGCAGGTGGCGCAGGATCCGCCTCAAGGGCAGCAGGGTGGTGCTAGCGCTGTTGATAGTTTTCTTGGTGAGGCAGGCACCAGCAGCGCAGCATCTCCTGGACTTAGTGCCAGTGCTTCCGTAGACCCTGACGAAGTGGTGAGCGTCAGCATGGAAGTTGAAACTGGTACGGTGGCAAGTGCAGTAGTACCCCCGTCGCAGCCACCAACAAGAAGACGGGCCCGTAGTACCCATAGACTCCCAGAGGTGCTGGCACAACCAGATTGGCAATCCCCTGATTCCGCCGCACCCGTAGTGCCCCCTTTCACCGCCCAGTCTGGAGTCCAGGTGGCGACAGCTCATCTAGGAACGGCCCTAGACTTTTTGCAGCTGTTCATCACCCAGGTTCTCTTGGACTTAATTGTGGTTGAGACCAACCGTAAAGCCACACAATTCATCACCGAGCACCCGGAGAGCATGTATGCCCAGCCTTTCGGGTGGAAACCAGTCCAAGTTTCCGACATTAAAATCTTTTTGGCCCTTATCCTTCACTTGGGACTAATGAAACAGAATGTACTGCGGTCGTATTGGTCTACGAACCCAGTAAATCATGTTCCCTTGTACCCTGCTGCCATGTCCAGGACACGATTTGAGTCCATCCTGCGCTTCCTGCACTTCAACGACGACAAAACCTGTCATGAAAAGGGCCACCCTGCTTATGACCGGCTCCACAAAATTCGGCCCCTCATAGACCACCTGTCATCAACATTTGCAGATGCTTATATCCCTGAACAGAACATCTGCGTAGACGAGTCCCTCTTACGCTTTACCGGGCGCCTTGGCATCAAACAGTACATCCCAAGCAAGCGCGCCCGGTATGGGGTGAAACTGTATAAGCTCTGTGAAAGGGCCACAGGCTATACATGTCGTTTTAGGGTCTATGAGGGAAAAGACTCAAAATTGGAGCCGGTCGGATGCCCTGACTACCTGGGGAGCAGTGGAAAGGTTGTGTGGGACTTGGTGTCACCCTTGTTCCAGAAGGGGTACCATCTTTTTGTGGACAATTATTACACAAGTGTGGCCCTCTTTCAGCACTTAAAGTTAGAAGGAATCCGATGCTGTGGCACTGCGCGGCCTAGTCGCCAGGGCTTCCCCCAACGGCTCGTTACCACCAGACTTTTACGGGGGCAGAGGGTCGCCTTGCGTACTGAAGACCTGCTCGCGGTGAAATGGAGGGACAAGAGGGACGTTTACTTTCTGTCCACCATTCACACAGACACGACAGTCCAAATTCAACGGGCAACTGCGGTCATTGAAAAGCCCCTTGTCGTCCACGAATATAATGTCAACATGGGAGGGGTGGACTTCAATGACCAGAGGTTAGCGCCCTATTTAGTTACCCGGAAAACAAGACGCTGGTATAAGAAAGTGTCTTTTTATCTGATTCAATTGGCAGTTTACAACAGCTTTGTTCTCTACAGTAAGGCTGGGAGAACTGGATCTTTCCTCCAATTTCAGGAAGAGATCATTATGGACATCCTGTATCCAGGAGGTGCCAGGCCCCCCCCCCCCCAGATGCAACTAGCCGACTGCATGGAAGGCATTACGCCTATCAGCTTCCGTGTGCCCCAGGTCAACGCATCCGAAGAAAACGTTGCCGTGTCTGCAGCAGGGCTGGAACAAGGAGTGACACCGTTTATTATTGTCCCCGCTGTCCTGACCAGCCTGGTCTATGCGTAGGGCCGTGTTTTGAGAGGTACCACGAGCAGGTACACTATTAGAACCTAGGGAACTCCAGACACAGGAGTAGGCACACACTCAGTGGTCTTTCGCACATTGTCGCAGGGAGAGGAGAGGTAAGCTTGAAGACCAAACGGGTAAGCATAAAAATGGGAAGAAGGATCGGTTTCCATGCTTGATATTGCTGATCTGTCCTGGGTTGGCGATATAAGACGGCATGTTTGAATTTCCCTTGAGTGTGGACACCCCCGGTTTATATGTGATTTGGGCCTATGATGATGCTTTAATGCCACACAGAGTCATCTCTATTGGCAGGCATATTGCTGTATCCTACAGGCATAATGCTGTATACTAAAGTTCTGAGGCCCAGTCACATAAGTTGGTGGCTCACCCTGAGTGCAGGGTGGCACGGGGTGTCTCTCTCCTGAGGTTATCACTGCCATTGATGTGGAGGAAGATCTGCCATTGATGTGGAGCAAGGTATGTTTGCCGTTCATTTTTCCTTTCAGCCCAGAGTGCATTACTTCTATACCCAATATAAGGAGTATAGCAGAAACTCCTAATACTGGCCATACATGTAATGATTGCAGAGACCCTAAAATGCCAGGACAGACTCCACAAATGACCCCATTTTGGAAAGAGGACACCCTAAAGTATTATGTGAGGTGCACGGTGAGTTCATAAAAGATTTTAGTTTTTGTCACAAGTTAGCAGAATTTTTTTTTTTATTTTTTTTTTAACAAAGTGTCATTTTCCGTTAACTTGTGACAAAAAATAAAATTTTCAATGACCTCACCATTCCCCTCATGGAATACCTTGTTGTGTATTCTTTCCAAAATGGAGTCATTTGTGGGGTTTGTTAACTGTCCTGGCAAGTGGGCGGGGTGCTAAATTTTGAGCACCCCTGTAAAGCCTAAAGGTACTCATTGGACTCTGGACCCCTTAGCGCAGTTAGGGTGCAAAAAGGTGCCACACATGTGGTATCGCCGTACTCGGGAGAAGTAGTACAATGTGTTTTGGGGTGTATTTTTACACATACCCATGCTGGGTGGGAGAAATACCTCTGTAAATGACAATCTTTTGATTTTTTTACACACAATTGTCCATTTACAGAGTTATTTCTCCCACCCAGCATGGGTATGTGTAAAAATACACCCCAAAACACATTGTACTACTTCTCCCGAGTACGGCGATACCACATGTGTGGCACTTTTTTGCACCCTAACTGCGCTAAAGGGCCCAAAGTCCAATGAGTACCTTTAGGATTTCACAGGTCATTTTGCGGAATTTGATTTCCAGACTCCTCCTCACGGTTTAGGGCCCCTAAAATGCCAGGGCAGTATAGGAACCCCACAAATGACCCCATTTTAGAAAGAAGACACCCCAAGGTATTCCGTTAGGAGTATGGTGAGTTCATAGAAGATTTTATTTTTTGTCAAAAGTTAGCGGAAAATTGATTTGTATTGTTTTTTTCACAAAGTGTCATTTTCCGCTAACTTGTGACAAAAAATAAAATCTTCTATGAACTCACCATACTCCTAACGGAATACCTTGGGGTGTCTTCTTTCTAAAATGGGGTCATTTGTGGGGTTCCTATACTGCCCTGGCATTTTAGGGGCCCTAAACCGTGAGGAGTAGTCTGGAAATCAAATTCCGCAAAATGACCTGTGAAAGCCTAAAGGTGCTCATTGGACTTTGGGCCCTTTAGCGCAGTTAGGGTGCAAAAAAGTGCCACACATGTGGTATTGCCGTACTCGGGAGAAGTAGTACAATGTGTTTTGGGGTGTATTTTTACACATACCCATGCTGGGTGGGAGAAATACCTCTGCAAATGACAATCTTTTGATTTTTTTACACACAATTGTCCATTTACAGAGATATTTCTCCCACCCAGCATGGGTATGTGTAAAAATACACCCCAAAACACATTGTACTACTTCTCCCGAGTACGGCGATACCACATGTGTGGCACTTTTTTGCACCCTAACTGCGCTAAAGGGCCCAAAGTCCAATGAGTACCTTTAGGATTTCACAGGTCATTTTGCGGAATTTGATTTCCAGACTCCTCCTCACGGTTTAGGGCCCCTAAAATGCCAGGGCAGTATAGGAACCCCACAAATGACCCCATTTTAGAAAGAAGACACCCCAAGGTATTCCGTTAGGAGTATGGTGAGTTCATAGAAGATTTTATTTTTTGTCAAAAGTTAGCGGAAAATTGATTTGTATTGTTTTTTTCACAAAGTGTCATTTTCCGCTAACTTGTGACAAAAAATAAAATCTTCTATGAACTCACCATACTCCTAACGGAATACCTTGGGGTGTCTTCTTTCTAAAATGGGGTCATTTGTGGGGTTCCTATACTGCCCTGGCATTTTAGGGGCCCTAAACCGTGAGGAGTAGTCTGGAAATCAAATTCCGCAAAATGACCTGTGAAAGCCTAAAGGTGCTCATTGGACTTTGGGCCCTTTAGCGCAGTTAGGGTGCAAAAAAGTGCCACACATGTGGTATTGCCGTACTCGGGAGAAGTAGTACAATGTGTTTTGGGGTGTATTTTTACACATACCCATGCTGGGTGGGAGAAATACCTCTGCAAATGACAATCTTTTGATTTTTTTACACACAATTGTCCATTTACAGAGATATTTCTCCCACCCAGCATGGGTATGTGTAAAAATACACCCCAAAACACATTGTACTACTTTTCCCGAGTACGGCGATACCACATGTGTGGCACTTTTTTGCACCCTAACTGCGCTAAAGGGCCCAAAGTCCAATGAGCACCTTTAGGCTTTCACAGGTCATTTTGCGGAATTTGATTTCCAGACTACTCCTCACGGTTTAGGGCCCCTAAAATGCCAGGGCAGTATAGGAACCCCACAAATGACCCCATTTTAGAAAGAAGACACCCCAAGGTATTCCGTTAGGAGTATGGTGAGTTCATAGAAGATTTTATTTTTTGTCAAAAGTTAGTGGAAAATGACACTTTGTGAAAAAAACAATAAAAATCAATTTTCCGCTAACTTTTGACAAAAAATAAAATCTTCTATGAACTCGCTATGCTACTAACGGAATACATTGGGGTGTCTTCTTTCTAAAATGGGGTCATTTGTGGGGTTCCTATACTGCCCTGGCATTTTAGGGGCCCTAAACCGTGAGGAGTAGTCTGGAAATCAAATTCCGCAAAATGACCTGTGAAATCCTAAAGGTACTCATTGGACTTTGGGCCCTTTAGCGCAGTTAGGGTGCAAAAAAGTGCCACACATGTGGTATCGCCGTACTCAGGAGAAGTAGTACAATGTGTTTTGGGGTGTATTTTTACACATACCCATGCTGGGTGGGAGAAATAACTCTGTAAATGGACAATTGTGTGTAAAAAAAATTAACAAATTGTCATTTACAGAGATATTTCTCCCACCCAGCATGGGTATGTGTAAAAATACACCCCAAAACACATTATACTACTTCTCCTGAGTACGGCAATACCACATATGTGGCACTTTTTTGCAGCCTAACTGCGCTAAGGGGTCCAAAGTCCAATGAGCACCTTTAGGCTTTACAGGGGTGCTTACAATTTAGCACCCCCCAAAATGTCAGGACAGTAAACACACCCCACAAATGACCCCATTTTGGAAAGTAGACCCTTCAAGGTATTCAGAGAGGGGCATGGTGAGTCCGTGGCAGATTTCATTTTTTTTTGGTGCAAGTTAGAAGAAATGGAAACTTTTTTTTTTTTTTTTTTCGTGTCACAAAGTGTCATTTTCCGCTTACTTGTGACAAAAATTAATATCTTCTATGAACTCACTATGCCTCTCAGTGAATACTTTGGGATGTCTTCTTTCCAAAATGGGGTAATTTGGGGGGTATTTATACTATCCTGGAATTCTAGCCCCTCATGAAACATGACAGGGGGTCAGAAAAGTCAGAGATGCTTGAAAATGGGAAAATTCACTTTTTGCACCATAGTTTGTAAACGCTATAACTTTTACCCAAACCAATAAATATACGCTGAATGGGTTTTTTTTAATCAAAAACATGTTTGTCCACATTTTTCGCGCTGCATGTATACAGAAATTTTACTTTATTTGAAAACTGTCAGCACAGAAAGTTAAAAAAATCATTTTTTTGCCAAAATTCATGTCTTTTTTGCTGAATATAATAAAAAGTAAAAATCGCAGGAGCAATTAAATAGCACCAAAAGAAAGCTTTATTAGTGACAAGAAAAGGAGCCAAAATTCATTTAGGTGGTAGGTTGTATGAGCGAGCAATAAACCGTGAAAGCTGCAGTGGTCTGAATGGAAAAAAAGTGGCCGGTCCTTAAGGGGTAGAAAGCCCTAGGTCCTCAAGTGGTTAAATGAAAAGAATAATTTAGCCGTATTCATCTGAGAATTCTGTTTGTTTTTTAACCACTTCAGCACCACAGGGTTTTTTGCTTAAAAACCAGAGCAATTTTCACATTTCAGCGCTCCTCCCATTCATTCACCAATAACTTTATTGCTACTCATCAGATGTAAATGATCTATATCTTGTTTTTTTTGCCACAAATTATGCTTTGTGAGGGTGATATTTGCTTTTAGTAATGATGTTATTATCTGTGGATTTTAAAGGGAAAAATGAGAAAAAAAAAGAAAAAATACACTATTTCTCCATTTCCATCCACTATAGTTTTCAAATAAACAATGTTACCATAGGTAAAACCCACACATTATATTTGCTAATTTATCCTGGTTATCTCAACATTTAAATAATGTTCCTAGTACAATGTATGGCAATAATATATTAGTTTCTGGTTTGTGTTTTTTGTTTTCTCATTGTACTCTATCAGTAATTAAAAGCCCTTATCTTCATGATTAACAGTAATACACTCTCATGGCATACATATTTTAAAAGCTAGGTCCCTAGGGTAACTATGTAGTCTCTTTTCAATGCTGTCACTTTTGTTGTTTTTACAAGTATTTATGTGGGGGTATAGAGTACATGAAAATAACAGTTTTATTGCTTTTCATTCAGTTTTCCGGTAAAAAAAATCACATGACTTAGCCCTCAGTTGTCAAACAACACAAAATCTATTCTCTCACTTGTCACGGTTAAAATGATACCCTATATACATAATCAGATAGCTTATTAGGCATACAGCACACTGTTTACCACAAGTACGCCTATCTACTCCCCTGAGCTTCAGATGAAGTTTTGTGGGGAGTAGATAAGCGTAGCAAGGGAGGTAAAGTGGTACTTGATATTAGTATCCTGATTTTTGTTTCCCTTTAACCACTTCGCATCCAGACCTTGTTTTCCCCTTATTGACCAGAGCAGTTTTGACGCTTTAGCGGTGTCCCTATTCAATCAGCAATAACTTTATCCCTACTCACTACACCTAAATGATCTATATATAGTTTTTTTCAAGACAAACCAGGCTTTCAATGGGGGGTATTTAGTCCCAAGAACAATTTTGTTTTCTAGGCATTTTAATTGAAAAAAGGGAACAAAAATTAAAAAAATGCATTATTTCTCAGTTTTTAACAATTCCAGTTTAAAAATAAAAAGTACCACAGTTTATAAAACCATTCCACCAGTTAATGTCCCCCCTAATATAGTCAGATGTGCCCCGAGTATCAGCCCAACCTTCCCAGTTTAGCCAGATGTGACCCCAATATCGGCACCCCGGTATAGTCAGATGTGTCCCATGTATCTACCACCCCCCAGTACAGAGAGACAGTAACGCCGCCAGGATTGGCACCCCTCATTATAGGCAGTTGTGTTCCCCGGATAAAATTTCCCCCTTTATAGCCATATGTACCCCCAGAATTGCCCCCCCCCCACCAATTATAGCCAGATGTGCCCCCAGTATTAGGTTACCCCCTCCCCCAGATAATCAAATGACCCCCATTGTCAGATGGCATCCCCCCCAGTTACCCAGATGCCTGGCAGTTTTTTGCACCCCCCACCCCCCCTCCCCCCCCTCCAGTGTGGGTAGCCAGATGTATGACCCCCCCCCCCCCATTAGGCAGCCCCTCCGTGCACAGATGCTAAAAAAATGTAAATAAAGCCACCTCTCTCACCTTACCTCGTTCCAGCGATGAGCCTGCAGCCCGAGCATCCGATCCCAGCTCTGATCTCAGCCGCGTATTGCCGGTGACCCGGGTCCCGGCTTGATGACGTCATCAAGCCGGGACCCGGGTCACCGGCAATACGCGGCTGAGTTCAGAGCTGGGATCGGATGCTCGGGCTGCAGGCTCATCGCTGGAACGAGGTAAGGTGAGAGAGGCGGCTTTATTTACATTTTTTTAGCATCTGTGCACGGAGGAGGGGGAGATGAAGGATCACGCTGTTTGTTACAGCGGTGATCGTTCATCCGCGGGGGGGTCACTAATTGGCTACAATGGAACATGTTCCCTTTTGCCAATTAGTAAGGCAACCGACAGTGCCGGGGGGTGCGCTCTGAAGCGCACCTGTCCCTGCACAAAAGGGCTTAAGGCAGGTCAGTATATCTACGTGGCTGTGGCTTGGAGAGTGCCACAGCTGACGTAGATATACTGTAGTGGTGGGGAAAGTGGTTAATATGGTTTTTTAATGCATTAACTGTTTAATTTGCCCCTACATAAATATGCCAGATCTCTGCTAGTAAGTCCGTCCTTGTGGGTGGTGAGTATATAATGAAATGGTATTTATATTAATATTTTTATTAAACATGATTGCTCTCCCCCATGGGGATGGACTATAGCTGAGAATGTATTGATTCATATTGATAGTGTAAATAAATTATTCATTATCTTATATATTGGTGTGGCATTTATGTGGAGCAGCTGTTCTAATTGAAATTGTTCATCTGCTGCCAAAATGTATATACACTTGAAGCCATTTAGTATCTGGCCACTTGATGGCAGTAGATGAGCATTTCGTCTTGTTCGTTGCTAATAATCTTTTTTGTAAAATTTTTCAGCCCTCTGGTGGGCATTTTTGGAGGTGACGCGTATCTTGGGCTGATGCGTCAATGTGGACGCATCGGTTTGACGTAGAACGCATAGAGGAGCTTGCCGGAAGTGACGCGTACGCGACATCCGGATTTGCGTTCCACCAGGCGGAAGCTCCAGTGTATGGCGTCTGGCTCCATTATAGCGTGCGCCTCATAGACGGCGGGCGCGATTCTGGACTATGGAGAGCAGCTGCTCCGCATTTACAGGGGTGAGTGTCTATATAAGGGGCGATGTCATATGGGCGGGGTGGTTGTCCTGATGATGCGCCACTGCATTTAATTGGCACGAAACGGCTGTCGACCTCCCTACCTGCCTGTACCTCTCTTTACCTTGTGCTGGATATGTAAAGTATGCCTTTTAACTTTATATGAATTAAAAGTGAAGTTTTACAAGGGATGTGCAAGGCCCCTTTCTTCTGCTTATTGGAACTTTGGCTGCTGCATTGGCTATCTGCACTCCCTCAGTGAGACAGCGTGGCTGTCCTGTGCACGTCACTACATCTACCTTTACTACATCACATGCCCATGTTCTCTGCTGCCATGTCCAGGTCATGTTTTGAGAACATCCTGCGCTTCGTGCATTTCAGTGCCAATACAACCTGTCAATCTAAGAGGCCACCCTGCTTATGACCGGTTCCACAAGATTCGGCCCCTCATAGACCACCTGTCATCAAAATTTGCAGATGCTTATACCCCTGAACAGGTATTTTGAGGCATTTGGTTTCCAGACTACTCCTCACGGTTTTGGGCCCCTAAAATGCCAGGGCAGTATAGGAACCCCACCAAGTGACGCTATTTTAGAAAGAAGACACCCCAAGGTATTCCGTTAGGTGTATGATGAGTTCATAGAAGATTTTATTTTTTTGTCACAAGTTAGTGGAAAATGACACTTTGTGCAACAAAAAAACCCAATAAAAATCAATTTCCGCTAACTTGTGACAAAAAATAAAATATATATCACCATACTGCTTCACAGTCCCTAATTTGGGTGACAGTTGTTTCAATGCCAGATGTCGCGTAGACACCCAGACCAAATCTCCTGGTGAAAAGTCCCATTCAGACGCGCTCTTGTCGGCCTGCTTTTTCTAAAAACTTGAAAGCCTTCCCCAAATTTGTTTTCACCAGAGCCCAAATTTGTTTCAACGCCACCTGCCAATCCTCCAATGCTGGGAAAGGAGTAGATGCCACTGGCAAAGGAGCAAACTTAGGGGACCTCCCCGACACTACCTGAAAAGGGGAAAACCCAGAGGAAGAACTTTTCAGGTTATTGTGCGTAAACTCCGCGAAAGGTAAAAATGTTATCCAGTCGGTTTGTGCATCAGCCACGTAGCATCTGAGAAACTGTTCCATGGATTGGTTAACCCTCTCAGTCTGGCCATTCGTCTGCGGATGGTAGCCTGATGAAAATGAAAGATCCATGCCCATAGAATGACAAAATGTCCTCCAGAACTTAGAAACTAGTTGGACTCCCCTGTCTGACACTACATTCTCCGGAATGCCATGCAGCCGGAAAATGTGCTGGATGAAGAGGTTAGCCAGCTCTTGGGCGGAGGGGAGTCCTTTCAGAGGGATAAAATGGGCCATCTTGCTGAATCTGTCTACCACCACCCAGATGACAGTCATGCCTTCAGATCTGGGGAGTTCACCCACAAAATCCATGGACAGATGAGTCCACGGTTCACTTGGAACCAGCAAGGACTGCAAAGTTCCCACCGGAGCCTGTCGGGAAGGTTTGCTCCTAGCACACACCGCACACTTTCTCACAAACTCCTTACAGTCTGTGGCCAACAATGGTCACCACGCACACCTGGCAAGGAGATCCTGTGTCCTGGTGGCCCCTGGATGACCAGCATTCTTATGGGAGTGAAACAGCTGTAAGAGCTGTAAGCGGAAGGGCAGAGGCACAAACAACACTCCCTCGGGCTTTCCTTCTGGGACATCCTGCTGATATGGGGCCAGGGTGGCAGCCCAATCCCTCCAGGTTTCTGTGGCTGCCAAAACCACCCTCCGAGGCAGAATAGTCTCGGGTGCCGAGGGCTGTGCCGTCTTGGGCTCAAAACACCTGGACAAGGCATCAGCCTTAACGTTTTTACTACCAGGAGTATACATAGTTACATAGTTACATAGTTATTTTGGTTGAAAAAAGACATACGTCCATCGAGTTCAACCAGTACAAAGTACAACTCCAGCCCGTCCCCCACATACCCCTGTTGATCCAGAGGAAGGCGAAAAAACCCCCACAAGGCATGGTCCAATTAGCCCCAAAAGGGAAAAATTCCTTTCTGACTCCAGATGGCAATCAGATAAAATCCCTGGATCAACATCATTAGGCATAACCTAGTAATTGTAGCCATGGATGTCTTTCAACGCAAGGAAAGCATCTAAGCTCCCTTTAAATGCTGGTATAGAGTTTGCCATAACGACTTCCTGTGGCAATGCATTCCACATCTTAATCACTCTTACTGTAAAGAACCCTTTCCTAAATAAATGGCTAAAACGTTTTTCCTCCATGCGCAGATCATGTCCTCTAGTCCTTTGAGAAGGCTTAGGGACAAAAAGCTCATCCGCCAAGCTATTATATTGCCCTCTGATGTATTTATACATGTTAATTAGATCTCTAAGGCGTCTTTTCTCTAGACTAAATAAACCCAGTTTATCTAACCTTCTTGGTAAGCGAGACCTTCCATCCCACGTATCAATTTTGTAGCTCGTCTCTGCACCTGCTCTAAAACTGCAATATCTTTTTTGTAATGTGGTGCCCAGAACTGAATTCCATATTCCAGATGTGGCCTTACTAGAGAGTTAAACAGGGGCAATATTATGCTAGCATCTCGAGTTTTTATTTCCCTTTTAATGCATCCCAAAATTTTGTTCGCTTTAGCTGCAGCGGCTTGGCATTGAGTACGATTATTTAACTTGTTGTCGATGAGTACTCCTAAGTCCTTCTCCAAGTTTGATGTCCCCAACTGTATCCCATTTTGTATGGTGCTAGACCATTAGTACGACCAAAATGCATGACTTTACATTTGTCAACATTGAACTTCATCTGCCATGTATGTGCCCATATAGCCATCCTATCCAGATCCTGTTGCAATATGACACTATCTTCCTGAGAGTTGATGATTCTGCACAATTTTGTATCATCTGCAAAAATAGCAACATTGCTCACTACTGCATCTACTAGGTCATTAATAAATAAATTGAAGAGCACTGGACCCAGTACAGACCCCTGTGGGACCCCACTGCTAACAGTCTCCCATTTTGAGTACGATCCATTGACCACAACTCTTTGTTTTCTGTCCATTAGCCAGTTCCCTATCCATGCACACAAACTCTTCCCCAGTCCTTGCATCCTCAACTTTTGCATCAGACTTCTGTGGGGAACAGTGTCGAAGGCCTTTGCAAAGTCCAAGTATATCACATCTACAGCATTCCCAATATCCATATTAGCATTCACTACCTCATAAAAGCTGAGCATGTTAGTCAAACAGGACCTGTCTTTAGTAAACCCATGTTGATGCTGAGAAATAAGATTATTTTCTACTATGAAGTCATGTATAGTATCTCTTAGTAACCCCTCAAATAGTTTGCATACAACTGATGTTAAGCTTACAGGTCTATAATTTCCTGGATCTGATTTTTTGCCTTTCTTAAATAATGGGAAAACGTGGGCTGTACGCCAATCCACTGGGACTCTGCCAGTTGCAAGAGAGTCACAAAAGATAAGATAAAGGGGCTTAGCTATAACTGAACTTAATTCTCTTAGGACCCGAGGATGCATGCCATCCGGGCCAGGTGCCTTGTCTATTTTTAATTTATTTAGTCTTGCCTTTACTTCTTCCTGCGTTAAGTATTTAATATTACAGTTAGAAGATTGAGACTCTTCTGCCTCTGTAATTTGCAACAGTGCTGTTTCCTTTGTAAAGACAGAAGCAAAGAAAGCATTTAATAACTCTGCCTTACCTTGGTCATCCACCATTGAGTTCCCACCCTCATCCTTTAGGATTCCTATACAGTCAACCTTTCTTTTTTTAGAGTTGATGTACATGTAAAACTTTTTTGGGTTAGATTTGATATCCCTAGCGATTTGATTTTCAGCTTCGATCTTTGCCAGCCTAATTTTTTTTTTTACAATTTTTATTGCACTCCTTATAATTGCTTAGTGCAGCCTCGGTCCCCTCCTGTTTTAGGACCTTATAGGCATTCCTTTTCCTCTTCATTTTATCCCTAACCTTTCTATTCATCCATAGAGGCCTTTTTTTATTCCTAGACATTTTGTTTCCATATGGGATATACATACTACAATATTGATTGAGAATAAGTTTAAAATCTTGCCATTTCCCTTCAGTGTCCTCCCCTTGTAGTACATTATCCCAGTTCACCAAACTTAGTGCCTGCCTAATTTGATTGAACTTTGCTTTCCTAAAATTCATAGTTTTAGTGGTCCCGCTGCCCCGTGGCCTATCAGTCACCAGATCAAACGTTATCATGTTGTGATCACCATTTCCCAAATGTTCTTGAACCTGCACATTTGATACATTATCTGGTCTATTATAAATGATCAGATCCAGTAACGCATTCCCCCTAGTTGGTTCCGTTACCATTTGAATCAAGTAATTGTCCTGTAGTGCTGCCAGAAATCTGCTGCTTTTACCAGAATGGGTAGCCTCAATACCCCAGTCAATGTCTGGAAAGTTGAATATACGTAATTACAAAAGTGAATCTGGAAAAGAACAGTGACCAACGGGCCTGTCGGGGACTGAGTCTCTTAGCGTTCTCTATGTACTCCAAGTTTTTATGATCTGTGTAAACCGTAATAACATGTTCTGCTCCTTCTAACCAATGTCACCACTCCTCAAAGGCTAACTTGATGGCCAGGAGTTCTCGGTTGCCTATTCTAATGAAACGCGGAAAAGCCGCGGCCTCTCAAGGTGAGGCGGCTGTTTCCACGTCCAGCAGGACGCCACAACGCGGAAAAAACGCCGCATGCCGCTCAGGCAGAGCGGCGGAATCCGCATTGGGAACGGCGGAATCTGCATTGGGAACGGCGGAATCCGCATCGGTAACGGCGGAATCCGCATTGGAGGCGGCTTCCGCACTTGGTTCACTAGATACATTGCAAAACAGTACTGGTGTGGCTGGGACTGATAGTCCACCAAGATTCAGACTTACACGCGCGCGAGCACAGAGGCTGAGTTTAAATAACAGCCAGAAGTGAGTCAGCTGACCAAGCTGGTCAGCTGACATTTTCCACAACTTTCATTGGTCCAGCAATTAGGGAGGTCCTGGAAAGGTCCTTGAGTATATATACTGCTGGCTGTTCACTTGCTCTTTGTCTGGCGTTGCAATCACATATGTGGGAGCACCCAGATCCGTAGTCAGATCCGCAAGTGTGCCGGGACCAGCTGGAGCTGTAATCCTACACTTAGCTAGATTCTGTTGATAGCTAAAGTACTAGTTTGATTGTATTTATTTGTTATGACTTTTGCCTGCCTTGACTATCCTCCTGAACTCTGATCTTGTACCTCGATATTTCTGATACCTGTTGCCGAACCCCGGCTCGTCCTTAGACACTGTTTCTGCCTCCTGATTTTGTACCTCGATATTTCTGATACCCGTTGCTGAACCCTGCCTGTACTTAGACTCCGCCTTTGCCTACTGTATCTGTACTTTATCTGTCCGTGTGTTACGACCTGGCTTGTCCGACCTCGAGAACCGTCCTCACTATTGGAGGCGGTTCCCCGTCCTGTTAGTGACACTTCCTCCTGAGTGTCACTCTCGGACTTTCCTTCCTACTGTCAGTCTGACGACTCCCGTCTTGGAGAGCTCAGGTCTGCGGAAGGAATCCGTGCAGTTTTCCTTGCTGCACTGAGGCCTAGGCCTCCAAGTGTTACTGTTACACCAAACACTACACTCTACT